>NC_083379.1:37570961-37882307 GCF_031755915.1 Ziziphus jujuba | reverse complement strand
ATGTTTGAGGCAGATCAACCACGCATATTCACTTTTGATAGTGATGACAGTTTTCAGGCTCCAATCATATATATATATATATATATATTAGGCAATTAATTAATTTTTAAATTCCTCATCGTGAAATCAAACTGCTAACAAGAAAAAAAAAAAAAAATGTGATACTAAAACAATGGATATGATTAAGCCCGAGTATATATATGTTTCTATAAACAAACACAGGCACGTTTAAGGGCAGCATTTGCATGCGATCCTCAAACGTGGAAGCACAAGACATAAACACTGGGAAGGAAACCCGGCCAACTCCACCAAAAATCCCAAAAGCCAACACCCTCTTTAGTCTCTTCTATCTACCACGTATCCAACATGCAACGGCCAAAAATAGCCTTAAATACCCCCCACCCATCACCTTCACCACATCTCCTCCTCACCAACAGTCCCTCCACCCCCCCCCCCCCCCCCCCCCAAAATAAAAATAAAAATAAAAATAAAAAAACTAAACAAAACAAAGTCCACCCACCAGAGATCAAAATCAAACCAAGATTATCGGCAACAATGGCCGCGGCCAGGCTCTCAATCGTAGCAACGACTCTACTAGCTGTGGTCCTCCTGGTCACCACCAACACATCCGCCTACCGCACCACCATCACGACCGTGGAAATCGAGGGATCCAGGCAGCAATGCCAGCAGGAGATCCAGATGCAGGACATGAACCACTGCAAGCAGTACGTGATGCAGCAGAGCAGAAGCAGGGGCGGCCGATCCAGAGGTGGTGAAAATGTGCTGGCGATGACCACCGACCCAAACGACAAATCAGAACACTTTAAGCCTTGCTGTCAGGAGCTGGAGCAGCTGAACGAGCAGTGTCAATGCCCAGCACTCGCACAGATGGTGCACAAACAAATGCAGCAGGGACATTTGCAGGGGGAGAAAGTATTCCACCGGGTGGTTCAGAAGCTCCAGAATCTGCCACAGGAGTGCCAGGTGGGCTCTCAACAATGTCAGATTCGAGGATCATCAACTAGCTGGTTCTAGCTTAGATCGTGGAAAGGAAATGGATAAGGCTTTAGCTTATAGTCTAGGCTAGTGTACCATGTCGAGTACTAAGGAATCCCAAAATAATGAAAAGAATACCCATGGGATTAGTGGATTGTGTGTCCTCAATCTCATGTGTGTATTATTGTAACAAGCACGTTACCGCGTGCTTTTGCTCTGTCTGCTGTGTGTATGAGAACCTACTCTTTTATGTATCCAAGTCTCTTGTTTTTAAGTATATAAAGTTTTTTTGTTTTTTTTAATTCCCAATGATATGTTTCTGACTATATATATATATATCATTTAATTCGTCATTAGCTTTAATTAGAAGCTGCATGATAATATTTTATTTATTTACAACCAAAGACTACAAAGTTCGTTTTCGATTTTTAATATTTTATTTGTTTATAGTAAGAGACTATAGAGTTTGTTTTCGATTTCTTTATTCTCCAAAGTATCCCTTCTAAAGATAGATAATATCCAAAATGATTTGCAAATTGGCAAAACTCACGTTGTCCGTCATTTTTTATCTGACAATTTTGTTCGAAAAGCAATTCATTTTTAATTAATCTATGGAATTTTGAAGGCAGGGGATCGATTTGTTTTTTGGTTCACATCCGTTGATCAGACGAGTCGATGGTTTATTTATTAGCTGGAATATTATTACACATATTTGCTCGAAGGTATATCTAATGAATTTCATAAAATGTTTTTTTCTTTCTTTGGTTGAGTGAATTTAATAAAAAGTTAATTGTGTGCATATATATTCTAATTGATAATATTATCTAGTTTACTGATATAAAAAGTACATATTAATCTTCCTCATCCAAAGATCAACCATCCACACATCTAGTTTGAGTCATGTTCGATCCCCTCTTTTCAGATCTAACTATTGAAATTCCGACGGAAATATATATATATATATATATATATCAGGTTTGGATGTCGAGTCGTTCTGGTGACTGTTGAAGAAAATCAATGTGAGAATTTTAATAGGCTAATAATGAATTTATGATACTCATTTACTATTGTTAAATAGATAGAAAACTTACTGCTGTGCATATAAAACTTTGTTGGCAAAGTTGGAAGCTCTCAAGGGAAATTGTGTTCCAACATTCACTGTGTATATTATAATTAACCTGATAAAAAATAAAAATAAGAATATTCACTGCGTAAAGCCACATCCAATATGACAAATAATGTAACAGGCAGACCATGCGCGTAAAACCTTCGATTAAAAACCGAACAAATATGGAAATATAAGAACGGTTTAAGTTAATAGTTAGACTAACTGAGACAAATTTAATTTTGTTAAATAAAAACAATATAAATTTTGTTTCTTGACTTTAGCACCAATTAATAGATCTTTAAATGCGTGTGTGTGTGTATATATATATATATACATATATGATCGTTCTATGGTACATATATCCAAATTTTTTTATTGTATGAACGTTTAAAAAAATAATAATTAAAAAAAAAAGCAAAAAGTTTTTAAGAAATTTTTAAATTGTTCTTTTAAGAATATCCACACAATAAAAAAATATAAATTTCCGTATCCTAATATATATATATATATATATATATATAAACTACAGTAGGGAGAGACCTATATGTTTTGCTGTATATATATACACAACAAAATCGATATTTTTTTTAAAAAGTATCGATTTTGGTACGGATCCATATATAAACCGTCCATACCATATCTTCCTCCTATATATATATATTGGGTATCGTAGAAAAATTGTTTTTTTTTTTTTTTTTGTTTTAAATATGATATATGTCAATATTGCAGTTAGTCATTTGATTGGGGGAGCAAAACTATATGAATGTTAAAAAATTATGAAGCTCAGATAAAAAAAAAAAATGCATTAATTGTTAATTTTACGTTTTAAAATTGAACTCGGATAATATCTTAGCTAAGGCCAGATTAATTTTCTATAGCATTTGTTTTTGAGAGAAGTGAAAACTATTAAAGTGTTTCTATTAGTTAGTCTAAGAACCATAGAATGTAAGAACATATGTAAGAAATAATTTTTACTAGCATAATGACTTTACGATATTTAACTATTAATATCAAAATAAATTATATAGTTATCATAAAGTTTTTCATTAACATATATATATATATATGTATTATACGAAGAGCTTTCCCAAGAAGTTATATATGTTCATCTTGTAATTTTAACGACGCCGTTTTCGCAGGCATTGCATTGGATCCGCCATACTCAAGCGAAAGAAGGGAAAACAAAAAGTAAAATAAAATAATGACAAAATATGTAGCGAAATGACAATGTAAATCTGCATCCGTCGACAAAAATCTGAACAAATAGATAAGGTTGCAGAAATGAGAGAAAAAAAACCAAACAAATGGATAAGTGTCGCTCCACTTAATTTTAACTTCAAACAGTTTTAACCAAATTGGATTGAATTGTGTAATATTAGTTCACCAATTGAAAGAAAAAAAGAAAATTATTATAAATTGTGTTTTTAACTCTTGACACCAATTAAAATTTTATCTTTTTTATCTTTAGATTTTTCTTGATTGATGTCTAATAACCTATGAACTTTAACAAAAACTATAAGATTTTGAAAAATTCAAAGAGAAAATAATCTATAATGGGATTTATATGAAGATTAATAGAAAAATAACAAAAAAGACGGAGACTGTAATTTTTATTTATTTTTTTCTTCGATAAATCAGAGACGGTAATTAAACAAGAATTATGAATAAAACAAAAAAGCAGTTTCAGGAATGCAGAAAACAGACGACGTAACATTTACCAACCCAAATAAACAAACAAAATCAAATTCAGGCAGAGCATCTGCATCATCTTCAGCACTTTTCTGCATGGTATTTCTTATGTGGAAGCACAAACACAACCTCGGAACCAAGCTTAGCCACCAAAACCATATTTCCACCACCTCATCTTCTTCAATCCACCACGTTCCCAACATGCAATGGTCAAGAACAACCTTAAATACCCACCACCTTCGCCATCCTTCTTCATCACCCCTCAAAACAAAAAGAAAAATCAAAACCCATATACCTTACCGTGTTCAACAATGGCAAAGTTCTTAATCCCAGCAATCACCTTTGCTCTGGTCCTTCTGATTGCCAGCACCTCCGCCTATCGCACCACCATCACCACCGTCGAGGTCGACGACACGGTGGACCGGCAGGACCGGCAGTCCCAGCAGTGCCAGAGGGAAATCCAGAGGCAGGAACTGAACAACTGCGAGGAGTATGTCAGGCAGCAGATGAACCAGCAGCAACAGGGACAACAGGGGCAACAGCAACAGCAGCAACGCCAACAAGAGCAGCAATGCTGCCAGGAATTGGAGAACCTGAAAGACCAGTGCCAGTGCGAAGCACTCGAACAGATATTTGAGCAACAGAAACAACAAGTGCAACAACAACAGCGACAGGGACGACAACAACAAGAGCGACAGGGCCAGCAAAAGCAGCAGCAGATTCAGCAGGTGGCTAGGCGGCTCCAGGACTTGCCAATTAGATGCCAAACTGGTTCACAACGCTGTCAGATTCAGGTCCGTTCGGTCCTCTTCGTCTAAACATATGGCCACGGGGTACCTCCCTTAGCCAAAATAGTCAATAATAAAAGTTGATCACGGTTTTGTGGCTAGCTAGTGTGTTTTCTCCTAAAACTCGTATGTACGTTGAACCAAGCACCTTCTACTGGGTACTTTTTTCAATCAAGAACGGCCTATGAGATCTAAATAAAAGTCCTTTAATTTTTGTTTCTAATAGTTTTAATTTTGAAGCAAATGTTTGAATTCTCAACTTTTTAATTTCAAGGGCAAATTAATTAAAAGACGGAAACGACTTCTATATAATTTTGAACACTGATATAGACTAAGATCCATCGTACCAACAATGAAATGACTAATCTCATCAAATGATATCAGAAGCTACTTAAAGATGCACTTGAATATAGAAAACTCGAGCTAGCTATCAGTATGCATAACGAGACTACAATATATGATTGGAAAAGAAACCTCAACCTTATACTTACCGGTAATTTGCACATCTACATCCATAGAAACAGGGCTGATGGTAGCATCTGTGCTATCGAAACCCATCACCATACCTACACTAGTGTTCAAACAAATTGCTACGTATTGGTCATCTTAACCTGTCCTGGTTCCAACTCAAAGCAGCAGATAAACCAACCCTCAAAAGCATAAACCATTCACCATTTCATGAAATTTTTCACAATGTGACAATTAACCAGCATCGAAGGGGAAACAGCATGGTTTTGAAGCAGCATTATTCGAATTCTTAAATTTTAATTTCAAGGGGAAAGTTATATCAACGACAAAATTAATTAGAAGATTCTAATCACTACCACATATTTTGGACAAACACAATGGACTAGTGCGACTCCTAATTACATTTTTACGGTTCACTTAATTGCACATCCATTGAAACAGAGAACGATATAGTATCTGTGAAACCGAAGAACTTTGACAAACTCTACGCAAGAATTTACCCGAACTCACAATAGCAGGTACCCACCATTCAGTCACAAATGCGATTTCATGAATTTTTCACCATCTGATGATGGACTACATTGAAACGGAAACATCCTGATTAAGAAAACTTTAGAAAAATAGACACACAATGCGCTTCCCCTCAGCTAATCTTTAGACTGAAGACACTAATAGACAGAGATACAAATCCCTCTACTGATCCTTCAAATAAGTTGGCTTGTTCAATGTGAGATCGCCCTAAATCCACACACTGAGCACACAAATTATTCCCCATCTTCCACCATTTCAATAATAATTATGTTGGTTTGACACATCAAACTAGGCGAGCCGCCACAGCAATCCATCAAAGCAAGCTCAAAAAACTTCGTCTACCATCGTACAATATTATTACATTGGTTTTTCATCCCCAAACCAGTAATCTGCGTCTAGCAGTCTACCTTCCAAGAATTGATAAAAATACTCCGCTTGATCAATGTAACCCCCACCTTTAGTCCCACACTCGAAGCTCACAAGTTACATTACCGTCGCTCTACCCTCGTTCACCCGTTTCCTAATCATGCAAGTTGCAAGTCGAAAGCATCTAACTCCGCAAGCCACAGCAATTCATTGCGGCCTTCGAGCTCACATTACCACGTTAACAATGGCTTTAACACGGTAGGATTTTATACTCATCCTCATAGTGAGACGACAGATACCACCCATTCAGTGACAGAAATTACAGGGGTAACAAGTTTCTTCAACGACTAGTCCAAAAGCAACACCGATAGAAATAAATTCAGGGCATTGCTTTGACTGACTACGCCCAAAACCCACTTAGTATACTTCTCCTCTTCCCCCTACAGCCTTAGCCTTCATCATATGATTTTATCACGGCAACAAACACTGCTACAAGCACTGGTCTAAATTTTAGAAGAAAATGATAACACAAGAAAATAGATAGTGATCCACAGACATCATAACAGTCAATAAACATCCACATTCACAAACACAGATAAACATCTTGAGAAAAGCACAAGGCTTTATATAGGAAACGAAATCATAGTTATTTATGACCTATTGGCCATTAGTAGTGATTAAAAGAAAACCATAACAAAATACAAATTACATAACCAAATAGTCTAAAAACTTATTCATTACTAACACCACAAACAGATTCTTAATAAGACAACATAATCATGATTCAGAAACCACCACGGAGGCGAAGGACAAGGTGCAGGGTAGACTCCTTCTGGATGTTGTAATCCGCCAGAGTCCTCCCATCCTCAAGCTGCTTGCCAGCGAAAATCAGCCTCTGCTGGTCTGGAGGGATGCCTTCCTTGTCCTGAATTTTTGCCTTTACATTGTCAATGGTGTCGGAACTCTCAACCTCCAAGGTGATGGTCTTCCCGGTCAGAGTCTTCACAAAAATCTGCATCCCACCACGCAGTCTCAGAACCAAGTGCAGGGTCGACTCCTTCTGAATGTTGTAGTCAGCAAGGGTCCTCCCATCCTCGAGCTGCTTACCAGCGAAGATAAGCCTCTGCTGATCTGGGGGAATTCCCTCCTTGTCCTGAATCTTCGCCTTGACATTGTCAATGGTGTCCGAGCTTTCAACCTCCAAAGTGATGGTTTTCCCTGTCAAAGTCTTAACGAAAATCTGCATTCCACCACGGAGACGGAGCACCAAGTGGAGGGTCGACTCCTTCTGGATGTTGTAGTCAGCAAGGGTCCTTCCATCCTCAAGCTGCTTACCAGCGAAGATGAGCCTCTGCTGGTCTGGTGGGATTCCTTCCTTATCCTGGATTTTGGCCTTGACATTGTCAATGGTATCGGAACTTTCCACCTCCAGGGTGATCGTCTTTCCGGTAAGGGTCTTGACGAAGATTTGCATGCCACCACGGAGACGAAGCACCAAGTGGAGGGTGGATTCCTTCTGGATGTTGTAGTCAGCAAGAGTCCTGCCGTCCTCAAGCTGTTTTCCGGCGAAGATGAGCCTCTGCTGGTCCGGTGGGATACCCTCCTTGTCTTGAATCTTGGCCTTCACGTTGTCAATAGTGTCGGAACTTTCGACCTCCAGAGTAATGGTTTTTCCGGTGAGGGTCTTGACAAAGATTTGCATTCCACCACGGAGACGGAGGACCAGGTGGAGGGTGGACTCCTTCTGGATGTTGTAGTCAGCGAGTGTACGGCCGTCTTCGAGCTGCTTCCCGGCGAAGATCAGCCTTTGCTGGTCTGGTGGGATGCCTTCCTTATCTTGAATCTTGGCCTTAACATTATCGATGGTGTCGGAGCTTTCCACCTCGAGGGTGATTGTCTTGCCGGTGAGGGTTTTCACAAAGATCTGCATCTGTAGGTCCCCAAGAATGATATCAGAATAATCCGAAACAAAAAAATAATCAAGGGATAGTAAATAATAACAATAATAGAGCGAAAGAACAAAAATCCGAGAATTTAAATTATGATTTCAAAAATTGATAAATTATAACTAAAAAAAAACAAAACAAATAGAAAAAATTATAATTGAAAACAAAAAAAAAAAGAAGAAAAATTAAAATAAAAAAATCCAAATAAAAAACCTAGATGAATTTACGGGACAAAAATCACAGACGAACCACAAAACGAAACCTATTATAGATCTTAAAAGATTTTAGGAATTAAATCTTCAAAATTATCCATATCAAATAAAACTCTCGAATAGATTAAAAACATGCAAAACAAATTTAATACTGTATAAAAAATTTCCAGAAATATATTCAAAACAATTTATCGCGCAGAGGAAAACAAAAAAACTATTCAATACAATTTTTCAGAGGGAAAAAAAAAATCAAAACATGATAAATCTTGGAATATATACGAACTAGAATCTAATCGCAATAATCGATGGTAAGAAAAGTAAACTACGAAAAACTACAAGAAAAAACAAAGATTTTCCATAACAAAAATCTTCAAGAATCTATCGCTCTAAGATTAATTGAAAAGCAAAAGCCTCAAAACCACGCAATAAAAAAACGACATGACAAAAAAAATAAAAAAATAAAAAATAAAAAATAAAAAATAAAAAATAAAAAGAAAGGGAAAAAGAGAAAGAAACAGAGAGAAAATACCTTGAGAGAGGTTGAGAGAGAATCGCTAAAATAGAGAAATGAAGAATTCAAAGCCAATATGAGCTGTGGATGAGGAAAGGGCCAGGAGGACCGTGGTTTATATAGGAGCAATTGCCGACTTGAACAAGTAAACTTTCCTAAACGTCAACCAATAGACAGACTCCACGTGTATACGCCTTCTTTGTCATTCCCGGGCCTTCACGCCAAGATTAGTCTCTCTCTAAATTTAATCCATTGGCTCTCCATCCTCCCGTGGCCATTTTTTGATTAGCATACCTCTCCTCCTTGTTGTTCACGCCCCCACGCTCTCTATCGCGATTGTACTCACGTTTTTAGTTTTTTATTTTTCTTTTTACTAGTGAAATTTAATATTTATTTAATTAATGCAGTATATATATATATATATATATTTCTAGGTGAATTATATAATTAATTAGCTTTAAAACACATAATTCTACTTTTTTTTACCATTTATATGCTATAAAGATCATCAACATTTAAATAAATTATAAATGATCAAATCGATTGTGTTTTATTATTATTCTTAAAACTTGTTTTTTTTTTTATTTGGTAATGAATATCTTGTTTTTTTAGAACTTATAGTATGTTTAATCATGTATTCAAAAATTAGTTTATGTTTTTTTAGAAACAAAATCATTTATTTTAAATGATTATTTATTTTTATAGTATATAATTTATAATTTAAAAATCAAAATTACATGTATAAGATATTTAACAAATATCATCATAGTTTTAAAATGGATAAATCTAATTCTTTTTAAATCAAAGCCTTAATCATCAATAGCTTCTTTTTGTCAATGCATTATTTCATTTATCCATTCAACTTCAAAGACTAACATGATTTCTCAATATTTTTTTCTTTTTCTTTTTTTTTATATCAAGTACCTTGTTCACTCCTTATAATTTTATATATTATATCTAACCTCAAAACATCTATTATATAATTATTATCATTAAATCTAATATTATGTTTGATCATGTTCTAAAACTTTTTTTTTTTGATATTGAATAATATGTTACTTTTATTACATTACCAAAAAAATTATTGTAATTCATGACAATACAAATAGAGTAATGCTAATGCCATTAAAGTCATAATTTTATGACTTTTGTTTCTAATTCATATCGCTTTATCACTTGCAAAAGCATGATTGTTATTGGAATAAAGTTGAAAAAGCATGATTGTTGTTGGAATAAAGTCGAAAATTTTCAACAATATGTCGTCTTTTAAATTTATGAGTATTAATTATTGAAAAACTAAAGATTCGATTGCCTTAATGAATAAAAGATTTTTAAAATAAAATTTTAACTAAAAACAATAAAGTAAAAATAAATAAATTTTAAAAAAAATAAACCAATTAGTTTATATTCTTATAATCGTTTGTGAATTGAAAAAAAAAAAAACCACTTTCAAAACCATAATTTATACATGTGCAAGTTTTGTTTTTCTATTATATTCCATTAATGTGAAGTTAATACTATTTAATTAATCTTCCAAAAATAATACTTTAATAAACTAAAAATATTAATTTGAAAAAATTAATATTATAGTCTAAACAATTATAAAAGATAAACATAATGTAAAAAAGATTATGGGTAACGGATCAATGATGTTTGCATATAGAAGATAATTAAGATAAAAAATTAAACTCGAACTCTATAAAGGAAAAAAAGATATAATGCAATCTATAAAAGCACGCGCCTATCTAAGACGTGGGGGTATGTAATCATTAAATAGAAAGCAAGTGGGAAAAGGGGTAGGTGGACGCTCCTTTTTTGGCGTTATTTTCCAAGTTGTGTAACGGAGTTTAGCGTTGGATACCTAAAAATAAAAGATTCCTTCTCCGTTTGTTCACGATTCTTCTTTCGAGACTCTCGACCCTACACCAACGCCGGAGTCAATCATTGTACCTGGACTTATATTTAAAACAAAAAAATGTGAAAAATAATTGGACCATTCTTTGGTTTGGTTTGGTTTTACCAAATTACATTTATTTAAAAGAAATTTATTTATTTATTTATTTGTTTATGTCTGGAAATGATGTCACTGTCTAAAGCAGCGCAAACATGAAAACTTTATATTTTATAAGCTATAATACCCCTATTAATTTAATTTTATATCAAACTGAAAAAAGTGATTTCATATTGCAAAACCAAATGTAGCGTCAACATTTATAGAGACATTTTAATTTGCGTATTTTATCTCTAGTGTTGCAGCCCCACTTGCTTTTGGTGAATGTGTTGCAGCACCACTTTATTTTAAAGGATTGACTACAAACAAGAAAAGATTGATGTATCATCTCGGGAATACGGATTTTGCCTTCACTTTTGTTCAATTGTATATAATATTTATTGCGTTTTATTTATTTATTAAACAAATTTAAATTAAAAGTGGGTGTAATGACTTTTCTTGTATCTTCCGTCCTTTTGTCTCTTTTCTCCGTCCTTTCATAAAAGTAAAATTCCTCTAAAACCAGAAGGAAACAACGGAACCTAATATTATCAATCAATTTAATACCCACAGCAAATATAAAAAAAAAACAAGTGGCTTTCGTGACTCGAGACCTAAACATTTCGTCAATAAGCAATTAAGAATACAAATTTTATTTGTCACGTTAATTAATAACGGAATACAATGGAATCTGTATATTATAAGAAAAATTAAATAGTTATTAGTTTTTTAAAAAATAGCTACAGATCACTTATTTATATTAAATTTTTAGTACATTAGAAAAAACAAAAAGCAATTATCTTAATTAATGATTGCCAATGTGGCGGTGCAAACGACAAAACTCGAGAGGGCTGTACTAACCATGGGCCGAAATTTTGTCACTGAATATTGGGCCAGAACCTTTACCGGGGGAGAGGAAGAATGTTGGGCATCCAGATCATTTAGTTCGTATCAGTAGATCGGTGATGGACTGGATCCGATAGCTCAAGCCCACAACATCTTCGTCTCGTCTTTGGGACCAGAATTCTGAAGCTTGAGTGCCCTGTGCTTCACCTCCACTGCACTGTTTCGCTCGTTCTCTCGCACTCTCAGCTTATATCTCCATGGCTCCCGTTGCACCTAGATCCGGTGACGCGATCTTCGCTAACGTTGAGCGCGTGGTAAGCAGAAATGCCTGACTTGGCACTTTGTTTGGTTACCGAGAAATACATGGGAAAATTAGCCTTTATTCTGTTCAATTTTTCAGTTTTACTTCCCATTTCCATACTTTCTTGCATCAAATCAAACGTGAATTTTTGTTGTATGATTTTTTTTTTTTAAATAGCTTAAGGATTTTGTATTCACTTTTTTCTCCTGGAATCTTGCGCTGTTGTTGTTGTTCTTAGTTTCGCTGTTGATCTCTGCAACAGAATCAAAATTACTCTATGTTTTAAAACGGATTTAATGCGAAGTGTGAAGAATGATGCTATTAATTTCTCCGCCAGAGAAAAAAAATTGTGATGCTATTGAATTTGAAAGTTTTACTAATCTCTGAAATTGAATTTGTTTTTAGAATGCCGAGCTGTTTACCTTGACGTACGGCGCGATTGTGCGCCAGTTGCTTACGGATCTGGAGGAGGTCGAGGAGGTTAACAAACAGCTTGATCAAATGTAAGGGTTCTTTATTCTCTGTTGAAATTCCATACATGATTTTACTTTATTTTATTCAAGTTTTCATGCAATTTTAGTTACGTTTTATCTAATGTCAACTTGCTTTTGGGCTTTACCTTTATAAGAACTTTTTAAGCAATTCAAATACCAAAATCAAGTGTTGTTTGTATGTTCAGAGTCTTAACTTCCTCTAAACGTTTTGTATTCGGCCATGTGATTGCTTTTATCAGACTGAAATTTATCATTAGGAAAAGCCTGATTAGAAAACTTAGACCACACTGATTGTTGGATAGATGAGCTTACTTTTCAAATTTCCTGAGAAGTCTGTGAACTAGTTAGTTCTTGGCTACTACTATTCTTATGCATCTGTGTTGATAGTATAGTAATATATTACTTTTATTTGTGTACTTTTGGGGCATGACTGAGAGCAAATTAATTTTTGGCTGCCTTGAATCAAGCTGAGAAAAAGGTTGTGATACTGACTCCATTCATGTGTACAGTGTATGCAATTTCATATCATCACCAACTCCAA
This sequence comes from Ziziphus jujuba, assembly GCF_031755915.1. Taxonomy (NCBI): domain Eukaryota; kingdom Viridiplantae; phylum Streptophyta; class Magnoliopsida; order Rosales; family Rhamnaceae; genus Ziziphus; species Ziziphus jujuba. The sequence continues at coordinate 37,869,520 of NC_083379.1, read as the reverse complement.
ATAATTAATTTCTTCCTTTTAGTTTATTTTCTGGTTAGCTTATTAATCTGATATTTTGTATCACAGGGGCTATAATATTGGTATTCGTCTGATTGATGAGTTTCTGGCGAAATCTAACGTTTCTAGATGTGTTGACTTCAAAGAAACTGCTGAAGTAATTGCAAAGGTCAGTCAATTATCAGATGGTTCAACTTATATGAACGGATTTAGTGGCTTAAAATTATATCCTAACTTTTATTTTGGAAGCTTTTTAAAAATTTAAATAGTTTTGTTTGTTCTTACCTATATAAGTTTGGAAGCTTTTTAAAAATTTAAATAGTTTTGTTTGTTCTTACCTATATAAGTTTCATCACAATGCCACTTGTTGCGTAGTTGTGCTTTAGTACTTCTTATACATTCTCTTTTGTTGTTCAGCTGATATATCTTTGCTATTTTTCTGTGTTGAAGGGTGGGAGAATTTTGTCGGTTGGTGCAAGGAATAGGATAGAAATGTTTTGGTTGGTAGACTTAGTATATGAAGATGGGTAGTTTATAGCCGAGGTCTGTAGCACAAGCACCAGAAGATTTAGATTTAAATTGATGGAATTATCAACTACGGAAATCAAGTTTTATTTGCAATCACAATTCTCTAGCTTTCATTTTCATTTAGACAAAAACTCCAATTATTGATATTTTTGCTTGGAGTGATCTTTGAACTATTTTCCTGTTTTCTTTTCCTTGTAGGGAATCTTTTTTATTGCTTTATTGCCATCAATTTCAATAGCTTAAGAAAATGGACTCGAGTTTTTATTTTAAGATAATGATGTATAAATAATATGACTTAAATCTAATGTTCCTCCTACGTGTAGGCTGGTCTAATAGCACTGTAACAGAAATATATTATATTTGATTCAAATAAACACTTTTGTTACATGCTATTTCGTGTTTTAAATTCTTAAGGTGACACATAAGTAGTTGTTTCTCGTGTTTGGATCGTTACTATTTGTTGTTTTTGATGTTAAATGCAATGCTGTAGGGTTGAAGAAGATGTCTTTGCATAATAAGATCCTTAAAAAAATATAGTGGGAGGTTATTGAGCGTAAAAACCCATGTAGGACAGTCAGATTTAAAGACTACAATTCTTCTTAGACTCTCCTTCATCACCACCACACCATCTACAATACTATCCTCTGATGTTGTCCCTGGTTACAGTAGGAACAAGCAGAAGTTGTGATCTTTAGATATGGTCTCAGTATGCTGAATTATATTAATGATGTAAGTTTCAAGTCCAAAAAATATGTGCTTTGTAAAGGTAGATCAAACTCAACATGGTTTTAAAGTGCCCAATATTGTGCAGTCATTTTTTGAAATGGCTTTTGTGTAGTGGTTTGCAACTTCAGTATGTTGAATTCCTTTTAACCCTAGAACCACTGGGCTGATATGTTAGCAAAGTATTTGGCCAATTGTAAATAAAGAAGCTTAAACCGTTGGTTTGATGAATTGTGTTCTTTCTTTCTCTCTAAATTATTTTAGATGTCATAATGTTTCCTCCATTTATTATGCAAGTCTATGAGCTTGTTTTTTTGTTTCCCTTGTCTCTGTAGGCATAGGAGGGGTGTTTCATTTTTGGTCCTGAACTTATTTCCACTGTTTTCTCAAAAAAAACTCTAATAAGAAATGTTTTCTGATGGAATTATCATATTAGTAAAACTCTATTCCTAAGATAAAGTGTTACTATCGAATTATCTTCTCATGAGCTCCTGCAGCTTAACTGGCATGCTTCTCATATTTGGCTAGATTGCAAAATATTTGCTGCATTATTATTGTTATTATTATTTTTTTTCTTTTTTGAAGTTGTATTACATTTTACCTTAAAAACTTCCCTAAAAGAGTGTCAAGTGGTTATGTTTGGAACAAATGTTTGTATTTGTTCCTAATAGTAATTGTGTACAGGTAGGTTTTAAAATGTTCTTGGGAGTCACGGCATCTGTAACAAATTGGGATGCTGATGGGACATGTTGCAGCATTGTTTTGGAGGACAATCCTCTGGTAGACTTTGTTGAGCTTCCTGATACATGTCAGGGTCTTTATTATTGCAACATCCTAAGTGGAGTTATCAGAGGTGCCTTAGAGATGGTGAGTTCCAACTTATGCTCCTTCTGCTTTAAAGTAACGTGCTTGGATTTATTTTATTTGTTTTATTCTTTTCTCCTCAAACTATGAGATTATTTTACTTAGTTGACATATTCTAGACTTTAAATGCATCCCTCTGCTTGGTTTTTGCGAAGAGGCTGTGTTGTGCTGTTAATATCACAAATTGCTTTTTATTGTCCACTAGAGTGTCGATTAGGTAACGTATAACAAGAAGCCAGACCACTGCTAGTAAATCATTTTCTATATTTTTGTGTCTTTGTATATACTTTAAAGGTGGTTCACATCTCATGTGATATTTCCCAGGTATTTACTGAGGCAGAATGTTGTCTCGTATTTCTACTTTTAATTTTCTAATGCATTGATCAATACCACGATTCTAACGTTTTTGTAATATATACAGTTGGAGAGATTTTGAAATCATTTATTGATTTACTAGGACTAATGTTTTTCATTGCCATTTCTTTCTAGTGTTATAGTATACATCTTAAAATTGCTGTAGCTTGAGAAGATCTGGATGGTTGCCCTAGTTCAAAAGTTAATTTGTTACCTTGTCATCATAGTGCCTTTTTCATCATTCTTTTCTATCTTCAGGTATCCATGAAGACTGAAGTGACATGGCTTCGTGATATGCTTCGAGGTGATGATGCTTTTGAGTTGCAGGTTAAACTCCTGAAGCAAGTTCCGGAAGAGTACCCATATAAAGATGATGAGTAAAATGGTAGATTATAATGTTATAGACGTTCACTGTTTTCTAATGTTCTCTTTTCTGTTGAGAGCAAACGTAGTGGCAGCTTATCTTCTCTTTGTTACACATTCCTTTGGTATTTTGAATATATAATTAGTTTTTATTCATAAGAATTTATAACTATGTAACAAAAAAATCAACATTTGTCATGATATGCCGTTGCATTTTTCCTCAGTTTATACATACAACTATGCAAACAGGTTACTTGTTCGCTCGCTGTCAGCAGAAACAGTTTGGTTGCGGTGTTAGCAGCCACTTGATATTCTCATTCCAAATTGATTACCTGAAGTAAGCACGGGCGGCAATATATTTGAGTAATAATTGGGTAACATTTTTAACGTGGATTATTAAGTGATTTTATTTATTTTTATTTTTTTTTAATATTGGGGAGTGGAGTAGTTGGAACTCAGCATTATTGACGTTAATTAAACCTAACTCTTTCGATATATATGTATATACTCTAATAGCAATAAAAATTAATGATGGATTGGTTAATGATGGATTGATGGATCACTAAACAAATCTTCCACTTTTTTGGGTAAATAGACAAATCTTAGTCTTACATGTCATTACGTCAACAAAAGGTATAATATTTCAATTAAGTGACTAATCTTTGTCACTTTTGAGCTATATTAATTTCTAATGGAATGTGATAACATTTATAGGCTTGACCAATAGTAAAACTAGTTTCACCTGGTAATTCACCAGTGGAACCTAATAGCAACTTAATAGTAATACTCATTTTGATAGTAAAACTTATTCTGATTTGTTAAAAATAAGATCTTCAAAGAGATATCTTCATCCTTTTCTAGGAGATATGCTGATGTGGATGTCCAAGCCGTCCAATAAATTTTCATTTTTATTTATCTTCTTGCAACCTTGGTTTTACGTAGTAATTTTTTTATTTTTTATTTTTTATTTTTTAAAACTAAAAATCTAAGATGAGAGAGAATTAACCGATAAAAGTGGCCAATTAAATCACCATAAAAGGATGTGGATCCTATTGGTCTTATCCACCTTATAGCATGTCTTGGATATAACTTCTATTATTTCAGATTCTGAATATATTTATAGTTATTTATTCATTGATGTCAACACAACTTCTAAACACAATGGCCACATGTAACAAAAAGAACAAATCAAGTTATAGTCCATCCTCTTGTCCATATGATTATCAATGGTATATATCTAAAGAATATTGAGTACATGCCTCTTATTGAGAAAACCACGTCTAATAAGTTTTGATCACAAAATTTTGAGTGTCGGCAACAACGAGTGATTTCGGAGCTTATAAACCAATGATTGATTGATTTAACAAAGGAAAAATCAGGCTTTCAATCCGTACCATGCATGCTTGTTGTACTCGGTATTTACAGTGCTTTAAGCCATCGAGGTCCACAAACTCTTTCACATGTTGTAATCGAATTTTTCACTTATTGAGCATTTGATTTCCTTTCTATTTTTTTTTTTTTTAAACTTCGCATTTTTATGTCTGCAATTTGGATTTCATATATAAATTATAATTAAGAATTTTTTAAAAAGAAAAACAATTTACATAAATCCTCTAAAAAATATAGTAAAATATGTTTATATACTTTTCTTTTCATTTATAAATTGAATACATATATATATATTTTGTATAATATATATATATATATATATAGTAATATATATAGCATAGAAAATTTAAAAACTAAAAATTGTCGTTCTTCCTCCGGAACTTAAGACCCTAATTTCAAACCACGGCTTTCAAAACCCCAGCATATGAGGACCTGACACCATATAAAATTAAAAAATCAAAACTATTTGTGAGATTGACTCTGGTTAAAGACTGAGATATACAGAGTATAGACAACAACGGGTTGGCAATGAAATATATCTTTGTATAGCTCCAAACATGTATCTTCCACATGGCACTTTACGATTGGGATATCGACATGAATCATAATTTCCAAAAGTTTTGGGTATCTAATTTGCCTTGAAAATCGACCTTGCTGTGGAAGAAAGGGAATCCAAAATTTGTTTTTCTCACCATTCAAATTAGAAGAATTCTTTTGACCAAAAAAAGAAGAAGAATCAAAAGACTGCCACTTGTCACCCATGTTCATCACAAATGTGAACGTTTCAGTTTGAAATATCAAAACATACTTTTTTTTTTTTCTTTTGAAGAATATTTTTAGGAACTACAATCCCCACACCTAAAAAATAAATAAATAAATAAATAAATAAAGGAAAGTTGATGGTTGCATTTGCTAAACCTTTTTGTTTTCTTGTAATATTGTGGAGCTCAATTAAAGAGGCTTTAATTTTTTGCAGACAATATGGTTTGTATGAAGGTGAAATTGTGAGTGATTCACAATTGGCAGTATCCCTCGTTCAAGATTCTAGTGTTTTTTAGGTTTTAATTATTTCTTGTTGAGGATATTAAAGATTTATTATTTTTGGTAGTTTTAGATGTTCTTTTGCTTGTAGAAAAACTAATTGAGTTGCTCATAAAATGGTTAGGCATGCTTCTCAATAGATTGTAATGAATTTTGATAGAGGAAGGCCCTAGTTGGTTAACAAAGGCTTTAAAAGATGATGTAAACAATTATTCTTCTTATATAAATATATATATATATATATATATATATATATTTCCAAAAGTATATCGATTACCAATAGTTAAATTAGTAATGGATTCCATCGGTGATAAATAACAACATTTTTAAAATTAAATCTATTTTAAGATAAAATAAAAAAGAGAAATCAAGCCCAATATGCAACCACATCTATCTTTAAGCTCTTTCATTACATAATATATATATATATATAAAGAAAACTAAAAAAGTACTAGTTGGTACATAGTAATATTTTGCAAATACTATAAATTTGGATTGTGTTTGGCGCTTTTGCGCGTTGAAATCTCAAAGATGTAGAAGAGAAGAATTTGTTTGGGAATTTTCTTTTTATAAAAAATGTTATATTTTAGTTAAAAAAAAATCTTAATATTGGTGTTTTCTCCAAAATAATAGTACTCATTAACAAAAACGATGATATATTTAGCCAAATACAATCAAATGGATTTTTATATACTAAGGAATATTTAAAATTAATTATTATAGGCTTACAATTATATTTTAGTTTTTTTATATTTCCCTGCAAATTTTTTGAGTGGAAAGACCTAATAAATTCACCAGTTTCTGTTGATATATTAAAATAAAATAATTAGAATTTGAAAAATTATCCCAAAATTTCAAATTTGTGAAATTATCCCATGTATCACAAACACCATGAAACAAGGAGAAAATCAAGTGCTTCCTAGATTACCTTTCTCTACAAACTCCTTCCATTCAAATTTCAACAGATGACAAAATGACTGACTGATAGCCAAATCAATTTTCCCCATTTAATCTTTTTTTTTTTTAAATAATTTTTGCCACTTAAAAATTTCTTTTCATTAAAATTTTTTCCCCGATCAAATGTTTACAATTTTTTCCCTATTTTTCCAAGTAAAAACTCTATCTATTTAAATTTTTTTTCCCAATTTAATCTTCTTCTTTTTTCAATATCTAACACCTAAAAAATAATTTTTTTCGAATATAATATTTTTTTTGATACAATGATTTTTATATTTTGATTTGGCTATGTAAAATCCTAGTCAACTATTTTTTACACTTGTAGAAATTTGAACGAAAGGGAGGAAGGTGGTTCAAAGACCGCCTGATTTTTCTCCCTCAGAACCAAACTTGTCAAATATAGATCGCGAAGTTAAATGTTTAAATGCTCAATCAAAATTGGACGAAGACTACTCCAATTCTTTATTGATTGATTAGTAATAACTAAACAATCATTAAAAAAAAAATTTTCATTTACACATTCGATATTTGATAAAAATTTATTAACATCTTTGAGGTTTGAAAAATCATTACTTACCATGAAGTTTGAATAATTATCATTTACCACCTGATGAGTCGATTCTTTTTTTTTTTTTTATGAAATTAATTTATAAAAAGTCTATTTTACCTTCATATGTCAAAATAAATATTACATTACTATTGTATCATTTACTCTATGATGGTGTATATTAAAAAATATCATTTACTGTAAATTTTATTTATATAATGATCAACAATATAATTAAAAAAATAATGAATGAATTTCAATTTTTAAAATATATTATTATATAAAATCATAAATCATAAATTTCAATTTCATAAGTAAATTTACTTTAAAAATCAACTCTAAGGTGGTAAATAATGATTTTTCCAAACTATGAATGTGTGAATAAACCTTTACCAAAAATATATATATACATATATATATATATATATACATATATATATATATATATATATATATATATAGCATATAGCATATACCTTAAGCAATACCATGTGTAAACCTTGAAAGTAACAAATCTTGTAAAAATAATTCTTCTCGCATTTCTAAAGCAAAATCACTAATTAAACTCTTATAATCAATATTTACCTTTAAAAATTATCTTTAAAACCATTTTCCAATGGAAGATCTTTTATAGGATCATTTACCACTAACAAATCTCTAGATTTTATATAGATTATCCCAAATTCTTGGACCATAAATATTAGAGGGAATGGACCTATTATCAATTAAATCATTTAAGTTTTCAATTTTGTCATTTTCAATTTGCACTTTATCATCAAATGAACATCTTCATTTTTATTATTTTCATTAAGTCCTAATTTTATTTCATGATCTAGTTGATGGTCATTATTAAATTTTTCATTGAATTTTCAACTACATAGTCTAAATTTTTTGGATCCTTAATAATGAATCTATTAAGATCACAATTTTTAGATTGTATAAACTCTTCAGTTTTTTTTTTCTTTTTCTTTTTTTTTATTTCTTTCGTTTTTCATATCCAGATAGTTATTTATTAAGATGCATTGAAAAAAAACTTTATGGAAAAAAAGAAGAAGAAATAATTGGAAAAAAAAATAAAGAAAACAAATACAAAAGTAAATATAGAAGATTTAAAATATAGAACCTGAATTACGGTAAAACAAAGATAGAGGAACACATTAACAAAAGCTTATAGAAGCACATAAACAAAATTATAAGTCACATGGTTATAGAGAAGATGAGGGTTTTTTTTTTTAACTTTTTGTGTTTCTTTTAATAAGAGAAAATTTCTCAAGAAGCTGTTAACTTTAGTCTTAGGCTAACTAAATTTAAATAAAATATTTATTTTCTTTCTTCTCATAAAATAAGATATAAATATATTTTTATGAATTAGTTTTGCATATGGTGATAGTTACTATACATTATTATATAGGTTGTCTTAATCATATTCAGCCATAATTTATGGTGATATGGATTTCAAGAACAATAAAAAAAATCTTGTTAATTGATATGCTATATTTTTTTCAAGAAAATAATATTTATATATTTTTGAATCATTTTATCCGCAAATTTTGTGCCTATTAATTTCGGCAAACAATTTTTTTTAATTAACTTTTTAAATAAAAAATACATATATATAACATATTATATATCTATGATTATATGCCCTATTATTGTGAGGCCTGTGCAGTCGCACATTTTGCAAACCATTAGAGCCGACTCTGAAAAAAAACTTTATTCATAATAAAATCAAATTGATTACACGTCTTTTGAAAACTAATTACTATGTAAAAAATAATAATAATAATAATATTAATATTGATATTGATAATGATCTATGATCCTAAGATTAATTTTTGTTTTTGGAAAATAACTAGAAAAGTCTTTGAGACACATTCTAGTGGTAAATTCACAATTTAAAAGTTTTAAGATTGTCACCCTCAAACACACACATTTATAATATATGTATAAGTCAACCTGATGATTTTTTTTATCCCTAAGGTGACATCGTTGAGCAGTCCAAAACATGAATTTAGTAATCTTAAAACGTTTTAAAGGTTGAATTTAAATAATTCATTTATGGTAATCAAAATTTCAATAAAATTTACTTTGTCCAAGTAGAGTTGTAATGTACATGTTATTAAATTCACATTTGATTAATAATTAAATTTTAATGGTTAACCTTTAATCCAGATTAATAATGAAAAACTTGATACTAAAATTATTAGATCAGCATATTGTGAATCTAACTCTCTGTATACTTTATATTATATATATACATATATGTCATATAAAGTATATTATTTGTGCAAATACAATAAAATGTTTTTGGCATCCATTTCCCATCTAGTTTTAGCTATTTTGCATTTTATTCATTATAGCATCGAATTAGTAGCAAATCCCGATGAGTTTATAAAGAATAAGCATAAGTCCCAAATCTTGACACTGATTCTTTTTAACTGTTAAGATGCACATGTGCTGCACGTGAGAAACTCATCTCACCCCTGGTCAAGGTATAAATAGAACCGGCCCATGAAGGAGGTTTGTAGATGTCTCAAATACAGGGTAAGAGAATATTCCATGTTTAAGTTATTTTCTGTTCAATTGGGCTGATAAGGATATTGAATCAAATTAGGGTTAGTATTCTGCCACAAAATGATTTTTCATAGTCATTTCAACGATTAGAAAGGCAAAAAAAAAAAAAAAAAAAAATGATTCCAATAATACTCCTGATCAGGGGTGAGAGAAGTTTCTCACGTGTACTACATGTGCATCCTAATAGTTCAAAACTAAAATACGTTATATAAATACGCATCTTGATGGTTGAGAACTTAGTTTTGGGACTAATATTACATTGTTCACTACTAATTTGATACTAAAGAATATTAAAGGGAAATGATCAATATATATGTATATATAAGAGAAAAAAGGTTGAAATTATAGAGAATATTGGTGCAACACACTTTTTTTTCTTTTTCTTTCTTTTTCATATATGAAACATTTCACACAAACACACATAATGCAACAACCACAACCACTAAAACCAATAAACATAATTAAGTAATATATATATATACACATTAAAAAATAGTTCAAATATTAAAAATAACACCGTTCAAAAAATATATATATTAAAAATAATAAAATACTACTTGTGCCGACATGGTAACTCAGAATTAAATGCTCATATCGGCTGATTCCCCACTTCTTGTTGCGTTCATACGAAGTGTTAATTGGCATTTCTTTAAATGTTATCCAAACAGCTTTTGTATTCCTAACTGCCAGTATGTGCGACATTGGTTGGTAGCGCGGGTGTTCGACTGTCTATTTCAAATATCTTCATGTGTAATCTTTCACATACACACTACCCATATCCATTGCCTATTACTTATCTGATTTTGAAAATTTAACTCGGCTAAAATTAATATGCTGGAAATCTAGCTCAGAAATGATTAATCTGCTCATACTTAATATTTGTATAATTTTATTTTTTGATTTTTTATTTTTGGCATTGATACCTCTATATCCTTGTATAATTAAAAGAAAAGCAAAAAACCTAGGTGTACTTTCAATATGAAAAATAATTAAGATTGACAAAAATACAAAAGTTTCAATAATTGAAGATTCTTTTGATGCCGGAGGTCATAAATATTTAGTCTTAATCAATTCAAATCAATAAGGGTAATAGTAGATATACTAAATAATATACCGAAATGATTTAGTAAGATGATATATTTTTATTTTATTCGTGTTGATGCAAAAACTCTATTGTTATGTTTATGTAAGCTTCATCACCATCAAAGAATATATGATCTACAAAATAAGAAAGAAATATCATTATGAAGTTTTGGGGCAGCAGTGTGATGTCAATAAAAAAATTTCGGATAATTAAATTATAAGAAAACATAGACTTTCAGTGAACAAATTAGAGAATGCGCTTGTAAAGCAAAAAATGTACCTTGTATGATAGCTTAAAGCCTTTAGATAGCCTTTAAATTAGGGTTTTAACAAGGAGTAAAGATAAAAAATACAATATAACTAGGACATTTAGTCATATTTAGATTAGACAACAAAATTATAATTGTTATATATATACATATATACACACCTATGTACATATATATGTAAGATCAAATAATTGTTTTGCAATTAATTAGAGTTTTGATATACCTTATTTTACCGGATATTTAGAAAATGATAAAATTTATTCATATAATTGATTATGTATTAACTTTATATATAAATAAGTAAACTCTTTAAAAAATAGATATAATTAAATATAAACTAATAATATAATAATACTTATTTGGTAAACATCTTAATAGATTAATTGGTACTTCTAAATTATTATTATTATTATTTTTTATAGTTACAATAATTTTTATTCTGCACGGTTGGTGTGGTGTTTAACATTATTCAAACTGCAAAATTTAAGTAGATGATTAAACAAATTCTAAATAAAGCAACTCCTTACGTATGTATGTAGTAAATATTTATCTATACTAACTAGTACTACTGTATTGTCACTGTCAGGGTGTTGTTTTGGATGAGATATGCAGCTAAATTAATGTGAGAGATAGATTTGTGGAACACCCGAAAAGCAAAAAACAGGATTTAATAGGAAGCTATAAAACAAAAACAGAGGTGGGACTCTGGAAAAACCAATATTAATTTTTTACCCTTTTTTTTTTTTTTTTTTTTTGGGAAGAGGGATTTGTTTGGGGGAAGAGAGAGATGGGGTCGACACCGTTGAAATGAAAATAAATGCAGAGATAAGAGAGACCCAATAGACTATTCCTCTCTCTCTATAAATATATACAGGAGATGGCTTATCTCCTTTTAATTAAATTTAAGGACATGAAAAACTCAAAGAGAGATTCAAAAACAGTTGAACTATTCTTATACATATAATTACAAACTTTTTTTTGGTTTCTCTGATTACATCTTTAAACGCGTGTTCCTTGCTTCAGCCATAGATTCTCAATCACCATTAACAGTTTATTTTACCTTTAGCCACTAACCCTAGTAGATATTGCCTCCAAAACCTTCATGGATTGCTATACATAGCATTTATTGTGAGCTTTTATCATATATAGTACGTATAATCTCTCCCCAATATTTATAGAGTATCTTTCTTTCTTCATTATATGATATATATGCCAGTTTCTTTTACATTGGAAAACACCCAGATGTTTCTGTGCAGCTATATATTCTGAATATCTGCTAGCTGCTCTAGTACTATATATGCACATAAAAATTACTCTTCCGGAAATATATATTGTTTGTCTTTTCCTAACATGTACGCACAGACTTTGTTTGAGTTTTGATCACTCTTAGCTCTCTTTGCATATTTCTTTCATTTTAATATTACGTATGCCCGTATCTCCTTAATCTGCAGGCAGTTTCATGATCTCAATCGACAATTAATTTGTAATCGTACTTGTTGAAGCATACGGTTTTGAGGCAACGCATATATCAGGTGAGGAAGAATACAAGTAATCATATATATATATATATAAGCTATTATCTACTGCTTTAAGTGTGTTTTATTTAATTTGATCCCTTATATATTCACCATTTTTAGTAACCAAGATTTGCCTTCACTGCATATAAATGAATATGTAAAAATAAAAATAAATAAAAAATAGCCAATTTTTGGTTCTTTATTTTCTGAAATAAGGATTCTCTTTAAAGATTTATTAATTTTCAGATATATGTACAAAATACTAATATCTTTTTGGAATAACACAATTGACAATAATCACTTAATGATAACTCTTAGATTTTAGATTCAAGATCTGATGGTAAATTCCCCCTTTTCTAATACATAAAAAAAAAATTAAAAATGCTAATTAAAAATATACTTAGCTTTAGGGGCCTAAGTGTTATACATATATATATATATACATATATATATATATATATATACATATATATATATATATATATATATATATATATATATATAACAACACAGACAATAGGCATCATCATTCTATTCTTATATTTTGTCCTGAACTTCAGATGCTTTTGATTCATGATGGAATGCAATCAATAATAATGAAATGGGATCAATAACACAATGAAGTCGATTAAGGAATGAATGGACTTATGCAGTGTTTGGTTGAAATTATAACACTGATTTAATTTATGAAACATGTAGTCAAATCAACTGTTATATATATATATATAATATGCACTATAATTTTCAAGTAAGAGATTCTTGTCATTAATAAATAAGAAATGATTATGTGGTAAGTGTTAAAAATTGTCAGAATTTTAAATTTGAATTCATATTTTAATTACCACTTGTAAATAAGCATTTTTATTTAACTAAATCAGAAATTCTTGATGCTCATTATATATAGAGAGATTCAATCTTTCATTCGGGCATTCTGATAGATTTTTCATCAGAATCTCATTTGTTAACCTTTAAATTTCTTCAAAAGTTGGGATTTAAAGATATATTTAGGGTTATACGAGTTATGATAAGGTTTAATTTACCATTCTGGGGTTTTAATTTGCTAAACTTATATAAAAATGTCAAATACATTTTTAAATCTCAATTCTTAAAAAGAGATTGATGTTCTTAAGAGAAACTAAGATTGATGTTCTTAAGAGAAACTAACTTTATATATTTATATATATATATAGGGAAATTCTATGGTACGAACGGTACGTATGCAGACCATATCAAAGATGACGATTTTTGAAAAAAAAAATGTCGCCTTTGCTGTGTATATATATACAAAGTACACAGTAAAGCCGATTTTTTTTCAATAAGCGCCAAAAGGCATTGGTTTTGGAGTAGTCTGCATGTGGATGGGTCCATGCCATAAAACTACTCTATATATATATGTATGTATATATATATATATATTATTTTTCAATTATATATATATATATATGTTAAGATAAGAGTGAGAAGAGAATACAAGAAAATAAACCATAGAAAGAATATAAATTATAGAAAGAAATAATCATGAAGAGAAGGAAAAATAAACGTAAACTGATAAATAATAATGAAATTGTCATAATATATAGATGTTATATTTTAGAAATTTCAGATGAAATATCAAGTCCCAAAAACATTCAAGCAAGAGTGTATTTTCTAAAGACTAAAATGAAATAACGAGAACAGGTTTATATAAGAAAAAGAAACACATAATCTAATTAGTATTTTTGTTTTATTTTTTAGCTTAATTATTGATATTTCATCTTTTTAATGGTTTTTCTGGACAGTTTGTAAATTGATTTGGTAAACTATGCTTATAGTTAAACCCTTGAGTTTCTTTGCCTTAAATTTTAGGTAATATTGTATCTAATTTCCAAAAAATGATTCTTAACATAATTATATAAACTACATATTAAATCTTTCTCTAGTATATTAGTCAGAACTCATAATCAAGCACTAATCCTCCAAGTAGCTAGTCAGAGTAAGCTTGTTCAAGAACCTACAATTGGCATCTGATTTTGTGCATGGTTTGGCTAATTAATTTAGAGGATATTTATGCAGATGGGTAAATTCGTTTAGTTCTGTTGGAATTCCATTTCTCTCAAAACTCAAGCGATCGATTAGAAGATAGATCAAACGTGTAAGCCTGACTTTTTATGTGTTTATTATGGATCATTGCATGTATTTTTAATTATGCATTGATAATCTTTCGAATCTCTTAATCATCAGAATTTAGAAGACTATACACAGTGTAAGGAATTTATAACCCAAACCTTAATCTGATCTCCCCTCCATCATCAAATTAACATCGCTACCATGGACTGTGAGCCTCCATTTGAAGAAGCCTACAAGACCCTATTAAAGAACCCCTATGGTGATAGTGAGGTGGATTACTCAGTGGAGGAATGTGAACTGCCTCTAATCAACCTTAGCCGTTTAAGTTGTGGGCAGAGGGAAAGAGACAAATGCATAAACGAGATGGTTAATGCCGCAAGAAATTTGGGTTTCTTCCAAGTTGTCAGTCATGGGATTTCAAAAGAGATTCTGAAGAACATGATTTATGAGCAGAAGAATTTGTTCCATCAGCCTTTTCAGAAGAAGGTTAAGGACGGGTTTCTAAACTTGTCTACGAATAGTTACCGTTGGGGGAATTTAAAAGCTACTCGTCTCAGCCAATTCTCTTGGTCAGAAGCCTTTCACATTGCTATTACTGATATTCCCGGAATCAAAGACGACACTCTCAGGTACCGTTGCATAAATTTAGTGGTTTTCATTTATTTTTATTTTTTTTGCATTAGGTTCTTAATTCACTTATCTCTCTCTCTCTCTCTCTCTATATATATATATATATATATGTATATAATTCTATTATTTCGTTGAGATATGCATTTAATTTCCAATCAATATATCTAACCTTGTATTCATAGACTTGTCCAAGAATAAAACCACTGAAAATAGTTTCAGGTTCAA
Source organism: Ziziphus jujuba (assembly GCF_031755915.1). Lineage (NCBI taxonomy): Eukaryota > Viridiplantae > Streptophyta > Magnoliopsida > Rosales > Rhamnaceae > Ziziphus > Ziziphus jujuba. The sequence goes on along the minus strand of NC_083379.1, from coordinate 37,854,353 downwards.
ACCTAAGCTTGGTGAATATCCCCCTCCCCAAGTTATAATAACAAAAATATATATCTATAATAACAAAAATATATCTATAATAAAAAATATATATATCTAACCTAATTTTAGGCCAAGTTATCAACTCTCATACTTTAAAATGCTTGTGGTATAAGTCTTTTCTTTTTCTTTTTCCTTTTTTTTTTCCATTAATGTTATAGTAATAACTTTTTTTTACCAACATTTCGCTTTATATAACTTGACGTAACGTTATTCTATTGACTTGAAATGAATTTTACTTAAGGTTCAGTTAATCAAATCTACTAACTATTACTTTGTAATTATTTCAGTACTAACACATTTTATTAATTATCATATCAGTTAATAAATAAAATTGAATATATATATATATTTTTTTTGGGGAATAAAATTGGTATATTTACTCTCCATGTACTATTTGTATATTCTCCCTCCTCGGTACTAGTATCTTTTAACTAATTTTCATGTATAATCAACACATATTAGGAATGCGTGGCATATTATGGAATTCAATTATTGGTTATCTATCTCTCACTGTCATGCTATATGGAACAAATAGTCAAATCAAATACATGTCCCAAAAAAAAAAAAAAGATTACAATTTCTTCTCGAATTTCTTTGCCAGAGTCAACTGCATTGCTATTTTTTTTTATATCATTAATTGATATAATATTTTTTAACACTAAAATATCAATACAGTTTCATTTTATGTTAAGAATAATATTCTTACATATTACTATTCTATTATGAATTTTAATTTAGTAAATTATCTAACTCATTTTATAATATTATATATTAATGTGATACAAAACTAAATAGGAATATAAATATATAAAATTTGAATGTTAATCTAGTTAATTACTATTAAATAGTTAACTTTTTCTTAATAAATTTATAATATTAAAAAATAATAACAAAAATTTAAATTAATATTATTATTATTATATATATATATATAGTAGTTTTACGGTGGAATCAGTCCGTATACGGATGCATTTAAAATTGATATTTTTTGGATGAAAATATCGATTTTATTATATTTTATACACATTAAAATCGATATTTTTATCTAAAAAATATCAATTTTGAATATAATCTATATACAAACTATTCACATTATAAAATTTATCTATATATATATATATATATATATATAATTTACCAACTCTATTTTGAATAAACAAAGACAAAAGCAGCTAGGAAAGTAATATATTAAATCTATTACTATCCTATAATTATATGGGTGTAGACATATATTGACAAGCTGCCTCCGGCCCACGCTTGTACGATGTTTAGCATTACCCACGGGGATTTCTGCGCAATCACCATGGGCTTGCATGGTGTACCACGTGACCTAAGACCTCCTCACTCTGACTACCATTCTTGATGGGCCAGCTGCAGCTTGAATAAATGTTCTACAGCATATATACTCCCAAACTTTGGCCTTATTTATTTATTTATTTATTTAGTTTTTCGTTTTTCCACTTAATTTTTGTGGGTTGTTGGGAAGGAAAAGGATCTGATATATTCTTTGTCCCTAGCCACAAATAAATTCCTTTTTCCTCTATTTTTCTATAAAATTCTAGTTTTATACCTATCGTCTAAAATGCTAGTTAACTTGTTAAAATATATATCCCTATAAGATCTAATAACTAAGTTGTTATTTGATACTATGGTTGTTTTTAGTTTTTGTTTTTTTTTTTGTTTTTAATTTAAATATGTAATTTGCTTCCCTAAACTATTAATCAGTGGTAGTTAAAATTTATTATACATTTAAACTAACTATAAAGTTAAAAGAGAAAAAATAATAAAATATTAGATTGAACACAATTTCAAATTATATAAGTTTAATTTTTTATTTTTTTTCCTTCAAGTTTGTAGTTATTTAAAATGTTTTACAAACATTAACTACTACTAATTAATATTTGATGTAAATAAATTACATACAATTAAATTTTAAAAAATAAAGAATTAAAAAAACAAAACAAAAACAAGAAACTAATCATGTTATTAAAGGACACCTAAGCAAGAAATTTTCCTTTTTCCTTGTTTCTTTTTTTAAGGCTGAAACTAATTGCTGAACCATGAATGAGAAAAGGGAAAAAAAAAAAAAAAAAAAACACAGACCATTATAAAATATCACAAATATATTTCTAGTACCTTTTCTTCTTCTGATTGCTTCCAGTTCACTAATTTTAATATGAACTCTGCAAAACCATATGAAGAAACCTTAATATTTACTACATCAGAATATTTATGTAAAAAGATTTAAAAAAACAAAAAATACAGAAAAGCTATCTAGATATAAACACAAGTACTGCTTATGGTAATTTTCTCTTCTCTCACTGATGTATAGACATGGTATACATATAACTATAAATTTTTTAACGTAGCTTAATATACCTATTAAACTCTCTTTTTTCATTGCTTAAAATTTTGAAAAAAATAGTAATCCAACATAAGCATCAGAGTCAAAAAAAATCTTAAACACCTGTGTTCAATTCAAAATTCCACTCATTAAAAACAATTAACACTTGTTATAATGACTAAACTGGCCATTAGATAAGCGGGAAGGTTGAGAATAGCTTGATATACATATTAAAAAACTAACAATTTTGATTGTTAAACTCATAACTCATAAACTAATCTTTACTACCAAAAAAAAAAAAAAACTCATAAACTAATCTTCCATGTCTAGTCCTAATTGTTTTTTGCACAATACTTGAACGAATATTCTACAGGGTAACAACTGAAAAGATTACAAAAGCGGTGGCAGGATTAGCTAAAAGCTTGGCAGAAATTCTAGCACAATATGTGGGTGTTAGATCCAGCTATTTCCAAGAGAACTGTCCAGCCACAGGCAGTTATCTTAGGCTGAACAGATATCCTCCATGTCCATATTCTTCCAAGGTCTTTGGCCTCATTCCTCACACCGATACCGATTTCCTTACCATATTGTATCAAGACCAGGTTGGAGGCCTCCAATTGTTCAAAGATGGAAGATGGTTTGCTGTTCGACCTGACCCTGATGCTCTTATCATTAACATAGGTGACTTCTTTCAGGTAGACTAATTAATTTGCTCACAAAAACTTTAATTATATAAAATGATACCTAGTTTTCGATGAAGAAGCTGGCCGACCTTTGAATATATGCTTTGCTAGTAGCCCATCTTGGTTAATTTGCTGATATTAATTGCATTTGCAGGCCATGAGCAATTGTGTTTACAAAAGCAGCAAACACCGAGCAGTTTCTAGTCAAGCTTCTGAGAGGTTATCCGTTGCATATTTTTACTGCCCTTCCGACGATGCTATCATTCGGGGCTGCAGTCGACCACCAGTTTACAGGGACTTCAGTTTCAAAGAGTATAAACAGCAAACCAATAAGGATGTTGAAGAAACTGGTGATAAAGTAGGGCTCTCAAGGTTTCTCTTATGATTTGTATATCTAGATAGGCCTATTAGTTTTAGCTACAGAACATCCATTATTAGCCATCGGATCGATGCTTCAAAACTTCGAGACTTAAATTTGTATTAGTATTCTAATATGTGTTTAGTAAAAAGTAAACCTTATTGGACATAAAGATCAATTAATAAGTTTGAGATCTAAAATTGTATTAGTATCTTAATATATGTTTAGTAAAATGTAAACGTTATTGGACATAAAGATCAATTAATAAGTTTTTAAATGGATCCAGGAAAGACAGAGGAAGTCCTCGTGCTTTTTCCCATCAGGTCATGTAATCAGGTCATGTAAACTTGGAGTTTTATTTTATTTTATTTTATTTTTTGTGGTTTTGTGCATAAATGTAAGCTTGATTATATATGTATGTATATATGTATATTTGATCTCTAGAATTATCTTTCAATTATAATAATTAAAAAATTAAAATAAGGGATGTGACAAGGATCTAACACATGGTTGCAATATCTCTAATCAAGTTATAGTTTTAAATTCATTAATTAAAGTGTAGCTCATAACTTATGGATTATCATTAATAATTATTGTCAACACAATTGTTTCTTTTTAAAAAAATTGAAAAAAAAAAAAAAACTGTAAGCCCGTAAAAGGATAGTCATATGCCATTCATTTAAGATATAGAGTAAATTATCAAAGGAGACCTTAAAATAGAATGAGAAACTTTATTTCAAAATATATATATATATATATATATATTTGTATAGGCATATTTTATGTTATATTATTTTTTTTATTTTTTCTATATTGAGGTATGGATTTGAACTTGAATTATTATTTAAAAAATAATAATTATTATCACTGAATTATCTCTACAAAGACTATATTATATTAAAATTGAATAATATTTTGAATTAATGTGTGACTACGTACCTACTTGTAACTTTTTCTTTATTTTTTTTCTTCTGGTTGAAACCTATATTGATAACTTGGCCCATATGGGTCACTTTAAGGTTTGTTGAACATTTTGGCATTTCCCCTTTGTGTTGGGAATGAAAACATATTTTTAAAGTAACATAACTCTGCATATTTATGGTTAAATTAAGGTTAAGTTTAGCCACGATACATGTTATGCATATCAGTATATGTGTGCAATTTGTTTAAAATACTAATTATTATTACTATTATAAATTTGCAGAATTTATAATTAATTAGTTTGGACTACGATTCTCGTTTTCAGACATGTAAATTTGTACAGTCGGGACTTTTTTTATTTTTATGTTTATTTAAAAAAAAAAAAGCGTTTATATTAACGGCTAAAGTACTATCTCATCTCGCATGTTTTATTGTATTTTATTTTATTTTTTGAAGAGAACATGTTTTAAAGTAATAACAAAATCTTATATGAAGTTCTTAATTTATCCAAATTAATTATAGCGATGCTAAATAATTAATCTAGCTCTTGTTAAAAAAAATTAAACAATATTGCGTACTAAGGAAACCATATATATTAGGAAATTAATAGGTTTCAAATTCTAATTGTTATTCAGTTACAAGCAGGAATGCATTTAATTCGCAGCTATATCTTCTTCTTCTTCTTTTTTTTTTTTTTTTTGGTAATATTAATTCGCAGCTACATATAGATCTTAGTTTGATATGGGATATTAAATATATATATATATATATATATAATTGTTTTATTTATTTAAAAATATGGAAATAAATTCAGTCAAAAAATACGTAAATAAAAGGTTTATAAATTTGATTTGACATGTATGTGTATAATATGTTGTAAATTAAAATATATGAGTATTAAATATACATTAAAATTAATTATTTTTAATATATATGATAAAATTATAACTATTAGTAAGATAATAATAATTTAATATATAAAAAAATCAAAAATATTAAATAATTAAAAAAATATATTTTTTTTATGTTGTTGTAAAAGAGAAAAAAATAATTGAGATTATTTATTTTTTCAAAAATATGTATTTGTTTCACTTGTTTAATACGTGTTCTAAACTTGTCACTTCAAAAAAAATACATATTTTTCCATACGTTTGAAATCATAGGGAAAACATGAATTTTTTTTCCCCCAAAAATATGTACTAATGCATATCATATGAGTACTATTCACAAATTTATTAACTAGGATCTAGATAGCTGGATAGTTAGTCATTCCAATATATATATATATATACATTTATAATATCTTTTATCATAATGTCCTTATAAGATTATACTATAAAACTTTTAATCCTAATTACTTGTTGAATTTGATGGGCTTGTTTAATGGGCATTAGTCTAACTTAATTTCAAAATTAAATTTAAAGGTTTGATTTTTATGTATTTAATATTAATATTATTAAGTGGATATGATAAGAGATTGAGTGTGTGTATATATATATTTATAAATATATGTATAGATACACACAACAAATCTGTTATCAAGTCAATCAAGTAATATTACATTATATAACATCTTTTGTCACAGCCGTTAATAATAGACATATTTTATATACATAATAAATTTATCCCTAACAACTTAAGCTTTTGAAAAAATAGTAATTCAACTTAATATCAAAGTTTAAAATACTACAAACCTGAGTTCAAATCTCACTACTATCACATTAGCACTTGTAAGGACCAATCAATTAAAGAATTAACACAACTGTCACATTAACACTTGTAATCACCTAAAAATCACTTATAAAGACAAAATGAATGGCCTACATGTTAGACATAGCTTTTTACAAAACGGCCTACAAAGTTTGTTTGAATAATTTGTTTATCACCTAAAAATCACTATAAGGACTAAAATGGCCTACATGTTAAACATAGTTTTTTACAAAACGGCCGACAAAGTTTGGATAATTTGTTTAATTGTTCTAGGTTTTATATTTCTAAAATTAATTTTAAAATGTTAATTTGATAAGTTGTTAATATAACATTATTAGATTTAGCTAATAAGAGACTGACTTCATATATATTTATTATATGATCAGTTGGGAGTTCTCAACATAATTAAGAATGTATGTTTTAATTGCTAGAGGTTTCACCTCAATTTTAATTTAAACCTAAAAATATTATTAGGTAAATGACAATCTTTCATACTTACCATATAAATAAGTTTTCCAATGTATCAAAATTGTAGACATATATCATCAAAACATGTCCCAACTAGGAAAACAAGAAGTATATTAAGTGCATGTGATTTATAAGCCGAGAGTATATGGTTATTTTAATAATATATATATATATATATATATATATATATATATCAAAACCCGTGAGCTAACAAAAATTAATCTTTTGTCCAAATGATCTGGTTGCCGACTGCTCTATTATTTGTGACCCTATGAGTCTGAGCCTGTGAGGTCAAGAAAGAGACACACAGAAACAGCCTGCCGTGGGCCAAAACTTTGAAAAGAGATGATCCTATATGGAAAGTGATCTATCTCACCCTCCACATGAAGACAAACGGAAATGAAAGTGAAATTTCTATATATACACACACAAACACACACACACACACACACACACACACATATATATATATATATATATAAAAGAAATAAAAAGACAAAAAGGAGGCATTATTGAAAATAACACTGCTCAAATTGTGGCCATATATTATATTATATATATATATATTTTGGTACAAAAGTATCTGTCCCCTCTTTTAGCCAAAAAGAAAAGTTATCTGTCCCCTCGTCTCTTTTGCTCCTCTTTCATTTATGCGTTATTAAGCTTGTATAACGTACTTCTATGATTTTTATACTTAGAAAACGACTCAACCTGACCAAGTAGGTTTTTTCAGCTTTTAGTTGCTATGAAAAGAACTGCGTTTCTGGGTTGCTTTTGGTTTCTTAGATGCTAGAAAGCAATTCAGCTCTTTACTTTTTAATATGTATAGAAAGTCAGGTCGTACAAGATGGATACAATAATTTTTAAGTCCAATTTATTAATTAAATTGAACTATTTTAAATTTAGTTAAATATATTAGATAAGACTTTAAATAATCTAGTACAACATAGCTGGACATATTAAATTCAATTCATATCTGATAACTTAAGCTTTTAAAAAATTAGTAATTTAATATGGTATAAGAGTTTAAATTTTTAAATATTTAGATTAAAGTCACATTAACATCTATTAAAAAGCATTAACACTTAAGGCGAGCCATGTTATATATATATATATATATATACACACACATATATAAATTAATATTAATATTCATAATTTGCTGATTTTACCCTTTTGTCATAAAACATAAGTTTTTGGCTAAGTAGTACACTAAACTATAACTTGATATATATAACTAAGTTTACATTAGTTTTAGCACGAGGTTTTCGTTATCAACAAATAGTCTGCTTTAATGGATGAGATTTAAAATACATTTATAGTTTAATAAATCTCTATATAAAATTTATTTTTTTCAAATAGAATTTTAAATATATTAATAAATTCATGTTAGATCGCTAATTGATTTTTTCATTCTCAATTTTAAAACGATCTAATAACTAATAAATAAAAATCTATTACTAAAACTATTAGATCAATTTAACATGAATATGATTATATAAATAATGAAGAATATTTTATTGAACCACGTCGAACTATCGTTTGATTACATATAATCTGAATAAAATATTTCGGTAAATGACATTTAATTTAGGCAACATAAGAAGCTCCACATTGTTCGTTATAAAATAATTATATATATTATTATATTGATGCAGTACTTATATTTCTTCTTTTTACGCCTATATTGGTTTTGAAATTTGATATGTGTGTATATATATGTGTACATAATTATATTGTTTGATATATATATATATATATATATTTATTTGTTCATCTATAAATCATCTTTCCTTACAACTTTATTTAAATATTATGCTTACACGACCAAAAAAAAAAAAAAAGTTTCAAGTAGGAGAATAAGGTTTGGCTTTTCTCCTAAATGATTAAATTATAAAGTTACGGAAAATAGAAGTAATGTAGTTTTGATGTATATTTTAAATTTTAATTAAATTTAGTTTCTAAAAATAATTTATAGTCAAATTGAAGAAAAACAATATATACAAATCTTGGTGGAAAAAGTGATTGGGAAGTATGAAAATGTCAAATTGTGAAAGACCAAAAGAAGTTAACCTTTTCTAGATATTTGTACTGGAATCAAATTTGTGGGGAAAAAAACAAAAAGAAAAAATGGGAAAAGAATATGGATTGGACCCTAAGAAAAATATCTCAAAAAAAAAAAACTAGCATGTGGACAATTTGCCTCCATGATAGATCCCGGTGCTATTTTCTGTCCAAAATAGTCTTTTTCGAATTCACATAAACGAAAAAATGAAAAGAAAAATAAAATTCTTTTTGTGATAGGTATCATAACTTCCACTGAACGTAACAAAATATTCAACACAAGACAAGTGTCTTGTTTTATAATTTTGAGTCTCGTGGACTTGCCAAGAAGGCCCGTAAAAGGAGCCCTGCTGAATGCTGAATCTAATTAATGGGCTATTTCCAGTTTTGGCCCGTTTGTTATTGGGCTCCAATACGGGCCTCTTCCCTTGTAGATGAGCAGGGTCCAATACTAGATGGGTTTAAATGGGCCATTACTTGAACGGGCCTTACCATGTTATTAATTATTCATTTGTAGATAAAGCTTATTTTTCTTGCTCTCATCATAACATATACAAATTTGTATATGAAATATATACTTTTTCATCAAAAGAAAAAAAAAAAAAAGATTTATTATAAAAGTTGTATCATCCTCAAAGTTTTTTCATTAAAAAAAAATTAACAAATTAAAAATAAATCAATCTAGAAGGTGAATCTATCAAAATTATGTTTGTTACTGGTAGATAGTTTGTTCCCCGAAATCACCTGGAAATCCTAAAGATTCACAGCAGAATCCAAGCCTGCACGAATGTTCAAGCCATTCATGCACTGTTACTATGTTTTACTGCCTATTCTCTTTGTGCAAATTTGCTATCGGTCCAAAAACTGTGAATAAATTACAGTCAACGTGGACAGATCTCATTGGACAGACTTTTACAAGAAGTATTATTCTTGTCCTTTTCTTTTTTCTGAAATTGACCAGCTTTTATATCTTCTTTATCTCTCACCCATATCAATGTTAGAAGAAATATTACTCAAATTTAATTTCTTCAAAAAAAATCACAGAGAAACTATAGAATCACCAAAGGCATCAAAAATCCTTGTATGACAGCCACCAGTTCTTTGATCAAAACCCAATCCACCATTCATCATGATGAAAAAAGTTAAAACAATTAATCACAGACAGAATCTTCAGCTTCCTTTTTCCACCACCATATCCCAAGATTTCATTGGTCCTTGACCATCATCTACATGTCCATTTGAGCAACAACACCGCGTCTCCCAAAAAGCGAAAAAAATAAATAAAAAATAAAAATAAAAAACACAAAAAACAAAAACATCTAGCGCAATTGACTTTAGTAAAGAAAGACTTTCAACAGTAACAATGGTGCTGCTCGCTATGTAGCTTCCTCATCTTCTTTCATTCTTTTCTCTCCTCCATTTCGATCTTCTTTCTTTGCAAAATTTAGGATCAAACCCAGCTCACCAAATTCTCGCCGGAAAACATGGAGGAATCCGGTGGGTGTTGCCGTTGCTGTTTCAGCTTCATATTCACTCTGGGTCTCACAGCTCTGTTTTTGTGGCTAAGCCTACGCACTTCGAACCCCACTTGTTCTATACAATCATTCTACGCTCCAGCTCTGAATCAGTCACTGAAAGCACGAGACAACACCACCATCTACTTCCTGCTGAAGCTCGACAATGGAAACAAGGACAAAGGGATTTACTACGACAACATCAACCTCACTGTGTCATACAAAACCAACGTCACTCCGCCAATCTACATCAACAACTTGACCATACATAGCTTCTATCAGGGGCATAACAAGAAGGCCAAGAAAAACCAGAGCTTTGTTCCTGATGCTCGGTTTAACTGGACGGCGGCGAACCAGTCGGTTGCGAGGAATGAGAGTGTGATATTCCGGGTGGATTTGGCGACGGCGGTGAGGTTCAAGATCATTGCTTGGAAGACCAAGAGGCACAGGTTGGTTGTTGGAGCAGATGTGGAGATTAATTATGAAGGTGCTAAGAAGAAGAAGAAGGGTATTAAGCTCTCCGGTGGACCAAAGCTTCTTGGTTTTTACTCTGTTCAGGTTGGTATTTTGGTCAATTTGTTAGCTTTGCTTTTCCTTAATTATTATTGGTAATTTTTATTTTTATTAGTATTTTTAAAAAAAATTTAGGATGATTTATTTGTATTTCTATGTCCTAGTTTCCTTTTCTTTTCTTTTTTTTTCTTTATTATTATTTTTTTTTTTTCACTTGAGGAACAATTTTGTATGCTCGAAAAAGGGGATAATCTTGGAATGCAAAATTTATTGGTGGTTATTTTGATGATTTTTTGGGATCCATTACTTTTATTATTATTATTATTATTATTATTACCTATTTTTGTTCTTAGATTTGTTAGGATATATATTAAAATGGTTGTTGATCATTTAAAGAAATGACTCTATGAATCTCACCTATGGATGGAGAGGTTGGATAATTAATTATGTTGGTCCTAGTTATAGTGAGATCTCCGATGAATGTTCCTTTCCCATAATTGATTGAGTTTGGGAAAATTGGGTAAGCTGGGTAGACATGATGAGGGCCAGTTTTCATTATGGTTCTTAGAAATTGTAAAGCTTATTGGAAATTTCTTTATGTTTTCCTTGATAAGTATGAGAAAGAAAAGGTTGGTCCCACACGACAACGTGTTTTCTTTTTTTAAGAGAGAAAGAAAATACGTTGTTTTGAACTAGTTTTCGATAATTTCTGAGTAAGTTCACTTCACATTGGCCGATTTACAATGCAGGCCAACAAGAAGCTTTTTGTCCTGTCTGGCAATGAGTTAGCATAGTGTTTTTGTTTTTAAAATCACAAAAAAAAAAAAATAATAATAATAATAAATAAATAAATAAAAAGAGGATTTTTCTATTTCCTACATGGCTAGACAAGCTTTCTAAGTTTTGACTGAATATTATTCTTTATCCGTCACCACCTCCAAAACAAATACAAAAATATTTAATACCAAAGAGTGACGTTTGGCTGTGTGTGTTCTTCTAAATTGAATAGGAGCTTCAAACTTTCAATTTAGATATAGGTAAGTGTGAGCTTTTGCCATTTTAAAGTTCTGTAGGGAATATAGTAACATGGGTTGGGAAAAAAAAAATAAAGAAAAAAAAGAGGAAAAAGGAAAAGTTTTAATCAGCTAGATAGCAATAGCATCTTTCATATAAAAAAAAAAAATAAATAAATAAATAAAAAGGTTTGAAACTGAAAACATTATTGTCTAAACTAAAGTAGAAAACGGTCCCTCTCTACACTACTACCCCTTGTGTGCTTATAAGATGAGTTTAATCATATAGTGGAAAAGGAATATTCAATAAACTGAAGTGGAATATGGGAATCCATGGTAGTGCTCTAGGAGATTTTAGTTTGCAAATATCAAGAATATAAAACATACATAGCACAAAACTCTTGGTTATTTTTTATCTCCACCAAAACTTAATTAACATGCATGTAACACATAATTACAGAATTTATGATAAGAATCATGAAGTTGAGCCTAAACACGATCCATAGGTTTCAGTACAACTGCTGTGGTTTACTAACGATCCATAGGTTTCAGTACAACTGCTTTGGTTTACTAGGAAGGTAAGTTTCCGGTTTGTAGTTTTATGAGAGAACAGTAGGCTCCATTCCTTCCTAATGAAATCAATTCATTATGTGAGCCTTGTTCTGCAACGTTTCCATTCTTGATGACAGCAATGGTGTTGGACTTTTGTATGGTAGATAGCCTGTGAGCAATGACTATGCAGGTTCTGTCAACCATCATCTTTTCAAGTGCTTCTTGAACCAAGTTTTCCGATACACTATCAAGCGCACTGGTTGCCTCGTCCAACAGCAGGATTGATGGGTTCTTCAGGATTGCACGAGCTAGTGCTATCCTTTGTTTCTGACCTCCTGATAGCTGAACTCCTCTCTCTCCACAGTACGTATCATATCCATCTTTCATTCCACTGAAAGTGGAAAAAGAAAAAATAAAAATAAAAATAGAAATTGAACTAGTTAAGAACATTAAATCATGCTTACTGTGTTAACAAATCAGTAATGTGATAGGAATTGAGGTAGCTGTGTTTCTAATTCTATCATCAACTGTATTTTGCATACCTTATGAATTCATGAGCGTTAGCATGAACTGCAGCCCTTTTTATCTCGGACTCTGTTGCCTTTGGTTTCCCATAGGCAATGTTTTCGCGGATGGTTCCTGCGAAAAGGGTTGGCTCCTGACTAACTAATGCAATATGAGACCTCAAAATTCTCAATTTATAGTTCTTTACATCCTGTTCATCTACGTGTATTGACCCTTTCAAAGGATCATAAAACCTCTCAATGAGCCCGATAAGGGTCGATTTTCCAGAACCACTTTGGCCTACAAGTGCAACTGTTCTGCCTGCTTCAATCCTGAGGCTCAATCCCCTGAGGATCATCTGATCAGGCCTTGTTGGATATGAAAAGAATACATTTTTGAACTCTATACGACCTTTTACCCTTTTCTTAAGGTCAAGTCCCCACTTGCTGTCCGGGTCAATCTCAGTTTTCCTATCTAACATTGCAAAAACTGATTGAATTGCACTGCTTCCTTTAGATATATCAGAAGTCATACTTCCAGCTTCTGCAATGATATAAGCTGTAAACAGCAGTATCAAGAATGCTTGGAAAAGATGTTTTGGGGTTATTAAATCCTGCACCAATAGCCTTCCACCATACCAGTAAGCTAAAGCTGTCGCAGCTGTGTTGAAGAATTGAGAACTAAACAAGCCAAGACCAGAAACGTAGGACTGTTTAACACTCTCCTTCCTAGGACCTTTCAATGTGGCACCAAAGAGGCCCAAAATTCTTTTCTGAGAAGAAAAGGCGGTTATAGTTCTGTGGTTAATGACAGCTTCACTTGCCAGTTGGCTTCCTTCCTTTTGAGCTTTTCTAGCTTTCTCAGCCATACTCTTCATTAAGACGCTTCTTGAGTAAAAGCTCCCAATGACAAGTGGCTGCACTGCTATCATCACGAGGGCAAGCCTCCAAGTGAGTATAAGTCCAAGCACATAAGCAAAGCAAGCACCGAAAATTGCTTGTACCAGCAATGACATTCTGTCTCCAACAAGGGATCTAACCATGTTGGCTTCGGTTGCTAGCCTTGCACAAATGGCTGCACTTGTGTTCTCATCTTCATCAAACCATCCAACCTCAAAAGTCATCAACTTCTCAAGTAGTTTCTCCCTTACCCTCTTTGTCAACTTTTCTCCCATGATTGCAAAATTGGAATGCTGTATAACATTGGTAACGAAGTTGAAAACACCAATGCCTAAGAAAATAAGGGACAGGGTTCTGGATTTGGACTTGATCTCTGATTTATCTGTGAGGAAGTAAACTGATATAAGTGATCCTACACAATATGCGTTTATTGGTTGTACAGCCCCAGAACCAATTGCACCCAAGCAACCAAGTAAGGCTTTTCCCCACTCGGGTGAGTTCATTTTCAACAAACGCCACTGAGAAGGAGGAGGATAAGAGGATCGCTTTAAGTCGTCATCTTCTTCTTCATAACTTTCATCACCAGGGCCATATTGGATAGAGTAGGAGTAGGGTGTGCCCAAGGAAATGGACATTGCTGTACTGTAGGGGTATATTGATGGAGTACTGTGGGCACTGGATCTAATACTAATAGGGCTTGGTGTAGCACTCCTCCTACGTCTAGATTTCCCTTCTAGCTGGTCATTGAACTCATTTGGAGCTTCGTTTTCCATTGCCACCTGCTGCAATTGTAACATCTTGAAATACTCGCCACCTTGCCCCCCATTCATTTTCATCAGCTTGTTATGTGAACCTGATTCAACTACCTTCCCAGCCTGGAGGACAATGATCAAGTCTGCTGTTCTGATTGTGGACAAGCGGTGGGCAATGCTGATTGTTGTTCTCCCTTTTGAAGCCTGATCAATTGCCTCTTGTACTACTGTTTCAGACTGAGCATCCAATGCACTTGTGGCCTCATCAAGCAGCAGAATCTTTGGATCCCTTAGTAGAGCTCTTGCTATGGCAATTCGTTGCTTTTGCCCACCTGACATTTGAAATCCAAACTGACCAACCTGGGAAACCAATACAGTAGTTTAAGTTACAAATCAGCTTACAGGAAAAACCATACGCAAGTTGAATCTGTGTCAAGTTTTTCTTCGAGTTCAAGATTTTATGAAATAGTGATGCTTTTAACATGATATAGGACCTACAAGTTTTATCTGTTTATTTTCGTATTTAAAAGTTAATAGTCATCAACTACTGTGAGCATCCAAGATCTTAGATTCTTTAAGTTCTTTCAACAACTAAATTACAAAAACGAAAAACATGCATTTCCTTCTGTTTTTAAAGCAGAATTAAAGACAATTAGTAAAGCTTACTTGGGTTTCATATCCATCTGCCAACTTAACAATGAAGTCATGTGCGTTTGCGGCTTTAGCAGCAAGGATCACTTGCTCCACTGAAGCTCCTTCTTTCCCAAAGAGAATATTCTCTTTTATGGATGTTGCAAAGAGCACAGGTTCCTGATTAACCAGACCCATCTGGGATCTCAACCATTTCAACTGGAGTCTTCTTATTTTGTATCCATCCAAGAAAATTTCTCCTTCTATGGGGTCATAAAATCTTTCAAGGAGTGCAATAATTGTGGACTTGCCAGAGCCACTGCCCCCAACAAGACCTACCTTCTTACCGGCTGGAACTTTCAGGTTTAAACCTTCTAAAACTGGTGTATCAGGTCTTGATGGATAACTAAAATAGATGTCTTTAAATTCTATCTCTCCTCTCACATATGATAAAGCTTTTCCTTTTCTATCTTCAGTGTCAATAGCAGGAACTCGATCAATCATTTCAAGAATTCGAGTTGTAGCTGCCGATGCTTCTGTGAGGGCAGTCAAATTTGGTAGAGCACTCAAAATACTCCTGCATTGGTAACAAAACTAAATGAGTTCTCAATTTTTAAAACAAGGAAATCAAGCTTACCAATGAATATGATATAAGACAGAATTAAAAGCACTTAGTTCAGAGAAATCACTCACAAGCCTCCCATGAGGACATTGAACCCGGCTATAAAAACGTGGCCACCTTGTTCTCCTTTTTGAGTAACCAAATAAGTTCCAACCCAAGCCTGAAAACCCCAGCCCACATAAATGATTCCCATGCTTCCCATCATCAATCCCTTGATAAAACCAGCCTTTATCCCGAATTCTAAGACTTTCTGAAGTGCTTTGCTGAACCTATCTAGCGTTTGATTCTCCCCCACGTATGAATATACAGTTCTAACAGAAGAAATTGATTGTTCTGCAATACCACCAGCAACTCCATAAGCTTCAATCATCTTCATTGCAAGTCCCATCAGGATTTTCCCGAATACAAGTCCCGGAGCAATGAACATTATTGAGAGTGGCATAGCTGCTAGTGTGAGTCTCCATGACAGTGTGAAGGCAAATATGTGACAGAACAAGAAGGTTGACATATAAGCCAGGCAGTCTGGTATCTACATAAGGGAAAGGACCAGATTTCTTGTTAAAAGGATAAACACCAATTGAAGTCTAAAAAAAAAAATATATATATATATATATTTCATGTTTTGTAATTAGCTTGATATATAATTTGGTTTGCTTTCTAGCAGTTTAAACTTTTTGATATTGATGGTACAATAGCTAGCTATCAAAATAATAGTTCTTTCTTAACTGAGTTGGAGCAAACCTTTTCACATAGAGCAACTTGGACTGCATTTGCATCTGAGGAGATGATTGAGACAACTTGGTAAGTTGTTGAAGAACCAGCAGTTTGTGTGTCAAAGAAACCAGCTTCTTGTCTGAGAACAGATTTCAGATACTCTGTTCTCATTCTTGATGTTTGCCTTTCAGCAGTTCTAGTCCAACAAAGTCCCTCTGGAAAATGTAAATGATCAAGTTCATTTGCTAATAACTCTTTTTTTTTTTTTTCTTTTTTTTTTCCAAGAAAAAGTGATAAAAAAGGAAAGTTCTAATTAGATTTATATATTAAGATTATTATTATTATGAAAGAAAATACTGCATACCCACAAAGGCAGAAAGCCCAACTCCAATTGCAGCATAGAGTAGCCTTAGTGCAAACTGAAAAATCACAGATAGTAACCTTACGAACTGTTTTAAACTACTCAAAGTCCATTATGCGAAAAAGGGATTATGCAGATCAAAGAAAAAACCGCAATTTCCAATTTATTTATGCCCTTAGTGAAAGAGTATGTTTGTTTGTTCCTAGTATTTTTTCTTAGTTAAAAAAAATAAAAAAGAAAATTGTAAAAATTGAATATACTCTTGTATGGACTATGGAGTTAGATAACTTTTAGGTTATTGTTCAACTTCTCTTTCACAAACTAACAAAACTGTTTTTGTTAGTTTGAAAGCAGTTTTCTAGAACGATAAAATACATCATATTTTATCAATTTCATCGTTGCTTTCTTTCTTAATCTATCCCATTAAAGTATACTATATGGTTTTTTTATGTTGTTTTCTAATTGAGCTCTTTTCAAATTCAATACACATCACGTTTTCCAACTTTAGAAATCATCATTAAAAAAATAATAATAAAAAAAAAATCTTATTTTCAATATACATAGACATATATAGTTTTCAGATCATGAACCAAAACCATTACTCTTCTCTGCACTATTTCAAACGGTGTGCCTAAACATACTAAGTTTGGCTATCTGAGTTTGGAAAAATGTTAATATGTCCCATTGTTACAATCGTTGATATAGTAGCATGGAAAGTCTAGAGAATAATGACAAAGCAAGCTACTATTTTTTCATGCAATGATTTGAGCTTGAATCCTCCTATCGTAAAAAGCAAAAAAAAAAAAAAAAAAAAAAAAAAAACAAATCATGGATATATGTTTGATACGGTTACCTTGTCTACATCATCATTTGTGAGAGAGCCGTTGGAACTTCCATAGGAATTGATAACATCACTAAGGATGTACATCATCAGAGGGTTCTGCAACCCATCTCCAAGGCTTCCTAATGTCCCCAAAAACATCAATAACTTGTCCAGACCATCTGCATACCTAAACATACTATCTTTCATCCCCATTTTCCAATATCCTTATTAACCCTTTCTAGGGAGAGACCCGCTCCAACTTCATTACCTATTTTTACCAACTACAACTTATATTTATACACAATCTTTCTCTTACACTTCTTTTGGCAGATTATTTATCTATTTTTTATTACCATTTTCATTAACTGTAATGCCGCTTCCAATGCCAATTGTCTAGTAAATTAATGGTTTTTATTTTTATTTTATTTTATTTTTTTTGGGTCAACATTTTCAGCCGGCAACCCGTTCTATGCTTTTGTAGGACATGAAATCATTGTTTTTTTCTGTATATAGTTCTGACTCACTAACATTCTTTCCCAGGTACTGTTTATTTGTATTTTAGCAGTCCCTTCTACTTGCTTAGAATTATTCCCAATTCTTCACAGTTGAAAACTATGCAAATCGGATCTGGGAATAGTATCATTAAGTGAAAATGACCTTGTTTTTTGATGACTGTGAGAGAGACCATTCAGTTTCTGGTGGGTATTTTTCTTGTGTCTTTGCACTGTTGTATAAGGCCAGGCTAGCAACAGGTCAATTTTTTTTTTTTTTTTTTTTTTTGCCCCCCCATTCGGCTGCGGCCTTATCTGGTTTATTACTTGTGTTTGTTTTTATTATTTTCCATCACTATGCATTTTGCCAGCATTTGCCATTCTGTAAACACTTCCAAAAGGTAAGAACAAATTAATTAAGTTGAAAATCAATTAAAATGGATTAATCATGAAAATGGTCTCCTAAAAAGCAATCCAATAATGATGTTATATACTAATTATTTACTAATCAATTGTCCAAACTCTAACAGATTTTATTCATTGGAGACTCCCAATGTTGCACTATACATTTAGTTGTCTAATTAGATTGAGATTTATTTATTTATTTTTTCCCCTTTTCCCCCTAAAATGGGACCACTTAAAATTCCTCCAGTTATTATTTTATGACATGTGTACTTTGAATGAGTCTATTATTCCAAAATCTTCGTAGTCTACTATTTTGTCATCTTTCTCTTTCCATAAAATGCCACTTAAAAAGTCATTTGTGAGATTTCTTATTCAAGAGGGTTTTTATTGATTATTTTAGTAGAGGGTGCGATAGCTACACAAATAACCTTGATGTTGTAATTTATCCTATATGTGGATATAGAGCTTTCTTGAGAAAGAAGGCTCAGTGCCTATTCTTGATGGATTTTGCTATTGCTATTGAACGATGTAATACAAAATAATCCATAATATTGTCATCTCAAAACTCTGACATCAACACTCCAAAGTGGACATGCCTACATAAGGACAAGATCTACAGTTAACTCAAAATTTGATTTACATGCAAAGGAATCTGCCTTTCCTTAGTCCCTGTAGAGGGTTTCTAGAATCACAATTACAATGGTTGGTATTGGCCTGTGCCTTGGTTTAAAACCACAGAAATGCTTTTGAGTTTATTCTTTCACTCTCTTTTCCTTCACATTCTGTGGCTTAAAAGTTTTTGTTCATCATCTTAGCACATGAAGCCTGATTTGAGCTACATTGCTTACCATATAGGTACAATATATGAATCATTTTTTGTGCAGTTTTCTTTTGATGGGCTTTCCATGTTACTAGTTTTATTTTCTTGAACTCTTTACCACCTACTAAACCAACTTTGTTTCAGAGTCTAAAATTTGTGGATGACTCCTAAAATGTAATCAATTTCCACTACTCTTAGACCTATGATTTATGCTGTTTCACAGTCACCAACAATGAAGTTTATACTACACTTTGCATGTATCAAGCAGCTGGTCCATTCTAACACATATACAAATAAGAAAGATTTACAATTCTTCTTATTTTTAGTGCCCTTTTCCTCAACAAACCACACCTGGAGTTCTCCATCTAACTGGTGGTTGACCTCAACAATTGTGAGTTTCAAAACTAGTATTTCCTTTGATTGAGGTATATCACCCTGAAGCCCCAGGTAAAAAGAAGAGATAAAGGCTAAACTAATAGCCTTCTCCAATCACATATCAGTGAATCAAGAAAAAAATATTTGTATAGCCAAAGAAATTGTGTCAATAATATTTCAACAATACTATCTCAAAATAGGATATGATTTAAACTGCCCTCAGGCTAAACTAATAGCCTTCTCCAATCACATATCAGTGAATCAAGAAAAAAATATTTGTATAGCCAAAGAAATTGTGTCAATAATATTATCTCAAAATAGGATATGATTTAAACTGCCCTCCTAAAAAGATTATTACTTTATCTCCAATGGCAGGGATAGAGCAAGAAGATATGGAAAAAAACACCTATTCTGGAGTGTCATAAGAACCATAACAAAACAAAAACCAATTCATAGGTTCTGGAAAGTAACATAAACAACAGAAATTAAAACATAACACAAAGCAGGAAAATCACATAGAAAGACTTAAAGAGGTTTGACACAGAACTGTGATCATGGGGAAAATAAAAGGTCATGCCATCCAGTAGGAAAAATGAGAATCAGGCTTCAGTTGTCTTGTCTTCCTCTCCATCAGAAAATGAAGCTCCGTTACCTATACAAGAAATTCGTTGCATTATATTTGAATTGTTTTAGTCATTTCAAACTAAAATAAAAATCAGCTTGGTATATGCAATAAATTGTAACTTCATTTTGAATAAAGACTTGTATGTTAAAAGAACTGGAGATGAGGTATACTTACATGGGAGGAAGCTTTGTGAATATTTAAACACAACTGGAAATTCCACTTCAAGCTCATCCCCAAGGGCAAGTTTCCTCCAAATATTTTCTTTAGGATAAAATATGAAAAAGTAGTTTGTGGTAATGAGAAAAACTTCACCCCTTATGACGGTTAAAGAGTCGGTGCATTCAATACCTGTGTAGGGAATAGCATCACTACATTTCAAATCCCACTCAGACTCATTGCTGTCCGTTAAATCCCATATGTTTATGATTAAATCCTCATCATAAACAACTACTAGAGATAAGCAACCATCAAAATCGACCAAGAAAGAATGTTCAGTGACAAAATCTGGAAGACTCATTGTGCTAAAATTTTCCTCCATATCAACTGATAGAATTGACCCAGCAACATCGCGATTATTTTTGGAAGCAACAAACCAGTAGACTTTTCCATCAACATATACATGATTAGAACCCATGGGGCGATGTGGAACACGACCTATACCTCTCCATGTTCCGGTGGCAGACGAATATATATCACATTCAGATTCAATGCAGATATTTGGAGATTCAGCTTCAGCTTCAGAATCTGATTCAGGTTCAGATTCAGATTTAGAAAGGAAAAACCGAAACACTTTATAACAGCCAGTTTCAGGGCCAAAGGCAACTCCGACAGCTAGTTGCTTCACAGATGGGCTACTTTTTGGAAGTAATAGAACTTCACGAGTAGCAGGATTGCACATACGGATTTCTAACTCTGTCAGATTCTTTTCACTCTTGTTGGAGACTGGGAGATAGTTGATGAAACATACTAAACCATCATAAGAACAAATCATACTTAGATCAGAAACATTTTCACAGCCTGGAAGAGTGATCATCTCATCCACGTCCCCATATTCATCTAGCACGTACATCTTTGGTTTTGCATCAGTATAAGGATAAAGTATATACATGGGATTATCTCTGGACCAGGTCAGCTGCAATTTCTTGAAGTTTGAACTGCTTATCAGTCCATTCCAAAGTTTAGAGACAGTCTTGAAAAGTAAGAGACCCTGAACAGGAATCCTTGAGAGAATATTGGTAACAATGTCTATCGTAAATTGTACTTCATTCCAATTACCCTTTGACCTCCGAGTATGCTTACTCTTTGTCCTCCGTATATGCTTACACTTTCTCCTCTGAATAGGCATATCAATAGCTTTATCCATTTTAATCTTCTATACTGCTTTTCTTTCAAGAGAAGTCACTACTACCCGCTCGGAAAGAATTCCAGATGAAAGCTATCTGCAAAATAAAGAAATTAGACTTATTCTTTTTGAAACATGATCATCGAGGAAAATCATATGGTAAAAGTTCAGGTTGCATTCTCTAACCCATAAACCTCCATTTGATGTAATTGATGCAATATCAGGAACAGTACAATAATACTCTACCCATGAAGGGTGCTTTAGGACACCTCAAGATTTTGAATGTAGATAAGCATGTAACACAATGTCGACAAACTTAATGGGAAATAAACTGATCATGCATATATTTTCCTTCAAACAGAAAACTATATATCACCAAACAAGCCAAGGAATTTACCACATTCATCCTGAACGAGTTTGTGCCAAATCTGTATCCATATATTCAACCACTACTAATAAAAAAGATAACAGTCTATAGAGAACTATTGAGAACATACAGATTCATGACCATAATAATCTAGGTTCTTGTCACAAGGAATCAACATTTGATAATTGAAAAACTATCAATACGATTTATTAAGCTATGCCCCAATGATTAACTAGAAGGAGCAACATCAAAAAAAATTCATTTCAAACCACCCAACCAGGGAACAACTAATTGTTAAGTATCATTACTGTTCCCTGCAAGCCCTAATTTTGACACAATTAATGACTCTGAAATATAAAAAAATTGAGAAACTAATAAGATTCAAAAAGAATTTGCTGAATATCATCAAACTTGACGTTGAATTTGGACAATAATAAATACCAAAAGTAATACTTCCACTACTATAAGAAGAGAAAAGAAAAACCTCTTTGAAACTAAATATACACATATTTTCACAGGAATCGCAAACCTCAGATTATTCTGCATTTAGGGAACTGTTGTCTCCTCTTTTAGAGGATATTCCATGACTTAATCATACCTATGCCAGTTGCAATGCTAAAAAGCTTATGGAGACCAACTACATGCCCAACAGGCTTCTCCTGCACTAATTTAGTCCTGTTACCAACACCTAAATCCTCCTTGTACAGCCAGAAAATTAACAAATAATGATGTATAGAAGAAGATCCATAAGAAAACGAAAAATGAATAAGCAGCTAAAGACACAGCAAAATGAAGAAATGGAATATCAGCAATTCAACAATTTCTTTACCGAGGCTATATAATCCTATGCTAGTTGAAATGCTCAAAAGGTTACAGGAAACGAACTACATGGTTAACAGGTTTCTCCTGCAGAAAAGTAGTCCGGCTACCAACACCTTAATTGTCTTGATGTATAGAAGAAGAGCCAAAAGAAAACAGCAAAGTGAACAAAAGGCTAGAAAGACAACAAACTGAAGAAATGGAATATCAATAATCCAACAATAACAAAATTAAAAAGGCAAAAAATTTCTCTACCAATGCTAGGAAGAAATGCAACTTGATCTTTTAAGAACCATATAACACTTTTGCTAACACCAAAAGGAAGAAAAAGGTGAAAAATAAGAGATAACACAAGAAGGAACTCACAAAGAAATAGAGAGATTAGAAAATGTTTCTCGAATGAATAAGAAAGAGTAACCGAATACTCATAAAGCACATCAAGCATCAACCCCTATGTCAACCTGGCAATCTGAGCCTTCATGCATCGCAACAAGTGGTCGGTAAAACGGGGTTAGGTGAGCGAGAAAACCAATAAAGTAAGGAATCAAATGGTTTAACTTTATTAGAATCAAACGGTTTAACTTTATTAGACTTTACAAACAAGTTTTTGTTGTAAAAAGATTACCATATTACCATTTCCCTCTCTCAAATAAGGAAATTTACAGAAGTTTCTATATAAACTAGTAGTAACGTTTACATTGCAAAGCTAAGCCTTCATGAATTACAACAAGTCGGTAAAATGGGATTAGGCGGGTGAGAGTCCCAAGAAAATAAGGAACTAAAGGGCTCATCAAGCATCAATCCTATGTCAACCTGGCAATTCAAGCCTTCATGCATTGCAACAGGTGGTCGGTGAAGGGGGTTAGGTGAGTGAGAAAACCAAGAAAATAAGAAATCAAATGATTTAAATTTATTGGACTTTTAAAACAAGTTCTTATTGTAAAAAAATTACTTTTAAAACAAGTTCTTATTGTAAAAAAATTATCATATTACCATTTTCCTCCCTCCGATAAGGAAATTTACAAACCTTTCACCCTAAACTAGTAGTTACGTTTACCAGGTAAGCTAAGCCTTTTTATCGCCTTCTATATGAATGTAAATTGTAAAAACGTTTCTATGGTATAACTTTTCCACATTTTCTTTAATAAGAGGGATCTTAAAGTCCTCATCATGAATTAGTTATGACATTTAAATGACAATTCAAGCCTTCATGCATTGCAACAAGTAGTCGATGAAATGGGATTGGACAAGCAAGAATCACAAGAAAGTAAAGGGAATCAAAGTAGATCCATTGTAATTTTCCCCCTCTTTTACAATAATGTTTATATTGGTTTTGTTAGCACCTAATTCTAATATTTACCTAATAAAGAAAGGGTAACAAATGGTTGTTTTCTATTAATTTTGTGAGGTGTTATCTGCAAATAAATTTTCATACTATAATGTATTTTTCTCGCTCACAGTAAAGATGTTCATATAGGTTTTCTTTATGACCTACTAGCAATACTTACCAACTGCATAAGTTTCTTACCATTTCTGTGAAACAGCAACTTGTATATACAATTTCTTAGTAAATTTTTGCATCTTTTTTACCTCATCTGCTGGTCAAATGATAGGAGTATGCTATGATATAACGGATTACAATAACAATTAACTGAACAGAATAAAAATATTCAACAAAACTAGGCATAATGACCATACGACATACCTTTTAACAATAGAACTGCTACTGGCATAAGGCTTATATCGATGCTGCCAGAGAAATGCTTTACATTAAGTCATCTCGATGCATACTTTTACAAATAAATGTTGTAGTCAATGTTGCCTCTTTTGTCAATCATGAGAGTGAATAAGTAAATTCCTGAAAGCAATATACCTGTGCATAATTATGTGTTTTTTTAACCACATAAGTGGTATTGCAAGAAAAAGGAAAATTTATTCCGAAAATTTTACTTAAAGTTCAATAGATGTACTCCAGTATATGCTCCAACAATTAATTTACACAGCTAACACCGCTGAAACAAAATTGTCGCCCTAAATATAAATAACCAATTACAGCATAAATAATTTAATCTTTCCCTGTTTCTACATTGTGTGTGAGTAAGTATAAAAGTCGAGTAAAATTTCATTTGTGTATATTATGAACTAAACACTGACAGTTTGTAGCAATGCACTTCATATTTATCAATTTGTAGCAATGCACAAAACTGGAAACACAAAGACATAAAAAACATCACAGGATATACCCATTAAAAAACAAATAACAACATTCTAACAGTAACAATACGAAATTTAAGGTTTTTTCCCGTTTAAGAAAAAAGCAGAATGTTCCTGCAATTTCATTCTCATCTTCGTATCATTTCTAACTTCATGTCCAGAGGCATTAATATGACATCAAAAAAGACGGTAAAGCAGTCATGCAAATTCATAAAAACCAGAGGGCAAGAAAGAAATTAAAAAAAAAAAAGAAAAAAAAAAAGAAAGAAAGACTTTGAATTTTACCTCTGTCTGTGTCGACCCAAATATTTCTAAAAGTGGATAGAATTTCCATGCAAAGCAAAGGAGGGAGTTGAAGGTGAAGTTTCCCAAATCCCAAACAGTAGCCAGCGGAAATGAGAACAAGGTTTTGGGTCGGGTGGGTAGGTCAGCATTTGATGGGGTTTGTGTGTGTTTGTGGGTGCAAAGGAAGCATTCAGGGCTCAAATGCAGAGAAAATTTGGAGTTTGAAAAAAGCATAACCATCGCAGACTTTGAAACTGACATGTTTGAGTGAGTGCCTGTTACTGAGCTCTTATAATGCTCGGCAACAACACCAAATATGATATTCTTTTACAAGATGTTTGTGTCTCGTAACGTAATTTCATTTTCACTAGCATATCCAAAATTTTATTTATATATATATATACATAAATGGAATATGATATTTATTCCATAATAAGGTTTTTTATTTTTTTCCTTCACGTAATATTCCATAACAAGTTTGATGCATACATTTTTTCATTTTAATTTTCTATTTTTGGGTTTCTTATGAGGAGAAATTTTACTAGAAAGAACAAGCTGTGCATGTACATTTCCATTTCCTTTACGAATATCATATAATAAAATTCAGCTTAAAGATCCTCTTTAAATACTTTTTGTTGGTTAATTAAAATTTTTTAATTATATATAAGACGATTCTATGATTAATACCGTTTGGATAGAATTGCATGCGGATCAAGAATAAAATTGATGCAAAATCAATATTTTTTAAAAAAATTAATTTTTTTTTATGTAGCATCTATTTTTATCCTAAAAACAAAAATTAATATTTTTTTTATATAACATTTATTTTTTACGGATTAGCTATTCGAACAATCCTAATTATAAAATGACTTTTATATATATATATATATATTTATATGTATATACACGTTATAAATATGTAATTGTCAAAATCTAAAGTTGAAATATATATATTTTAAGAAGAAGTCCATTATACCAAAAAAAATAATAATAATAATAAATATTTTTAACAAATAATCCTAACTATTAAATGAATTATTTGTTCTCCAGTTTATTCAATTTGGTGATTATTTTCTTTTTTCCCTAAAAGTTTTGATGATGCGCCTGCAATCGAATGGTCCACATAACCTTTAAAAAAAAAGTCTTAAAGGAACGACCACTCCGCGGACCCACCACCACAAAAGAGTCCAAAACACCATAATTTTACTGCCTTGTGGTCGTGGCCAACCTTTTAATCAATCTCTCTCTTTCACCTCTTTCTCTTGTCTGTTTTTTGCCATCAGACAGCGGCGGCGGGCGGCGGCTAATTAGAAAGAGAAGAATATTGTACATCCGAGTATGAGATGAGCATCGTCAACAAGGAGAAGAGCAATATCAGCTTAAGCTTCAAGCTATAATCACCAAATAACAAAGAGACAAATGAAATGCTATGCATGAATTACACTAGGACATATTTGAGATGAAAATTATTTTAATGTTGAATTTGGACAATAATAAACACCAAAAGTAATTACTTCCATTAATTTTAATAAGAGAAAAAGAACAATCTCTTTCAAATTTAATACTCAAATCATGGAACTCAGATTATTTAGCATTTGGTGTGTCCTAGCTTTGAGTATATTCTATGACTTGATCATATCTCTATGCCAGTTGAAATGGTTAAAAGGTAGGTTATGGAGACTAACTACTTTGGGTAATAGGCTTCTCCTGCACAATTTAGTCCTGCTCCCAACACCTCAATCCTCCTTGTAGAGCCAAGAAGCAAACAACAAAATGAACAAAAGGCCTAGAAAGACAGCAAAGTAAAGAAGAAATGGAATATCAGTAATCCAACAATAACAAATTCAAAGGCTATGGAAACTAACTACATGCTAACAGCTTTCTCATGCAGAAATACCAACACTTCCAATCATATTCGTAAATCCAGAAAATTAGCGAACAATGATTTATAGAGGAAGAACCAAAAGAAAACGTACAGGAAAGTGAACAAAAAAAGGCTAGAAAGAAAGCAAAATAAAGAAATGGAATTTAATGATCCAACAATAAAAAATTGTTAGGCATAATATTTCTTTAACAAGGATATAGAACTTACATAATATTTCTTTAACAAGGACATAGAAATCCTAAACATTCACCAAAAAAAGGCTGTAGAATCCTAAACAGGAAAGACATCTTGATCTTTTCGGAACCTTCTAACACTTTTGCTAACACCTAAAGGAAGAAAAAAGGAAAAAGTAAGAGACAACACAAGAGGGAACTCACAAAGCAATTGATCACAGAGAGATTACCAAATGTATCTTTTTTTTCTTTTTTTTTTTAATATATTAGAAAATGCATCTTGAATGAATAAATAAGAATAGTTGAATTATATATAAAGCTGATCAAGCATCAATCCGTATGTCAACTTGTCAATCCAAGCCTTCATGCATCCCAAGATGGTCAATATTGAAACGCAGATAGTTGAGCGAGAAAATTGGGAAAGTAAGGAATCAAACAGTATGAACTTTATTGCATTTTTAAAACAAAAAGATTACCATATCTCTCTCTCAAATAGGGAAATTTACAAACGTTTCACCATAAACTAGTGGTAATATTTACCTAGAAAGCTAAGCCTTCATGCAATGGAACAAGTGATCAGTGAAACCGAATTAGGTGACTTAAGAATCCAAGAAAGTAAGGAATTAATAGCTCATCAATCCCTATGTGTCAACCTAGCAGTACTTCAAGCCATTATGCATCGTAACAAGTGATCCGTGAGACTGAGGTTAGGTGAGGGAGAAAAACCAAGTAAGGAATCTAACGGTTGAACTTTATTGAACTTATAAAACAACTTATTTTGTAAAAGATTACAATAATAAACATTTTCTTGTCTTGAATAAGGAAATCACATATGCTAATTTCATCATAAACGAGCTAAGCCTTCATGCATTGCGACAGGTGATTAGTAAAATAGGATTGGGTGATGAGTGAGAATTCAAAGAAATAAAGAATTATATATATAAATGGCTCACCAAGCACTAATCCATACGGCAACCTGGCGATTTAAGCCTGGTAAAACCTAGGAAGTAAGAAATCAAGTTTTTTATTATAAAAGATTATCATATTACACCATTTCCATTCCTCCAATAAGCATAAACTAGTAGTAATTTTTTGCACCTGGCAAGCTAAGCCTTCATACATTGCAAAAGTGGTCGGTGAAATGGGATTAGGAAAGTGAAAATTCCAAGAAAATAAAACTAGAATTAGGTACGGATTATCGAGCATCATTCCTTGTGATAACCTGGCAATTCAAGCCATCATGCATCGCAACAGGTAGTCGGTGAAACATGTTTAGGTGAGTGAGAAAACTAAGAAAGTAATTAAGGAATCAAACGGTTGGTAACTTTATCAGAATTTTAAAACAATTTATGTCGTAAAAATATTACCATATTACAAGTCTCTATCTTAAATAAGGAAATCATAGACGTTTCTCCATAGACTAGTTGTAATGATTAGCTGGCAAGCTAAGCTTTCATGCATCGCAATTCATCAAGCATCGAGGTGGTCAGTGAAATGACATTAAGTGAACAAAAAAACAAAGTAAGGAATCAAACAGCCGAACTCTATTGGAATTTGAAAACATGTTTTTGTTTTAAATAGACTACCATATGACAATTTTCCTCTCTTAAATAAGGAAATTTACATTTGGTTCACTATAAACTAGTAGTTCTGTTTACCTGGCAAGCTAAACCTTCATCCATTGTAACAAGTGGTCGGTAAAATGAAATTAGATAAGCGAGAATCAACAAAGTAAAGGGAATCAAAAGTTGATGCGTATTTTATTTTTCCCTTACACTAAGAAGGTTCAAAAGCGTTTAGTTAGCACTAGTACTTCTAATAATTACCAACGGCTTGTTTTCTATTAACTTTGTGTGGTGCCATCTGTAAATAAATTTTCATACTATAATATATCCTTCTCTCTCACAAATCACAATAAAGATGTTCATAGAGGTTGTCTTTACGACCTAATGGCAATACGAACCAACTTCATAGTTAAGTACATAGACATTAATATGACAGCAAAAGAAGGTAAAACTGACAAGCAAATATATACAACAAACAGAGGGCAAGAAATCAAATTAAGAAAAAAAATATACAGAATTTTACTTTGTGTCTGATCCATATATTTCTGTATAAGGTGGATGAAATTTCCATGCAAAGCTAAAGGAGAGTGTTGAAGGTGAAGTTTCCCAAATCCCAGACAGTAACCAGAGAAAATGAAAACAAAGTTTTGGGTTGGTGATCATTTGATGGGTTTGTGTTTGTTTGAGGGTGCAAAGGAAGTATTCAGGGTTTAAATGCAGAGGAAAGTTGGAGTTTGAAAACATAACCATCGCAGACTTTGAAACTGACATGTTTCAGTAAGCATAGTATCCTGTTACTATTATACTCTAATGCCGAGCAACACCAAATACAAAATTCTTTCTGGTATTTTTTGGTTCACCCTCAGAAATTTTAGCTTCTTTTATAGGGCAAAATAAAGTTGGGTCCCGTAACGTAATTTCATTGTCATTACTTTAGTAGCACATTCATATGTATAAATGTAGTACGTGATATATTCCACAACAAGGTTTTTTTTTTTTTTTCTTTTTTTTTTCTCTCCCTCAAATAAAGTATTCCATAGCTGGTTTGTTATATAGCTCGTGTTTTTAGTTTTCTATTTTTGGGTTAGGAAAACAATAAATTACTGGAAAGAACAAGCTGAGCATGTACATTTTCTTATACATATTATATACTTTCAGCTTGAAGCCTTGAAGAACCCGTTTAAATCAAAATTCTATTTTTTTGGGGTCAATTAAACTTCTCTAATTAGTATATGTATATACACACTATAAATATATAATTTCTCAATACGTAAAGCAAAAAACCATTCCTTTCTTGGCAATAAAAATATCTCCTCTCAAACTCAATTCCTTAACATGTTCAGTATCTGAATCTGTTTCCCAATTATAAACAAATTTTCTTATTTACATAGGTGCGCATTTTACTTTTACCCTAGCCACTATGATTTTTTTTAAGAAAAAAGCGAGTGTCAATTTGTTTTGTTTTCTAAGGAACTTCTTAAATTTATATACTATAATATATTTTTTTTTTATGTGATACAGATAAATTAATATAACTCTCCATAAAAAAATTGTATATATATATATATATATATTTTTTTTCGTGTCATGCATCGGATAACGTGATATTTCATACAATATGTACGATAGTATTCTAAACGTCCCTTTGCAAAAGTGTTAAGCTCATAATACCCGTTTAAAGATAAGAGAACTGACTAAATTAGACATGGTAATAATAACGAAAATTTTTTTAAGGCGGCAAAAGGTTTGGACTTTTGTAGTACCATTTGAAATTCGGTGTCATTCGGCAATTTTTTTTATTATTTTTTTTAATGTGAGAAATAAAATACAAAGTTTTAATATATAAATTGATTTTTATTTTTAAAAAAAATTTATAAATTGATCATGCAACTCAATTGTGCAAACGAGCTTTATCAAGCTGTTAAATAAAAACTACGTACACAGCAGCAATCGGATCCGTTATTGAATGATCAAATAAGTTGCAAACAAACAAACCACAGTTGAGAAAGAAGAAGAAGAAGAAGAAGAAGAAAGGGCTCGGATGAGTGCCGTCAAAGGGAGAAGCCTAAGTTCTCTGTTCCTCCGCTCAGGCCCGGCGGTCAAAATCAAATCCAAACCCAAAACCAAACACTCGTCCTCTTCCTCTTCCTCTTGCTTGCCCAAGGCCGACGACGCTAATCCCGAACAGCACGTGTCCTCGCTCGGCGCTTTCACCTCCCAAGACGCCACTAAGCGCCCCATTAATTCCCTGCTTCGGTCTTCAAACTCCACATCTGGTATCTCTCTCAGCTTATATGTATTTGAGAAAAAAAAAAAAAAAAAAAAAGGGAAACTAAATTCTGGGTTTTCAATTTCCGGCTGTTTTGGTTTCTGGGTAGGGGAGAACTTCCCTCAAACTATAAGCTTAATTGTTTAAGCTTTAGTAGAGTGAAATGTTTGGTCTGGGTTAATGGAAATTTTTTTTTTTTTTTTTCTTGTCAACTGAGGAGTAAATGAATAAGTCTGTCCTGTTAAATTGCTATTCTTTTTATATGTTTCAATGCAGGGAATTGTAAGAACCAGCTACCGGATACGATACGCTCTTTGCTGAAGAGTATGTTTCTATGTATTTTATTGCGATAATCCAATTTCTCAACTAATTTATAGTCATTTTGATTTTTGGAGGAAATAGTTACAGAAATTTAATGAAGCTCAGGAATTTGATAAAATACAAATATTCGGTGGTTGGATTGCCCTAATAATTGTTTAAAACCAACAAAGCTTATCACTTTTTACTATGATTTTTTATTTGAAAATGCTAGCTTTTTTAGCATGGCAAGTCAGAAACTTTGTACGTTTTAGTTTCATATGATGTTCTGATATGATTTCTTTTCTTTTCTTTTTTTTTTCCTCAAGAGATAAGAAAGTAGAGAATTTCCTTAGCTATTTCCTGCAATGTTTCCGGTGATTTTTAACTTCCATTAATAGAAAATATCCATTTTTCTGGATATTTCTCTTATTCATTAGCTTTATTGGTCTCATCTTATTGTTTCTGTCCCGTTCAATCATCTATACAAGTTACTTGTGTAATAGCAACGTTATTGTTTACTAAAAGTATCTGTATAGACATGACACCAGGATCTTCTTTGGTAATATTTTGTTTCTCAAAACAATGTTATATCCAAGGTCTTGTATTCTTTGGCAGGCCCTATTTTGGATAATTCACCTGATCTGCTAGAAATTCCTGGTGAGCAAGAAATTCCCGGTGAGAGATCATTGGAAAAAGAATTAGATGTATCATTGTTTGGAGTTGATTTGAAAAATAACATATCATCTCGCCGTAAAGAAGTAAGTCGTCAAAGGAAACAAAAGTGGATTTTCAAATCCTCCCAGGAAAATCGTTTCAATAGCTTGGTTAGAATGTGTGCAGAGAAGCTAGGAACAGAAACTGCCGTTGAGGTTTTTGGTAAGATGGGAAAAGAAACTGGTGTAAAAGAGTATAATGCATTAATAAACATATGCGTAAAGAATGCTAAGGATAGTATTGATGAAGAGGTTGCACTGCAACAAATTCACAAGGCTTTTCTACTTTTTAAATCAATAAAGGAACAAGGTTTTCAGCTAGAAGAGGAAACTTATGGTCCATTTCTTGGATATTTAATTGAGATGGGCATGGTCAAAGAATTCCATTTTTTTTGTGAAGTCATCAAAGGGGAGAATCCCTGTTCACTTTCGAGGTTGGGTTACTATGAAATGCTGCTATGGATCAGAGTTGATAATAAAGAAAAGATTCAAGAGCTATGTAATTACGTTATGACTGGTGATGGGGAAAACAAGTTAAGTTTACTGGGTATGTGTTTCCTCTCTTATTAGCTTAGTTCTGATTCAGGTTATGTTAAACTGATATTTAAAATTATTATACTTAAATCGCTAGCATAAGATTTGCTGAGATTTTATTACTACAACATCCCATGCTAAAACTGAAAAATGATAAAAATTGTTGACAAAATTATGTTTTAATTCCTCTCCTTCATCATGGGAAATCTAGGAAATTTTTGCTTAATTGTTGGGATTCACCTTTTCTGTCACCTTGTTGGAAATTGGTATTCATTTTGCACAGGACCTGATTGTTAAAGTAAGGTTTTTCAACATTAGGTTTCTCTATAAGTTAGAGACCAAATGATGCCTCGGACTTGGAACTGCCTTTTTGTAAAGTTTTAGTTACAAGATTTTATAAAAAAGGAAAAAAAAAAAAAAAAAAGCCTAGAATTTTTTGTTTTTCACTATCGAAGAAGGAAAAGCTAAAATTACATCTTGACATTCACATTATTAATTTTGAAATTGATTTGTCATTTAAATACCCTTTTCAAACTTGATCTGGGTTCAGATTTGAAATCTTTCATAAGCAGGACTATTGATGTCAACCTTCGAATTTAACGATGATAAGCTCTTGACTTCTGCATTTGGCATTTAGCTAATCCAAATATTTGGTTTGGCATTCGTAATGCGAATAAAATTTTTAAAGATATGAAAATAGATACTATTTGTTTATTATGCTTCCCATGGTTAGCACAATGTGGTGACATCATTAAATCTTACTGGATTGGATGTCTGCTGCAGAAAATTATTTGTTAGCACTCTGTGAAAGTGAACGGAAGAAGGAGCTTTTGCAGATATTAGAAGTTGTGGATGTCACAAAATTCTCATCAGTGGAATGTATAGCAAGTATCTTTAACATCTTAGGAAAGCTAATAATGGAGTCATTTGCAGAGAATTTATTCATGGCCTTGAGAGCTTGCGGTGTGTTCCTTTCTTTCCCCTATGGATTTTGATGCCTTTTATATATATTGAGATGTAACTATGTTGGTGTACTGCAGATTATGGAGAAGAAAAGATTACAAAGTTCATCTATAGTTATGTTGTTGGCATTCCAAATTTAGCGGTGAGGAACTTCTCATAAATCATGCTGGTAACTCCTTGAGGCCACAATCCCTAAAAATGGCACTTCTGCTTCTCATGAAGTTTGCTTTCTAGTGAAAGCTGTGGATCCTCTTTATACATGTTTTGGCTTGACATAGACATTATATGATGCTTCTTCCAAAATGGACAAAGCATAGACTTATAAAAGGTTTATTTAAGATCCAATAACATAAAATATTTCCAAAATTGTCGCAAAAAGACTTCTGGGTTTTTCATCCAACTAACTTTGCATATAACCCTTGACTGAAATATTAAAAATGAAAAAGTATGCTGTCCAGAATTGTGTCCTTTGTTTGACAATTATGAAGGTGTTTACATATTAATCTCAAACGACAATCTTTATATTCATTTATTCCCTAGTGAAAATGATTGACACTTGTTTTTGGACCACAAAGTCTTTTCTTAAGATTTCAGCTCTCAGATCCGGCCTTGGACTTTTAAAAGTTAAGCAAAAAGATCTCTCTCTCTCTCTCGCTCTCTCTTATAACAGAGAGGAAAATTGATGAAGTGGAGTTTGATGCTTTAGAAATTGTTTATTATTGTAATTAATTGGAATTGCTCATTAACTGCATTCAGATCTAATTTTTTGTTTTTGGTTATTTGTGAATCCAAATGCTACTTCAACCATAATTAAATGCTTGTTTTGGATAATTCAGTTTTTCTAGAAACAACATTTCATTTTTTTGTCATTTGCAATGTAGAATCACTTGAATATTCTGTATTTCTTACATTATGATTTGGGGTTGAAGGTTGAGGATGTCATTTCAAACTTCAAAAACTTACATGTGAAACTGGAGGTGTCACTTTCATGTGCATCATATGAGAAGCTTATTGCGTATTGTTGTGATTCACATGAGGTATGGATATCTTTTGATTAAAAGAATAGAAAACTAATTTGAACTCAAATGTTTCTTTCCCTATCTTATTTATGTATCTTGGAATAATCTTGTGCTTTGTCAATTACTTCATAAAATATGGTCTGTTGTTTTAATCCATTTGCTGGTTTGAAGATTGCTTGATGTAAATTATGTGTCTCTCAAAATAGGTGCATGTGGCTCTTGATTTGGTCGATGAAATTTGTCAAAAGGGTTTGGACTTGTCCATCGAGGTACTACACTCCATTTTCCGTGCTATGGAAGAGACTTCTAATTTTAATCTGGTAAGATGCAATGTGAATTTTTTTTTTTAACAGTGTTATTTTTAATCTGTTCTGTTTCTGATCTTATCCACCAATTCAGAGAATTTTAGAGTAGTTTGTACTTTTTTGTTGAAGTAATAAGAGAAGTAGAAAAAATAAACTATTTTAATGCCCAGTCTTCATAACTTTTGATGATGTGCCAATTGGAGTTTTAGTTATCTCTTTTGTATTCATGTGGACATTTATAAATTTATTTTCTTTTTTCTTTTGGTGGTTGTCTTTTTTGCTCTGATTTCTCTTCAACCGAATTTAATCATTCAGGTTCACCGGGTCTACTCAGTGATTTGTCACCAGACTTTGAAGCCAAATAATGAAACATTCAGGCTTATGATAACTTTATGCGTCAAAATGAAAGATGTAGGGTTTTCCTTATTTCCCCCACATGTGTGCAAACACATGTGCGTTGGTTTCTTTTTGCTGAGAACTAAGTTTGATAGATAAATCATGCCTCAATATAATGTTATAGACTCCTTTTATTGTAGTTTGATGGTGCATATGGAATGCTCAATGATTTGGAGAAAATGAACTTGAGGCCAACAGCTAACATGTACAATGCCATATTGGGAGGATACTTCAGAGAGGTAGTTTCCTTTGTTTCATCGGATGCTTTTGCTGTTCCTGTGTTTGTTGCAATTGGTTGTTTATGAATGCCCACTGCTTTTTTGTCATGCTATTTGAGAATTAAAGACAAAAAAATTTTGGTTTTCTGTTATTTGATCTATTCTCATATTCACTATCATATCGACTTTCCTATAATATCAAGATTTGAAAGAAGAGGGCTTTCGTTTCATTTCAAAATGTACTCCTTGTTTTTTCTCCTTACCTCTCTCCCCATACCTCCTCCTCCTCCTGTGCAGTAATGAATACCAGATAGAAAGTTTTTAGGAAAATTGAAAATAACATGAGTGTAACTTGCTATGAATGAGCACAGTTTTTTAAGATTAAGGCTTTTGTTGCTTTTGAGTTGAGTTATAGCATCTTCAAGTTGCATGGTTTGTTCAAGGTACACGAGGCTTGATGTAGGTTTTGTATGACCTCTATGATTGTAAGACAGGTGCTGGTTCGTAGTATAGTAATGCTTCCCATAATTGCTGGTATAAAAAGTTGTTTGACAGTCAGGGAGGAGCATGGCTGTTATATTAGACAGTGAAAGGAAGTATACAATCCTAAAAGCAAGCTCTGACACTGGGCTTGCCTTTGCTTCCAACTTATTATATTTCGTTGTTAATTGTATTGATGTTCATGATGATGATAGCTTTCCGTGAATCTTGATACTCTTCTTAATGAAACACACTGCAGAAGAATACATATAGTGCAAAGAAGCTTCTCAAGCAAATGGAAGAAGCAGATGTAAAACGAGATTCCTTGACTTATTGTTATTTACTAAGCAACTGTGAGTCTGAAGATGATATCAAAAAGGTGAAATCCATATTTCAGCCAAATTTTCATGTCTAACTTAATCAAAATTTCTAAGTTTTATTAATTTTACTTTTTTTTGTTCATCCACTGTTTGTATAACTGGTTTATTATTGTTGTTGTTGTTATTATTATTTTTTTAACAAAGAGGGAGGAAAATTCTAAACATCTTGAGTGAAAGTTGTTTCTTATGCTACATGTATGGTGATAATGAGTCCAATATAGACCACATAAAAAATTAAAATTATTACAGTATACAAAAATTCATTATTGGAAGCTACATTCAAGTAGAAATTGAGTCTAAGAAAATGATTTTTTTCTCCTCCAGTTGTATTCGAAGGATGAGAGAGAGAGAGAGCTCTAATTTGGACCGATCAGAGATGTTTTGACATGCATCAGTTATTCAATCAGTGATTATATATGCAAGAACAATTTTGCAAAATTGCTTTTTTAATTTTATTTATTTATTTTTTTCCCTCTTCCATGTAAATTATGTTTATCTCTCACCTTTTCCTTATCAATTAAAGCTTACCTTGGATAAAATTGATCTTAAGAGATGTTGATCTGCATATCTGTTTGTAGTACTATGAAGAGATGAAGCGTTCTGGAATTGATGATACAAAGCATGTTTTCATGGCACTCATAAATGCATATGCAAGTTTGGGACAGTTTGAGAAAGCAAAACAGGTATTAGCCATTTGGCAAGTTGATTAATAGTAAGGCAGGAATTTTTTTTTTCCTTTTTTTTTTTTTTTTTTCTTTTTTGGGGGGTGGAAGTTGTTAAAATGAAGTGTAGGAATTCAGGATGTCGAAGATGTTCACCTTTCTTAATATTGCATTGATATTTTCATGCAATTACTCTTTTCAGATACGGTTTGCCAGCTTCGGTCATACATATCTGACCTACTCTATGTTTCATGAATGCTTATTATCTTTGTATTATTACTTCATGTACCTTTCACACCTTAAGAGCCTATTTTGCTATGAAAAGTCTTTTCTCTCTTTTTCTTTCTTTATTCCTTTAGAATTTGCTAGCATATGCATAGTGAATATGGAACCTCCAGTTTCTTTGCTTTTCCTTCCATGATATTTTACTGTCCTTGAAGATTACTGTATAATTTAAGCGCAAGGTTAACTTTTAATACAACTTTTCTTACTTTTTTCTGTTATAACTAAGCTTTCCATAGTAGTATTTATGCAAAGTTCGATTAATTATGCTCTTTAATGTGGCAGGTAGTTTCAGATAAGGGTATTTCTGATAAAAGCTGGAATGAAATTAATAGTGCACTTGCGCAAGCTCTTTCCGAAAATGGGCAGTGGTTTGATGCACTTGATATATATAAACAGATTGGATCTGCTTTGGAGCCCAAAGCTGTAATCAGTCTTATTGTAAGCTCTTTTAACTCAATGGTTTATGTTTTGTCTTGGAAACGCAAATGACATTCTCGTACTCATTACTTAGGAGAACGTTCCATCTGATGGAGAGTTGAGTACATTGCTCAAACTACTTGAGGAAATAAATGCTTCAAACTATTGGGTCGATGGTTGCTGCAGAGTTATCTTGTATTGTGTTCGATACAAGCATTTAAGGTCCATTAGCATTAAATTTCAATTTGAGTTGATTATTTTTAGCATTATATAATATACTTATTTTTTCAATCTGATTTAGTCCTGCCATCAACTTGCTCAAGCAACTGAGGGATAAATTTTGTAACGACGAATTGGTTCATGAAAGTCTTTTTGATGAGGTTTGCTTTTGTTTTGTTCTGTACATTCATTGTGTTCAACATGCTACTTGAAAAAGGATCTGATATAATCCGCTAAAGCATATTCCCCATATTCATAGGTGTTTTGTCTAATTGGAGATTCAGATCCTACCTATTTGCAAATGGGGTTGGACTTGCTTAGAGTTGTCAAAAATGACTTTGGCATCACCCCTTCACGTAAATGTCTTGACTTTCTTCTCCATGCATGTGTGAATGCCAAAGATCTGCGTAATTCAAAATTGGTCTGGAAAGAATATAAAGAAGCAGGCCTTCCTTACAACATTTTGAATTTCTTGAGGTGAGTAGTAGTAAATGTTTCTTTGTGTTTTGTGTTTCATTTCTTTCTCTTAACATCTCTGTTTCTGGGTTTTAATCTCTGAATTGTTGCAGAATGTATCAAGCATTTTTGGCTGCAGGGGACCATAAGGCTGCAAAGATCTTTCTCACTCACGTTCCTAAAGACGACCCAGATGTTCGGCGTGTCATTAGAGAATGTGAAACAAGTTACAGTCAAATGTCCATCTATACCAGTGAGACTGAGAAAAAGAAGAAAAATAGAAGTAAGACGAGGATTTAACATGATTTAGAATTAACGGTTATGGAGTATAATGTACATATAAATGAGAGCAATTTTTTTTGTCCATTGGTAGAGAAAGAAAGATGAGCCAGCAAGAGCCTTCTATTCTGAATAGGTGTTGCATCCAAGTTGTGTTGGAGTTTTAGTTCTAATATATTAACATTCTTTGAATTCAATCCAAATATCCGACCCTGTTCCTCTTTGATAAATTCCCTTGTTTGGATAACAAAATCTGCCTCCAATTTTTAAAATTTATTTATTTTTCATTTGGTCTTCACCTCCTATTGAAGAATGAAAGCCGATGATAAACGATACTATTTAAATAGGGCCCAAAACGACTTTCACTCTTATAACAATACCCTCTATATTTAATTAAACAAAACAACTTACTCTTATTTTATTTTTATTATTATTATTATTATTATTTGTTTTTTCTGGCACAAAAGAAAAAAATGAATTGAATTGCACAGTAAAATAATAATAATAACCTAATAATAATAATCCTAATAATAATGTGAATTTCTTTATGTTAATAAGAGAGAAGCCACCTTTTTTCCTCCCTTTTTTTTTTCTAAAACCAACAAAAAAAAAAAAAAAAAAAAAAAAGAAGAAAGAACAAGAGAAAGAGTGAAGCCACTTTCCATTTGTAATTCAGACCGGTGCAATTTTATTCAGGGATAAATGTATTTCAGTATCCTTTATAATCACAAATGTTTCAATTAAACTTTCTAAAATCAATTTTGACACATTCATATTTTCTATTTGAAAAATAATTTCAATTTGGTCCAATTGCATTAAATTTATCAGATTCTATCAAATTGAGATCACATGCCCCACGTGACCCCTCAAAAATTATTTTTTATTAATTTTTAAATTTCATGTGTTTATTTTGTAGGAGTAAAAGCAAAAAACACTTTAATACCCTCTAAAATTATTGAATTTCATTTTGGATCCCTAAAATTAATTTTTTTACATTGATAAAGGATATTAGATGTTTAACAAAATTTAAGAGCTAAAAAAAATTTGATGCTAAAAAAATTTTAAGAACACGACAAAAATACCGTATAGTAAAAAAAAAGAAAATTTGAGAGTCTTAAAAAAATACTAGATATTTAAAAAAATTTAAGAGTCCAAAAAAAATACCAACTAGCAAAATAAAAAAAATAAAATTAAAGTAGAATAAAAAAATATCACATATTCAAAAAAATTTTGAGAGCTTCATAAAAGTATAGATGTCCAAACAATTATGAAAGCCAAAAAATTTATGAATAGATATTCAAAAAATAAAATAAAATACCAAAAACCCAAAATGAAATAAGCTAGATGTTAAAATAAAATCTAAAACTATGAAAAAAATCATAAGATAAAAAATACTGGATATTTGAACATTTGATACTTTTATTAGTCTTTCTAATTTTTTTTTTAATATCTAATATTTCTTAATCATGCTTTCATAATTTTTTTTGCCATCTAATATTTTTTAGACTTTCAGATTTTTTTTGAGCCTTTGGTATTTTTTTGATAATGTCAAAATTTTTTTTACTATCCTGTCTTTTTATCGTGTTTTCAAAATTTTATCAGCATTTAATTTTGTTTTTTAACTTTTAGATTTTAATAAATATCTAATATTATTTATCAATGTGAGAAAATTAATCTTATAGACCCAAAATAAAATTAAATGATTTTAGAAAGTATTAAAATGTTTTTTTCTTTTACTCCCACAAAACAAACAAATGAAATTTAAAATAATAAAAAATAATTTTTGAGGATCAGATGCATTTCACATGACCTCAATTTGATGGAATCCATTAAATTTAATATAATTGAACCATATTAAAATAAATTTTCAAATAAAAAATATCAATGTACCAAAATTAATTTTAAAAAATTCATTTGAAACATTTATAATTATAAAAGATATTAAAATATATATATTTTTTTTATTTATCTATTTTTCTCTTATCAGAGTTAGACTAATAGGTAAATATTTCCCTTATCAGAGTTAGACTAATAGGTAAATATCGTTTTTCTTTAATTTTTTAATATTTAATGTTGTAATTTTTTTTATTTTAGGAAATTTATTTAATGTTGTAAAATGTAAATGAACATTTGGGATCTGATTTCCTATCATTTTGGCGACCAAAGTAAGTTTTTTTTTTTTTTTTTTTTTAAGTATTAAAAAAAATAAAAAGAAGGGGAATTCACAGTGGAGGGAAAACCCTTGAACCAACATCAAACGCCAACGTGGTTTTTGTAGAAGAAGAAGCAGCGCGCCCAAAGCTAAAGCTACAGAGAATTAATAATAATAATAATAATAATAATAAACCAGCATTTTGTAGATTCTGATTTTCTGTGTGTGTGTGTTTGGAGAGTGGATAGAAAAAACAATGAACTTGGAAGACGACGACTGGGAACTGAGCGCAGAACAACTTGATTCCCTTGAAAAAGACGCTTTCAACAAGATTGCTCAACAACGCCTTAACCCATCCTCTTTCCCTTCTTCTTCTTCTTCTTCTTCTTCCATTAACCAACAACAACAACAACAACAACAGCAACATGGTTTTAATTCCAACAACCGTACCAACTACAACTACAGGAATTACTTGGAGAGCTTCCCTGCTAAACCCATTGCTGATTCTCGTCCTAACGAGGTAACCCACATGTTTTTCTTTTAGTTTTCCTTTAAACTTTTTATGGGTTTCTTTCAGTTTTTTGGGAATTTCGTATTCTAATTCGTTATAATCCACTATAACGTTGTTGGTTTTCCCTGTTATCATTGAGTCTTCCCTATTCTTGCTTAGGGTTTTTTTTTTCTCTTTTCTTTTAGTTTTTAAATTTAAGTCTCTCTCTCTCTCTCTTCGTTTCTGCTCAAAATTTGACTTTCACTTCAGTACTCTCTTTCAAATTTTTTTTTTTTCTTCTTTAATGGAAACTTGTATTTACATTTGTTCTTATATTAATATATTATGATCCACCCACAAATGTTTTCAAAGAGATTTTTATTATTATTATTATTAATTTTTTTTGGGCTATTTTAGGCGTACATTTACTCACAGATTATCACACGACCAAATTCATCACTTATGCCATAATCTCTTAAGCTGAAAGTAACATTATCACTTTATATGAATTTTTTCACATGCCCAGATAGTGTCTTAATCCTTATCTTCATATTCTAATTATGCAGGCTGACGCTTTGTATTTGAGGTCCAGAGTATTGCCTGCATCAGTCCCAACAAAATCGAACACTGGTTTGTTCCTTCCCTTTTCTCTCATTTCTTATGCTTAAGCTTATTCTTTTAATCTATATATATATAGATATACACACACACACACACACTCTTATAAATGTGTTGTTTACCTACTTGGGCTGCCTTGTCAAGTATGTTACTTTTATCAGATCGTACAGACATATCGCCAAAAGCTCTAAATTGATAATTAGGAAAGGTTGAATGTGGCCGGTGCGAACTGTTTCTTGCTAAACAAGGCAACTCATGATAATGCCCACTGGTCCTATTGTTCCAATGTGGATAATGTTATGCTGACTTGAAGCAGTGTATGCCTATGTTGTGTTATACGTTATTGCTGTTTTTGGCAGAAGATGAACATTCGAAGGAGCTACCTAAGGTCTCTGTCAAATTTTTTCTTCATGCCAGTGGAAATATTGCTGCAAAATTCTCATATGACCCTGTAATTCTTCTGCTTTTCAATAGAATGTACAATTCCATCACTTATCTAACTCTTGTTATGCTTTTGATTTATGTTTTACCTTGCTTTATATTACTCAGGTAGTAGTAGATGCATTCCGCAGGATCCCCAAGGCCACTTGGAATGCGAAAGAAAGGTCATTCTCTTCCCCTCTCTAAGAGGATATCTGTTTTAATATATTGTATGAACTTTGTTTATATGGTTGTGTTTGCAACTGTTGCTTGAAATGTTGTGAAATGGAAGCCTTGGTTGATGTAACAGTTTTGAAACTGCAGGTTATGGATTTTTCCAGCATCTTCATTGTCATTGGTGGAAAAACAACTCAGTGAAATATCTGGTGCTAAAATTCAGGTGATAACTTTTGTCCTCTCAATAATTTTTACTGCAATATTGGTCTTACTTAGATCAGGATTCCCTTGAATTCAGTTAGTACCCACGAGCTTGGCCAAAATTTAGCATTTCCTATTTAATTAATTTACACTGTTTATGTGCCATTTTTCTAATGTACAATCTTTTTAAATGCTTTTCATCATTTTTTTTTTCCCGAGAAAATTTTATAGGTAGAGAACTTAGATCCCTTGGTGCACCGTGCCATTGCTGCGGCTCTTGCTGTTCCAGATCTTCAAGGTAAATGCTGTTTATGCTGGCATAGATTGTCTTTTCTATTATGCTTGTAGTAGATGTGTTAGTATACAACCTTTTATTTGTATTTTTATCGCTTATCACAGTGTGGTAGAAAAATTTGCTGGTAAAATAGAGATCTGGAAACCATGTGCTTTAATATATATAATTTGCAAAATAGGATGTAAGCTCATGAAAGAATATATTTTTCATACTCTATAGGATTGTGTTTCAATATATGTTGCTAGGTTTATACATTTATTGACATCTATTTTTGTGCAATTCTGTTTCTTACATAAATAATCTTGTTTCCTTTGATGTCCTTTAGACCGATATGACAGAATACCCACTAGTATGGAATCAAAGCTCTTGCCATTTCAGCGAGAAGGTGTTAGGTATGTAGTAGCTGTGAATACTTTTCCTTGAGTGCTACAGTTATATGTGGCATGGAACAGTATTTACATTTTTCTGAGGATGTTAATTGATCTTTCTTCCTTGGTTGCTTTAAAGTTATATAGTATCTGACTTTACTCTTTATTTCTATTTATTGTGCTTTTTCAGGTTTATATTGCGACATGGAGGGCGTGCTCTTCTTGCTGATGAGATGGGACTAGGAAAGACTTTACAGGTAATTTATTATTCATGTGAACTCTTTTGGTACCTTAAATAAATACATGCTTATAAGCATGATATTTTATTATTATAATTGAAAATTATTTCATTGTTAGGCAAATTTAATTTTAACATGCAATTCAACATGGATCTTGTAGGCTATTGCTGTAGCTTCATGCATTCGTGACTCATGGCCTGTTCTTATAATGGCACCATCTTCATTGCGTTTACAATGGGCTTCTGTAAGTGCTTTATCAATTTTTATTTTAGTTATTATGAAGGTAGATTTAACCTAATGTGCATGTATTTAATCATTCTTGCAGATGATTCAACAATGGCTGGAGATTCCTCCATCCGATATTCTTGTAATTTTAGTCACTTGTTTATTTAGCTGGATTATTTACAGATTCTTGCAGCTTTGATACCTTTTCTTAATAGGAACTTGAAAAGATTAAACTAAATCTTAACTTTTACCCTAACAAGTTGCTGTGACCAGGTTGTTTTGTCTCAATGTGGGGGATCAAACAGAGGAGGATTCACAATAGTGTCCACAAACTCCAAAGGAACCATTCATCTCGATGGCCTATTTAATATCATCTCATATGATGTGGTCCCTAAATTGCAGAATTTACTAATGGCATCAGACTTTAAGGTAAGATCAGTCAAATGGTTGTGTTTTGTGGAATTTTTGCTCTTTGTTTATGTTGGCAATCTACATATCATTTCATACTTTTACCAATAACCCAACATGCAACACTAAAGAGGTTGATACCAGAAGAACTAGTGGAAACTGGATAAAATGGGGAAGTATTATTTCTGTCTGTGTGTTTAGTTGACTAAAAATGTTATCAAAATTATTAGGCTGATTGGCACCTAGGATGCCAAGTA
Source organism: Ziziphus jujuba (assembly GCF_031755915.1). NCBI lineage: Eukaryota > Viridiplantae > Streptophyta > Magnoliopsida > Rosales > Rhamnaceae > Ziziphus > Ziziphus jujuba. Next base: position 37,809,755 of record NC_083379.1, on the reverse strand, counting down.
CATTCCTGGTGTAAAATGTGTAAAGTTGGCTGTAAAGCCTGAAAATGGGGATATCTTGATGGATGAGTAAAGGCATCTTTAAAAAAATTTGAAAGTTTCTTATTTTTTAATCAATTATTTAGTAGTTTCTGAAGGGTCAGATTCTTCTTTTTTTGGTTAATGGTATAATGTATTTGTGGATTGTCAGAATTTTTCAGTAACCTAATATATAGTATCCCAATCTTGAATATCTTAAAATTGCTCCTATTTACAATTTCAAACATCCAAACTTGGGCTGGTTTTTGACATTGAAAGTCTTTTACACTACATAATATTTTCTGCCCAGAAGTTAGAACAAGTAGATCCTCTGTAACTGCATGTAAGCGAAACTAGACATGTGTGCATGCCAGCTGGTTCTATTTAGAAGTCCTTTTCTCTTTGTTAATATGAAGATAGAATATGTTGCTAGCAATGATGTATTATTTTTCAGGTTGTGATTGCAGATGAGTCACACTTTTTGAAAAATGCTCAAGCAAAGAGAACAACTGCTTCTGTTCCAGTTATTAAGGTATTTCTTGATCAATGATGGTAACATAGTACCAGCATCCAAGCATGTTTTTATACTGATTCTCCTTTGTACTGAATTGCAAGCCCAATCACATTAATCTACTACCATTCCTTTTCAGCCATAGATTCATTCTGAGTCTCAAATAAATAAAACAGATAAATAATGTACACATAAATACTAGATTTGTTTTCACCGCTGTTCCATTATTAAATAAAGGATGCACAAATTCATCCTTTTAACAGGTTAAAACTATATGAGTAAAAGGCAAGAAAAAAAGAAAGTTGACTGGTAAACCCAGTCATTGCATTTCATATTTTGTTTGTTCACTTTGAATGGTCATTTTTGGTCCACAATGCAATAGAATAAAATTTCAGTGGGACAGCTACATATTTTGATCCTCTCTCTTAACATCTTCCTCTCCCCACTATTACACTTTCAGAAAGCTCAATATGCGATATTACTTAGTGGAACTCCTGCTTTGTCTCGGCCAATTGAATTATTCAAGCAGGTATTTCTGGTGGCTTATTTAGGATATATATGATGCCAATGGTGTTTGGTATTTTAATAATTCTTTACGAGTTTGTGCAAACCTTGCAGTTGGAAGCCTTGTATCCTGATGTATTTAGAAGTGTCCATGAATATGGTAATCGATATTGCAAGGGTGTAAGTGACTATATGATTTTGGTTAAAGGTCTTCTGAAGCATTTAATTTAAAACTATTCCTTTCAATTATAAATTCTGTTGCTGCTATTGATCTTTTAGGGAGTATTTGGAATCTATCAAGGTGCAAGTAACCATGAAGAATTGCATAATTTGATGAAAGCAACACTGATGATTCGCAGACTTAAAAAAGATGTTCTTTCTGAGCTTCCTACAAAGCGTAGGCAACAGGTCAGTATGTCTGTATGACTTTGCTGCAGTGTCTAATCTGCTTATTGACCTGTGACTGGTGTTAGAGCAACTCGTTTTGTGTGTCTTTTGCATGTGGTGGGTGGAAAATTTTTCCGGTCATATGACATTTGTAATTTTTCTGATATCAGGTCTTCGTAGATTTGGCTGAGAAGGACATGAAACAAATTAAGGCATTGTTTCGTGAGGTATTTTTCAACTCATTGTTATTCATTTTCATCATTTCTTGGATTAAGTTGGTTATAATTTTTTTGGAAAGTTCAGAATATGCAGTAATTGGGCATTCAGACAGAACTATAGCTAATTATTGAAAATGATCCTTGCCACTGTAGGATTGTATTTTCACTAACCGTTAAGTTTATATGTATATGTATTCTCTATATCATTCTTATGTGAGTCTGTTATTTCTTTGGTTTATTGTTGCATTGTTTATATTCTTGGTTTAATGTTCTATCTTGCAGTTGGAGGTGGTAAAACAGAAAATTAAGGCCTGCAAATCAAAAGAAGAGGTTGACTCTCTGAAATTTTCTGAGAAGAACCTTATTAATAAGGTAATTACCCACATCATGCTCATAGCCTCATAATGTAGGTCATTTCTGGTGATGCCCCCCCCCCGGCGCCGCCCGGGTCCCTCCCTCCCTCCTTTCCTCTCTTTCTCAAGCTGACAAGAATTTTGATTAATTTCAGTGTAATAGGTGGAGTAATCATCATGATATTTCATATATTTTCACATTCTATTAAAGAAACTAACTTTTCTATTCTCACACTCTCTTCTTCATCCATTATATATGTCCTTCCCTTATCTTCTTCATGCTGAACTTCAGATATATATTGATTCTGCTGAAGCCAAGATCCCTGCAGTTTTAGATTACCTGGCAACTGTTGTTGAGGTACTTCGCCCTCCTGCTCATTTATCTTCTCTTTAGTTATTCTTTAAGCGCTTAATGGCATAAATCTGTATTACAAAGCAATTCATGCTAGGATCCCAAATAAAAAGGTGGGATCAAATTTGTTAATAAGCAGTGTGAATCTCTCCAACATGTTCATCTCGGAGTCAACATGTCAAAATTTTTACTGCTATTCGTCTTTCCTACTGCACTGTATGACATGCTGGAAGGCCCCTTTACTTGCTGTTATGTATCTTTCCAAATTTGTATTCCCTGTGCTTTTCTTTTGTAGTTGCAGCTATGAATAGTTTGGATTAACATGTTTAGATATTTTATGTAATGATTTTTGCAGGCAGGCTGCAAATTTCTCATTTTCGCACACCATCAGCTCATGATTGATTCAATACATCAGTCTCTTCTTGTAAGGCCACCTAAATTGTATTGAAATTTTGCTAAAAATTGATCCATTCTTATGATTACTGCCCAATTTCCAGAAGAAGAAAGTGGGTTGCATTCGAATTGATGGCAGTACGCCTCCAGCATCAAGGCAAGCTTTGGTCACAGATTTTCAGGAAAAAGATTCTATAAAGGCTGCTGTGGTACAGTTTTGCTTTATTTGTTGTTTAAATTGTTTTTGAACTGTTCTCATTGATATTTAGTTTTATGTCGGAACATTTGGATTCAGATGCAGGAGTTGGAATACTGAGTTTGATGTGGATTTGCAATTCAAGTTAAACATTTATATTTTTAATGTCTCTGTGCAGCTATCTATCAAAGCTGGAGGTGTTGGGTTAACTTTAACAGCTGCAAGCACTGTTATCTTTGCAGAATTGTCTTGGACTCCAGGTGACTTAATTCAAGCTGAAGATCGTGCTCATAGAATTGGCCAGGTATTTTTCTAAAGCCGTGGCAATAGTTTTGCATTGGTTAAATATTTTAATTTTATAAACAGTATGTTTTTCAACAGTATTGACTGTTGTGCTTGTTTTTCATCTTACCATAGCCTAAGATGGGATAAGCCCTATTTTCACTGCCATGATGTAATTTTAGTTTGGCTTCATACTATAAGGAAGAGAAATTTGTTTTGGGGGATTGAGATGTGATTAAATTTAACGTCTCTGCATCCTCAGGCGATGGAGAAAATAAAAAGAAATAAGAAAAAAGAAAAAAGAAAACGCGTGATGTGACAACAGTTTGATGCATTTGCCTCGCCCTTTTTTTCTTTTTTTTCTTTTTTCTTTTTTTTTTTTTAATTTCGTTTAGAACTGATGTTCCTATGTAATAAAACACATTATTCTACTTGACCACTTGGCCCTGGCCTGCTTGAATTTCTTGACTAGGATCGATGTTCATTCTTCCCTGATTATTTGACAAGTCAAACTATCCGTATTAAGAGTATCAATCAAACTGCTTTATTTATACTCCTTCCCCTCTTGGTTAAAAAATAAAATAAAATAAATAAATAAATTCTCTGTACATGTTTCTAAGAGTTCAGCTTATTAGTGTTAGTTGGCACAATGGAACATGTCAAATACTGCATCTGTATGATGTTGTATTGCCTTTTAACTGGAAAATTCGCTACCATAGATGATTCTTGTTCATCAATACTTTACATAAAATGGCGCTACATTTCTCCATTTGTTGATACATTTCATTGATGTTATTAGGCATCTTCGGTCAATATATACTACCTGCTAGCAAACGACACAGTTGATGATATCATATGGTACATTCTTGCATAATTGATTCAGATTTGAGCTCTCTTATAATGCAGTCCATTAATGTTTTTGTTAAATTTGGTCCATTATTTTTCCCAGGGATGTTGTTCAGAGCAAGTTGGAAAATTTGGGACAGGTGATTTGCAGCCTCATTTTGTTTGCTTATTCAATTTTATATTTAGTTTGTAAATTCTTCTTTTCCAACCATGTCTTGAATTTTTAATTTTACATAATTCAAGACTGCTTATGCTTAGACACCATATTGCTACAATTCAGTTTGCTCCATTTCGTGCAGTAGCATTCATTCTAGACTGTCCAATATAGGGAGGAAATGTGTTAAAGATATATTCTTTCGTTGTTTGTATTTGGTAGCAATCATGCTTGATTTTCTTTGTTTTCTTTACTGAACCGAATTCCGGATTTGAATTGTTAAATTAGATGCTTGATGGCCATGAGAATACTATGGAGGTTGCAGACTGCCAACCAAGAAGCAGCCCTGCAAAACAGAAAAAGCTAGACTCCTTCATGAAGCGGTGTAACAATGTGGATGACTATGGAAATCAGTCTAAACTCAAAAATCCAAGGCATTGAACCAGTCTGTACAGAATGGTAATATATTTGCACCATGATGCAGCTTCACGGGAATCGGCTAATGGAACATGGTCATTTTTAAAATCCAAGCACATGGTTTCACTTTACCCTATTAGAAACAATATGCTGACAGCCGTAATACTAATTTATTATACATGAATATAGTTCTATCTATTCTTTTTTATTCTGCTTTAGTGTTTCCATTCTATTTAATTGTACTAATTTGAAAAGGTTTTACCATGCCTGAAGCTTTTCAACTTGCAATGAAGGGATTGGTGGAACCTGCCGATTAAAGTTATGAGTTGATGACTTAACCACGGATAGAGACATTGATTCCACGATCCAAATTGAAAATTTTGCTGATAGAAATCCTGGTATAAATCTATGGTCATATGGAACGGGAAGAAGTGACGAATGGAATCATATTGAAAACTTACCCAAAATTTCTTCTCTCTTTCTGATTTGCCTGGTCATTCATAGAAACTGAGGGGCTTGTAAAATGTAACTGACAGAGCTATCCAATACAGCATTGTATGTACTAAAGGCTGCCAATTTATGCCCAACATAGATTTATTTTAAAAGGTAGTGCCTTAAAACTCTACCGTCATACTGCTGGGGGGATTTGGATCTTCCTCATTTCTATAGAAATAGAGGATGTCAACTAAGTTGCATCAAAATAGGTGGGATTGTTTAATCAACAATCCCACCTATTTTGAAAGAATCTTTCGTGAAAAAAAAAAAAAAATATATATATATATATATATATATATATAATCAATTAATCATCATTAATAATTTGTATGATTTTATATTATGTTATTGTAATTATCCTATTTTTCAAAGAAAATATATCAGTGATATAACACCTTATGTGCAACTTTGAATAATTTTTTTTCTCAAAAGGAAAAAAATAAAAAAAATTCATCTTGCAACCACATAATGCAATCATTATGAAATTGGCTTCTATTGTTTTCTTTTCTTTAGTGTGTAATGTACCATTGTTGAAGTGTAAACAATTATACTAAAAAATTGTTCAAATTTCTCATTACTTGATCACCTCTGTTAGTAGTATCACATTGCTTTATAATCATATTATTAACATTCAAAAAGACAAAGCAACAAGTATGGTTTGCCTGCATCTTGCCTTGGCCTGCTCAAGCCTCTCACTCAATGTCTCTTCCTTGGCTGCAGCTTTTACCATAGCCAAGTCCATCTCCATCAATCTCAAAACCCTAAAAAGCTCAGTTATCAGTCTGTCTTCCACCTCTCCTTCATCTCTAAGCACTTCTGCTTCCTCTCTTGCTCTCTCTGCAACAATCTCACCAGCCTTTGCCAACAGCTCTTTGGAACCAAACTCCCTCCCCATTAGAACCTCCAACTTCTCCAAGAAATCAGCTATCACAAACCCTTTTGGCTTCTCAAGCTGAATCTGTTTGGTTCTCTTCCAACCAATCTCAAAGTTTGGTGGCTCAGGCTTTACAAGACCAGATTTTGATTTCCTGTCCCTGACTATTTCAGATTTTCTTCTCTTTTCAATTGGGAAACTTTCTGAACTGGTGGTGGTTTCTGAATTTGGAGTTGGGAAGTCGGGCTGTGGGGTGGGGTTTGAAGCAGAACTATTGGTACATTTGATGAAGAAGTGGGTTCGGAGAGGGTTATGGATATGAAACTGAGATGGGTTTGTAAAGGTTTTTGGGATTTGGGTTTGGAAGAGATGGTTTAGAGCGTGAGAGTTTGGATGGGAGAGAGCCTGGAGGACTGTGGAAGCCATTGCCAACTTTGGAATTGGAACACAAAACTGACACATACAAAGAACGAAAGAAAGAAAATAGAGGATAAGGCTATTTGTCTACGTTGTTGATGTAAAATAGACCAATGATGATGTAAAAATGTCTTGGACCTAACTAAATATATCATTTTGTGTTGTTTTTTCTTTTTGCCTAATTTTCTTTTAATTGAACAATTTGTAAATTAAAATTTTTAATTTCTTTTCACCATGTTAAACAATTTGTACAGAATTTATTATTATTATTTTTTTTTAAGGAAAAAAAAAGAAGATATCATTCCTACGATGAATTATATAAACTAAATCTCATTTGATATAGAATTTAAATAAGATTTCTACATTTTTGAAAAAAAAAAGTGTAATATATTACAATTTCTTTTTAAAAAAATGAAGTTCCAATAAGAAAAAAATATTTTATATATATTTAATCTAACGTAATCTGAACTCCAATTCTCGAACAACTAATTGAACAGTTTGATCTTCGTTTAAATAAATTTTGACCAGATCCACTGGGTTGATAAGTAACTAACAAAATTCACCAGAAAACAAAAAAAGGTAAAATAACAAAATTAATCAAACAGAAATACAATAAAGAAACAAAATTTACAGAAAACGTTGGAGCGAAGAATTACGAGGACTGAGATTCTTGGTCTTGTTTGGTGGTGGTAGCAAGTGGCAGCAGGCAAACGTGCGCAGATGGCGAAGTTCTCTCTAGGCAGCGAACCAGTGGTGGGTTCGCTAACACCCTCGAAGAAGAGAGAGTACAGGGTCACCAACAGGCTCCAAGAGGGAAAGCGTCCTCTCTACGCTGTCGTTTTCAACTTCATTGATTCTCGTTACTTCAACGTCTTCGCCACCGTCGGTGGCAATCGGGTCAGTTTCTCCTTTTTCCACGAAGATACCCTTTTGATCGGAAATAAAAAAAGTTGTTTTTTTTTTTTTTTTAATAAGTTACCCAACAATTGAAACCCCAAATGCGTGGTCTGTTAACTGGATATGCATTTTTTTTAGGTTTTTGCTTCGATGGGTTATTTGGTTTGCTAGATATAGTGGAACTCTATATTTTATAGATGGGGTTTGGTGGAAAAATTGGAATGTAGGAATTAGCATGCAGGCTTACGAGCTCCTTACATTCAAATTTTGGAGCTTTGATTAGGATGGTGAAGCAGAAACCAATCAATTTCTTTTCTTTTTAAATGCTTTGACCATGGTTTAATACAGTTCTTGCAATTCAATCAAGCTTAAATTTTTATGTTTATTATTTAGAAATTTGACAATATTATAATATATCGCCAAGTAAAAGGTTAAACGAGCACTTTGGAAGAAATTTACTGTGAAATAAGTATCTTGAGGTCTGACTGATTGGACCATGTTACTGCTTTTGTTAAAAATTTAGTATTCAAGCTTTGATTAGATGAGGTTTTTGCTCTGCTCATGACTGTTCTGGGTCCAATTAAGGTGAGATTCATTTGATTTTTGGTACATTAGTGGATGACTCTTGTCTAGAACTTTATTGCTAGGTACTATGTTATCTGGACTTTGGAATATTGAATAACGTGGTACAATTAGGATCGATTTAAATTTAACTTGGTACATAGCAAGATTTCTGTCTTCTGGTACTGTTTCTTAAAATATTTAGATTTCCATATGAGTCCAAAGATGTGCATAAGTTCACACCTTTGCTTATGAATACATTGGATGTGGATGGTGACGATTCAGGGTAAGAGGAAAAATGATCTAGAAGTATGTGATTCGGCATTGTAAACTAACATATCAGTCGCAATTACATACCCTGCATTATTAATATGAGTTTTTGAAACTATTACAAGATTTTCATTCCTTTATCTTAGTGCATTTCTTGCAATTGTGTTTCTTAATGTTTTTCAGGTGACTGTATACCAATGTCTTGAAGGGGGTGTCATAGCTGTGTTACAGTCTTACATTGATGAAGATGTGAGTTTCTTTAGCCATCTGTGAAGTATGCTTCTCATTTGTAGATTTATATAACTGTTTGTTTATATACCATGCGACTGTAATGCGCTTTTGTAGATCAGAAGGAAGAGTCTTTTTACACTGTGAGCTGGGCCTGCAACACAGATGGAACTCCATTTGCTGTGGCTGGGGGAATCAATGGTATAATTCGAGTCATTGATGCTGGCACTGAGAAGATACATAAGGTGTATTTCTATCCGAGATTGAACACCTGGGTGTTATACTATTGTAGTCAGACAAACTATTATATTAATAGTGGCTATAATGGATCTCTCTTTTGGCAACTAAAAAGAACCCAAGTTAACCTAGTAAAAATGTTATGTCCCATCTAGAATACCTTCACTGTTTCACAATATTTTCAAATAATTGATAATCAATATATACACTTTTAAGTTGCATTCTTCTCTGGATGCCACCGCAAAGCCAGCTTCTTATATGCTCGCTTCTTATATGCCCGCTTAATATCAGAAATAGATGCAGCCTTTGAAAGTCCCAAGATCAGTCTTTATGTTTGGTCATCTCCAAAGCTTTCTAAGCTCTTAGTATTGCTTCCCGAATATGCATTACTTGATTTTTCATATTGCTCTTCACATGTGGTATGGTGGGCTAAAGACAAAGGAAGAAAAGCACATTGGTATTCATTCTTTTGAGCACATTTGTATTCATTCTTTTGCTTCTTATGTCTGTGCAGAGCTTTGTTGGCCATGGTGACTCAATAAACGAAATAAGGACTCAACCATTGAAGCCATCGCTTGTGGTTTCAGCAAGCAAAGTGAATATACAATTTCTTTTTTGTTACTTTTACACATTCTTGTTATATGAATTTTTTTTAACATTGAAGAGTAACCAGGATGAGTCAGTTCGGCTATGGAATGTTCAAACTGGAATATGCATTTTGATATTTGCTGGAGCTGGTGGTCACCGCAACGAGGTCTTGAGTGTGGTGAGTGAAGCACACAAGAAGCTCTGTCCTCCCCCACTCTTCTTCTTTTCCTTTCCTTCACATCTTTTTGAAAGGAGAAGTATACTTTTCATCATATTTTGTGAGGATTGCAACAAATAAAAGGATCTTAGATGTTAACTTACACCATAATGATTATCATAGGACTTCCATCCTTCAGACATATATCGCATTGCAAGTTGCGGCATGGACAATACTGTCAAGATCTGGTCAATGAAGGGTAGGGTTTTGTTTTTCAGTGATTTGTCATCCTTTATTTATCTAATGAATGTATTCTTTATCTGGAAAGTTTTGTATCTTATATTCACCCAAAAAAAAAAAAAAAAAAAAGTTACTTCCAAAGTTTTTCTTTTTGTTGTTGTATTCATTATTTTCATGTCTTGTGCAGATAGTTTTTTATGAACATTTATTTTCTTATTTCTAATACAATTAACTTTCCTTCAGAGTTCTGGACATATGTAGAAAAATCTTTCACATGGACGGATCTTCCATCGAAATTTCCCACAAAATACGTACAATTTCCTGTGAGTAGCCACTATTTCTGTGAGACATGTGTTCCTTGTTTCGTTGTATCTGATTTTGCTACAATTTTCAGGTGTTCATAGCCTCTGTCCATTCAAATTATGTTGACTGTAATAGGTGGCTTGGTGATTTTATCCTTTCAAAGGTAAATTTGCTTCAACCATTGTTTGCTTGTTACTAGAAGAGAGTGAAAGGTTGATTTGTAAAGGGGAATAGTTATATCATTCATGATGAAATATTTAATTTAACATGTCAAATGCTGTTTTGCCTTGATAAAAATAGGCTTGTCTTTGGGGATGTCAATCTTGGTGGTTAAATTACAGTCCTCCAGGTAATTTGAGAGGGCAAGGAATTATCAAGAAACTAATAGCTGAAAAGTATCATGTGGCATGTTTCATTTGTGAAAATATTAACTTCTTGTCATTATTTGGATCAAACTTAAAGCAAGGTAAAGAGTAGTTGCAATTTTGAGTACTAAGCATGGTCTATACATTTCGTATAATTGTATAAAAATTTTATAATTGAATGAATGTCATATTTTTCTTTCCAACTGATTGACCTAACAAATAATTTTTTAATATTGTTCAGAACAAAATATTAGATTACAAGCATAATTAAAAATTATCACTACGTACTTTTGCTTTCTCATACTGGTTTTAGCTGGATTTCATAGACTGACTGATGCTCAAATGACTGGGTTATATTGCGACTTCTCAGAGTGTCGACAATGAAATTGTGTTGTGGGAACCTAAAATGAAGGAACAGTCTCCAGGGGAGGTTAGATTTCATAGTCCTCAATCCACATCTTTTTCAAAGATTCTGTTTTCCATGAGTGCTTTTTCTTAACGGACCTTTTCACTGATTTAGGTTGATTGTGAAATCTAACTTTTCAGTTACTAAAATTTTTTTTCATTCTTTCCGTTTAGGGAACAGTCGACATCCTACAAAAGTATCCAGTTCCAGAGTGTGATATTTGGTTCATAAAGTTCTCCTGCGATTTCCATTATAATGCTGCGGCTATAGGTAATGCAGTGCCTTATGTTTCATATAAATTTTTATCATACTTATTTCACTACTGTAATTGTCTTACTTGTTTTACGTCTACCAGGGAACAGAGAGGGAAAGATTTATGTTTGGGAACTTCAATCCAGCCCACCAGTTCTTATTGCAAGGTTGATCCGGTTTTGACTTTTTTCTGGATGTTCATGCTAGGAGTTGCAATTTCTGTGTGTTGCCATTGTTTTCTAACAGTTGCACCTCTTTTCAGGTTGTCTCATACTCAGTCAAAATCTCCAATAAGACAGACTGCCATGTCCTTTGAAGGAAGGTGAGTCCTGAATGGTTTCGTTGTATGTTGTTATATTTATTAAATACATCGACATTTAATAATATTCAAGCTTGCCCCTCTTGTATGATGCAGCACCATCTTGAGCTGCTGTGAGGATGGGACGATTTGGCGCTGGGATGCCATGGCGACTTCTTAGTGTAGCTTGCAATTGATCTCTGAAATGGGTTTTTGATAGTATTTAGTATTAGAGAAACCTAGACGACATTATGTAGCATAAGATAAAAAGAGTGAAATTCGTTTTCAATCCTCAACATGACCCTCATTTGTATCAAAATTATCTCAGTGTGAGGAATTTTATTTTATTTATTTTATTTTTTTTAGACTGTAACCAAAACATGTGGACTTTCCAAGAATGAAATTCATCCCTCAAAGAGTGACTTTTACTTATTTGATACTACGACCAAGATTACAAATTTCAGTTCTAACAATTGCCTGTTACCTATTCAGTACATAAAATTTTCCCTAGTTACAATTATAGCATATCTAGCCTCAAAACTTGAACATGAAAAGGTCAGTTACCAGCAGGAACAAAATTCCAACAGATTGTACTATATTGATAAATGCCTACTATATTGATAAATGCCAATGAAAACTCACATAAAAGTGAGGAGCAGTAAATCTAGGTATATTCCAAAATTCTCACCAGGTATATAGGCACTCATTACAAAATTTCTTACTACAGAAAGAGCTTTGCTTTTCTGCCTGCTTGGTACATACATTGGATTTGCATTTGTATCTATCTATATACAGAAAAGAATTGGGTAAACTATATTATTGGGATCCTTTTTATCCCAAAGTTTTACAGAAAAAATGGCAATAGAAAGGTGAACTAAATTTGAGTCCTCAACCGCATCAACAAAGTATTCATAGATTGAAGTTTTTGAGTAAGTTGTTTGATGGTGGCAAGATGCTCCATGGAAGATTCTGAACCACCCAAGTTGGTGGTAAGAACAGCACATTTAGCTTGTGAATCTGTGATTGCCTCCTCAAGCAAAGCAACTGTTGATTCCAAGGTTGAATGTGGGCTTTCACCAGCTAAACTCAATGATGGAGGACTCAATGGCGGAGGGAGCCCACTACTGTAGACACTATTACTCCTGCTAAGCTTTTCTTGGGAGAAAATCTTATCAATTCCCTCACTTCCTGCAAGTCATTCATTTCATAAATTTCTGACAGCCAAAGAAAACATATGACGACAATAACATAAGGGGAGTAGGAAAATTCTAGAGCAAATCTTATGGCTACATTTGCCACAGTAGACCTTATGTTTAAAAGAACTTGCATCAGAATTCCCCAGTTCCCACATAAAAGGACAAGAGTAAAAATCCAATTCAAGTTTAGTGCTTAAGCACATAATAAAAAATATAAAGGATTGAACTCCTAAAACCAAGACTTAAAATTCCAACAATCCCTATCCATATTGACAAAATAAATGCAGTTATTTTCCTGTACAAGCATGGCTCCTCATGCTTCCAACCAGAGTATATTTAACCTTAGGACCTCAGCAGATATAACGACTACTCCTGATCGGAATTTTTAAAATTATACATCCTCTCATGAAGATTTAACATACCAAGGTTGCTAAGTTGATTCATGGCTGCCTCGCCAATAGATCCCTCCAGCTTCAGTAGCCGCAGAATTCCAACAGTAATTCGGCCCATTGAGTCAACTTCGGATTTAAACAATAAAGCAAGGTGCTGTAATTCATCCTTCGTCACTATCGCCTCAATCTGCAGAGGCAAATGCGTCATAATGCAATTTTGGTATTGGGGGAGGAGGCAGCAATTAGCGCACATCTGGAAGTAAAATTTTTAATTACCGGTTGTTTAACTGAGAGTTTCACATTTTCTACAATCCACTTCACCATTTCCTCATCAACATTATCCTCTGATATTACAACTTGAACTTCAAGATTGATCCCTCCAAATGTTTCAGAAGTTTCTCTAATCCCATTTGCAGGTGAGATGGCTGAATTTATGCCCTTTTGTGCGTGGGGCTTCATGGTCTGCAAGCCTTCAACACCAAGCTGCACAAACTCATAAAATGTATGATCACAAAAAAGATTTCTATGACTACAAGGATGCGGAAAAATGAGAAACAACTCATACAACCCCAATTTGTTTATGTTAAAAATAAGATAGTTGGGCTAGTGACAACTTAACACAATACCATAACCTAGTTATCTATAAGTCTTGTGTCCAAATCCTGCTGGCCCCCACTTGAAATTAATTAGTTGTTCTGCAATTTTTTCAGAAAAAGGATTGCAATGATATTTGTGTTTGGTTATTTATGGAAAACCTAAACTATATCTCAAGCCATCCAAAAAAACTAGCTGACTTTTCAGGAAGGGACATTTTATGCTGTTTAATTAAATAATTCAAGATCCCATTTTATGAGGCAGGTCAATTTTTTCTTCAAATACATCTGATGTCATTCTGCATTTATTTTCTTTCAGCTATGTGTTTTAACTGGCTGCCTAAATGAAGAAAGGTATAAAAACTTAAATGAGGCATATAAAAACATACAAGCACACAACCCCACACTAATTTATGAGTATATCCTTACCGTAACCAATTCCACAGGATATTTCTGTATTTTATTTGAACTGCCATTCAACAAATGCGTTGGACTACTTTTCGCTTTCACTTGGAGATTCCGAAAAGATATGTGCCAGCATCTCTCTTCTCTGCCCACATCTTCATGATTGTAAAACCACCATCTTTCTGCCATCTCATGTTCACCTTCAAGAGCAAATAACCAGTTTTTCAATTCTACAGAGACATCCACATCATCTGGCTTTCCCAAGTGCAAACCACCATTTTCACTCCCCCCTCCTGAACTTCCACCTATAGACAAAATTGGAAAATTAAGAAAACTACAATATAAACAACATAAACCTATATAATTTACAGTAAAGGACAAAGACTAGCACAGCTTCTTATACACATCTAGCATGCTTGCACCATGTGTGTGTGTGTGTGTGTGTGTTTGTTAGTGTGAACAACATGCACACACATGTTTTGATCAATTAAAAGTTATCCAAAATCTTTTGTTCCATACCATCTTCCGAACCATCAATAATTAGAGGTGATGTCTTAAAAAGTTTTGACAATGGTCCTGCCTGTAAGTTATCTAGCCCTTTGGAGAGCCCCTTCCCAGGACCACCATCAGGTCCAAGTATTCCAAACCGATGCAGCAAAGCTTCAGTATAATTCATTCCTCCACCCAGGCGGATGCCCGAAATACAAGCTGACACGTTCAAAGAATGACACTCTGCATCTACAGCATTCAATGGAATTACATGTACCACACTAATATCTAGAAATGGATCAGCACTTAATTGACGGTTTCTTCCCTTGTATACCCAAAGAACAGCTTTTAGCTGAGGGTGTCCATTCCCACTCAACAGGACACCATTGTCTTTAGAAGTTAACACTGTGCCATTCTCATGTGCCAAATTTCCTTCAGTGTCAACACAATCAATCTCAATATTATCCCAACATAAAGTAGATGAAACAGCAATTGCACCACCAAGGGTTCTATGAGTAACTCTAATGAAAAGATCATTCCCAATAAACTGTACTAGAGGCATTCCCTGAATATTCATAGAAGAAGACTCAAGAAATCTAAGCTGAAGATTTTTCACTGCTAAACTTACTCCTGCATCGCTGGGAACCTTATCCATCAGCCTTCCACTAGAAGACTCATTTCTCTTTGGCCTAGTATTTTTTCCAACAAGTACAATCTTTTCACTAACTTTTCCAAAGTATGCATAAAGATCAAGGACAAAAAATAACTGTTCAACTGACGTGTTGGACAAAAATTGTTCACAAGCAACTCCCACCCTCATAATACCACCCGGTGGTGGAACATCAATTAAGGGGCTCCCATCAGCAGTTACCATAGCTACTTCCACACAAGCATCTATCAGTTCCACACATCTCCACAAGCCTGACACTGAGTCAAGAGAACTCTGAAGCCCAATTAATCCAGTATGTGTTTCAAGAGACAAGCTAAGCTGAGAAGCCCTAGCAGTCCATTTCTTCTGGCTAGCATCAACCGGTTGACCTTCCCAAAGGCAGAAGCAAGCAGGATCCTTCTCCAGGCTCAGTAATCTTAGTTTTAGCAAAGGTGACTCAGAAAAGAACAAGTTCTCAATGTAGAGCCTTGCCCCAGCAAAGGAGTTTGACACACCATCCCCATTGCCAGTAGAATTACTCAATTGGACTGGGTCCAAAGGAACACTAATATCTAATTCCTTGAGAATGAAAATGAAGTAATTTACAGAAAAATCTGGTAAAACTACACCAGGATTGACTACGACCCCATCAGCTAGGAAAGAAGATATCCTCAAACAGGATTCCTCCTGGAGATGAATCTGATCATAAAATGGGAAGATTATACTTTGAAATATATTTAAAATGCATAAAAGAAGTACAAATCTAATCATAGAAATAACTGATGCATACCATAATCGGTTGACAGTTGATTACTGTTTGTGAAGCAAAACGTGGTGGAGCTGGAGAGGGCTTGATCTGAAGAGAATAGAGGCACAGTAAAGGGACACCCACAAATAACTGCCACTCTTGTTCTCCCAAAGGATATATGGGAGGGCAGAATTCCTTAGCTGTCCACACCAACAAATCATGAAGTTCAACACTGAATGACAGACTGAAATCTGTAATACATACACAATCACTAATTTGCATTCTATACATAATACATTATTAAAATTTAACTGATACCAAAGTCAGGGACATTAACAGGACATTCTGAAGCGGCATGCATTGATGGTTGCACTAAGGTGCAAGGAGGCCGTGAAAAGGTATCCCTACATTAAAGCCACCAAAGATCAAAATTACATTCTAGTTATGATAGCAAAAACTCAAATCTGAAGCCAGAGGGGGGGGGGGGGGGGGGGGGGATTAAGGCAGGCAACTTCTCCAAACTATTTAAAGTTTATCAAACATCCAATCTTTTATTTTCACAATAAAGAAATGTTAACTAGTTTTAACAATGATACTCTGGAACTTGAGAATACATAGACATCAACATTCTTTACAGATTTGAATAGTTCTAGAGAGTATATATATGAATCAGAAAGGTAGCCAACAGATCGTTCTAAATGGGTGAAACTCAATTGCGCCGTATTCTCTGTAAAACGCGGTAAATAGTCAAGTTCTAGATATAGTGAACATATGCTTCTTGTAACCAAATCACATTGATAAAGTTAATGTGATAGTAGTACCAAAATCAATTAAGAAATAAAAATGCAAGCATAAATGTTGACACAGCAATAATAAAATGAAATGCTACAAGCAATTAAACAGACTCAACACCTAACAGAACTCTAAGAAATTGTTGTTCGGATAATATATTAACCACATCCAAGTGTCATGGGAAGAGTTATAATGATTCAAACTTACCTTAAAAACACTCCACCAATCATAACCTTGGTCAAGTTATTGTCATTTCCTCCATCAGAAACACAGGCCTAAAAAAAAAAAAAAAAAAAAAAAAGAAAAAAGCAGCAGACCGAAATAAGATCTTGAACTTCTGAAAAAAAATCAAATGAAAGTGACCCACAATCATGACTGATGCATTTGAAGCAGACAGATTGAATATGTAAGGTTTTCAATAAGACATGGTAAAAACTACTTAAGAGTTACTAGTGGAGCATCTTAGAAGTTCTTAAGTCCATGGATTTCATTTTGTAAATAAATCAAGCTGGTAGATTGGAAACATAAGATTTTCTTTTCCTTTATGACTAAAGCCATGACAAGTCCGATTATCTACAAGGGGCATATGTCATTTGCATTGTTTTATCATATTTGTACCACCTAGCTTGGTAATACAAAATAAAATCAACTTTCTTGATTTCTAAAGAAATAGTTGTAAGGAAACTCAGGGTCAATCCTTATTTCGCTAGAAATATTACAGAACTCGCTAACACATAAATCTTTTGCATGAGAAACTGGAAGAAAATAAATTTCCAATTAGAATAAATACCCGAGAAAATAAGAGAGACTGCATCAAAAGTTCAAGCTGGAATTCTGCAAGTAAATTGAAACTGTTATAAAATGTTTAGAAGAGAAAAATGTGTTTTGAGAAATTATGGACCAAAAGCAGGATGTAACAAATCATACAAAGCCTTATTCTTGAGTGCATTGCTTCAGCCACATGGATCCTATTTTGCTACAAGTGTGTGCGTGTGTGTACATTTTTAGCATCTTTTAATTGTATAGCATTATTTGTTAAGACCATATTTTTTGCCGATATGTGTACAGCTAAACACATATACTTTTTGCCTACATATATGGTTATAATTTAACCATTGG
Source organism: Ziziphus jujuba (assembly GCF_031755915.1). Taxonomy (NCBI): domain Eukaryota; kingdom Viridiplantae; phylum Streptophyta; class Magnoliopsida; order Rosales; family Rhamnaceae; genus Ziziphus; species Ziziphus jujuba. The sequence goes on along the minus strand of NC_083379.1, from coordinate 37,792,156 downwards.
AGATCATTAGATAAACAATATATAACCAATCTTCATGAAAAAGCACAGACCAGCATCTTTAATGCAGAGAAATACATGATCCACGACAATAGAGACTAGAGAACGCCCTGCCGCATGAGTGGATCTCTGCAAAAGTCCCAGGAGAGGTAGGGAGGGGGAGGGAGGGAAAAATAAGTTGGTTGAGATTGTTGAAAACAAATTCATAACATAATACATTATGAATAAAGTAAAGGCTATCAAAAACCTGCTGAGCCTTCGAATCAACATCACCCCTATTTAGACAGACATATACTCCCGTTAAAAAGCGGAGAAGAGCACGTAATCCTGCCCACATGATTAAGTTCAGTCCCTTGTAGTGTGTCACTTTGTATACCGCATACTCAACTCAATACTTAAGTGACTAAATGCAATTCAATACTTACCAGGTTCACTTAATGCTGGGCAAACTGCTTCTGTAATATGTAATTGAACCTCAAGCCCAAGTGGACTGTTCAATTCAGTTCTTTGCACTGTAATCTGGTCATAGTTAGAACATCAATCACATTCAGTTTTCCACAAACACTCTATGTAATGCTGCCTACATTAGAGGATACAGAAATTAAGCATAACCACCAAGAATAAACTTCAAATGAAAGATAATAATTACATAAGCTTGTCCAGATATTCCTTCTATAAAACGCTCGCCACCAAAGAAAACTCGTTTTGCACCATCATCATCTCTCTGGTTTCTTCCCTCTTGAAAACGAGCGAAATTATCATCCATGAACATATCAGGATGAGGCAAGAGATCAATGGATAATGATTCCCACTCAAGTTTCTGGTGAGAAAAGAATAAACAACATTAAAATTATCAGAAAGCAATGAAGAATAGGCACATGCTAAACAAGTGAGTTCAAAACACATGTAACCATGGTTCAAGCAGTTGAGGAAAATGTAGGATCCCAAGCCCTAAATTCCACCATGTAAACAGACGAGAAAGAAAAAATACATATATATATATATATATAGACAAAAGGTAAAAGGAAACTGCCATCTGACATACAGAAATATTACTTTTGAATACATATATATATATATATATAAATATATAGACAAAAGATAAAAGGAAACTGCCATCTGACATAGAGAGTAGAATATTACTTTGAATACATATATGAACTTTTTGTTAGTGGAGAAGTCTCGTGCATCCTTAAGATTTACAACCTGTTAACAGAAAATTTGATCAAATATACAACATAAGTTAGGAATGTGATCAATATATTACTTACAACCATACTCAATAAATTACCTGCCAATTTTCATTAGTTGTATACAGCAAAAGATTGCGTATGGTTATAGATGCAAGAGGTGATGCCCTGGGGATAGAAGAAAATAAGATAAGAAGAATAGAATTAAGACAATGGTTACATGCTGTACACAGCAATGCATGCATTTTCTCTACCATATTTGAATATGCAAACAGGTAACTAGAATTGGGTATCAAGCATTACCAAGTAGCCCCTCCTTGGCGGCGACCACCTCCACGAGTTTCAAGTAGAAGATTGACAGTCTGAACCTCTAAAGTCATTCCATCCGCAATCTGAATTACTAAATAAGGTAAGTACATAACTTCCAATGCAACTATCTACACCCACATACATGTCATAGCAGACAAGCCCAGACAATACAGTGTTCTTAGGCTGGCTGATGCAGAAAACATTACTAGAAAGAAAAACTAATGAACTTAACCATGAAACATTATCATACACTAATAACATGCCACTTAGAAAGTTGAGTCGTATAAATGAAACACAAGAAACGGGACAAAGGCTCAATGGCGTGAAAAAAGAACTACCAAATGATTATTTAAATTCTAGTAATTAAATTTAATATTAAAAGAAAATAAAGATCTTTAAGCAAGCTGGAAATAATCAAGTGAAGTTCTTTAAACTTGGCAATAAATTATTCAAATATTATCATATAAATGCACTTAGATGAGCATTAGTATATGGTCAAAGTATTCATAACGATTCTATGTTTTAGCATGTATAATGTATCTCAGAATCTCATGTTTCTTCTGCCTCGGTTGATAAGAATAGAGTTTAGGAAGTATACTATAAGAGACAAGTTTCAAAATATTATCATTCCCACCGCTTTTTATCTTTTTCAAGGACACAGCCATCCATAAAAGTATTTTTAAAAGATCATAAATTTCTCGCTGCCACACACAAACTGAATGTATTGTTGCTCGCACTGGTTCTTAGTGCAAAGCTGCATTAAAGGGAAATGGAATTGCATTATTTGCATTCCAAAATAACATACAACAGTTTGACTACACAACACATATAAGATAACCTTATCAGCAAATCCATAACCGCTACCCTTTGCAAGGCTGGAGGATGAGTGGGAACTGCACAAAAGAAAGCAAGCATAAGCAGGCTAAACATTAAACCTCAGACATAACCTAAAGCAAGATGAAGCAACATTACCTGCTTGTGCTTCTAGATTCATCTGCATCCGGATTCTCCTCCAGCACCAAATCAAGTCTATCAATTTGTACGACAATTGGCTCTACTTGTACATAGCTCACGGATGGCAGCTATAAAACAGCACAAATCTACGTCAACAACTAGTCATCCATAAATTGAAATAACAATAGAATTCATTTAATTTATATCAGCAAACCCATATTGGAAACTAGCCATTGAAAAACTAGTCAAAACCTTTATCCTCCAAAAATTTTGATACCCAATGGATCAAGATATCTAAATGGATTACTTCCTATAAACTCTATTTATATTAATGTAATTGTCCAATGATTTAATTGAGCTAACAAGTCATTTTTGTAGTATTTCAGATACAATTTCAGATTTCATTGTGTAATCAAATATCCTCACAATACTTAGCATGCAATCAACAAATAGAACACTTCTACAAACATATATGAATCATTCAAAGACAATAATAATATATAAAATAATTCCACATTAACAATGACGAACCACTATCTCCAATTTTCCAACTCTTGCCGACGTCACATTCAGCGCCGGCGGCAATCCCATGCTCGAATGCAGAGCATCTCCATTTATATCTGCCAAATTCAAAAACAGAATAAACAAATTTCAATCCCCAATCAACAATTAAATAATCAAATCAAAATTACACAAAGCTAACCAAATTAAGTTAAAAATAAATAAATAAATAAATAAACCGAGAAGCTTACCCAAATTGGAAAGCTGTGCGGTCCGACCATTCAATTTGAACTGGTCTCTGGAGAAAGATTTCAACCAGTACTTGAGAGTGTACTCCAAGGCCCGAGCCAGTATCGATTCCATGGCAGTTCAAACAAACAACAACAACAACAACAACAACAAGTTGCAGAGAAAAACTCCTAGAAATCTCTCGGCGAATTTCTAGAAGATACAACCCCGCTCCGATACACCTCGGATCTAAGATGAAAATGGCGACGCCTTTATTCGGGTTCGGATCGAGAGCTCGGGTCGGGAAGCAGTATCAGCATTTGGGAGTTGGTGATTTTTTTCTGAGTGGGGAATGTTTTCCCTTTTTCCCCTTTTTCTTTTGCCTTCAGGTGGAAGATTGAAGAGAATCTCAGGACGGTAGAGAGAGAGAGACACACAGAGAGAGGAGGTGGGTGGCACGTGCAGAGGACGAGTGTGCGTAACGCTTGGCACGTGCGAATGAGGTGGAGTGGTGGTCTCGGATCCGTCGGAAAAGCAAAGCGCCAGTTTTGTGTGTCAGAGGGTGGATTTGTCGGCGTGCCCTCGTGTTTGTAAAAAGTAGTTTTAAGGATTGCACTTAGCAAGTATAAATATAAAAAAAATTGCTATTTCCATGCTTTGCCAATTTTTCATTTAAATATATGGTGGGAGGTGCTTGTCTACCATCAATGTGAGAAATAATTTTATTTACCAAAAAAAAAAAAAATGTGAGAAATAATTTGTTTTATCAAAAAAATGTGAGAAGTAATTTGTGCTTTTGGTTTGAAATTCTCTCTTTCTCGACTACGAAATCCTAACTTAAATATTAAAAAAAAAAATGTCCATGTTTGTAAAAGGATGGTGATGGATGCTTTTTTTACTCAAATTATGATTTATGCCAAATTCATTTTAAAGTGACATTGAGCACTAGATACTCATTTTTCTAATTTCTCTATTAATTTGAGGTATAGAATGTGACAATTTGACAATAAGAACTCTAAAATATTTTAATGAGTTCCATTTGAGATACAAAAAGAATTTATGATTGTGGAGATATATAATTAACTTTATACGTCTAAATTATTTGATGATCAATTAAATTAAGTAAAATTGTATGTCTAACTACAGAAGCAAAGCATTGTTTTAGTAATAGCTAAATAAACATGATTACTACAATTGGGCAACCTGATCGTTTAAATAATTTGTTCATCATTGTGACCACAATTTTGTAAAATAAGATATTGAAATAAGCAATCCAATACTTCAATTATCTCTTAACTTTCCTATTCTGCCAAAAATAAACGAAAAAGAATAAAGAAAAATGGCAGCTTTAGCTATCATTGGCAATATAGTTAGTTTTTAATTTTCAATTTTAATTTTTTCGATCTAACCGTGTGTTATTTTTTTATATCCAATATTAGCTAATGATAGCTATAATTTACAAAATATTTTAAATGATTATAAATTTAAAGGTAAAAAAATAAACAATAAAAATATAAAAATTGTATTCAATTTAATATTTTTTCCTTCAATAATTTATATATTTAAAAAATTTTAAATTGACATTTGATCAAATAAATAAATTATATATGTTAAATATCAATTAAATTAGGAAACAATATGTAAGTAATTTTTAAGCCTATAAATGGTGATTATTAGCATGTAATGGACATATTGAACCCATGCAATTCAATTTATAAAATGGTACTTGAAATGATCAACAGTAATGAGAATCCCTTGGCCATGTGATTTAGTTAGAAGCGAAATGAAGCATGGAATAATGAACAGTCCCAAGCATCCCTTGGTCTTCCCTGTTGGGTTAAAAGCAGAAAAAGGCAAAAAGCGTGGAATAAATGGTACAATACCTTCATCGGGATCTGTGCTAAGCTACAAAATTCAGCAGTCCTTTTTTTTATATATATTTTATTTAATTGGACCGGCCATAGCAACATGCCTGCTGGATTGTATTATCTTGTACCATGCAGCCGAAATCTGCTGAAACGGTGTCCAGTTGGTCCTTTTTTGTATTTTACGTTGCTTCACAAACTACGTTACAATAATTCATTTATCTTTATCGGTTTATAAGTGGAAGCCAATACGACACCCAAGTATAGTACTACACCCAATTTTTTGGCCCAATAGTAGAGTTTGATACAAGACCAACCACAAGTTGTGTGGGGCTGAATGTCAAATCAGTTGGGCTGTTGGGCTCTATTCAAACCAACGTACTCTCTCTATTTGGACTAACAAATATGTTTATATAGGATTTTTGCTTTTTCCTACAAGAAGCATTGTTCTCTAGCCATTAAAAAAAAAAAAAAAAAAATTACACGGTTATCTTTGAAAATACATGCATGTAAATGTTTTTTTAACACTTGTCCTTTTAAAAATATGCATGAAAATATTTAAGCTGGCATAATATAGAATGAAATATGTGTGTTTTATAGCATTACTATGTTTGTATATGGTTGATTGCTTTCTTGATATTAGGAATTGAGAATTTCACACTTAAAACATTGTTTGCATAGATAATTGTTTTTAACCATTTAAACTATTCCTGCAAGAACAATGTGGGTGATCGTTATTGTTGGTTAACAAATTAATATATTATAAAAAAGTAAAATATATACTACATTTACATCATTGATGTCTAATATTAAATAAATATATTTGATTTTTTGCTAGATACGCTAAATATATTTGATGACTCTCGTTGTATTGAGACAACAAATAAAATTAAAGGAAACTAAATGGTGGATTGGAAAATCGGTGGATAGACGATAAAGCCCAAAGGGTAGAGACGGTAGGTGAAAAAAACAAAGAAGAAGAAGAAGCAGAATGGACACGTGATGGCACGTGGAGGAGCAGTGAGAAGACAGGTACGGTTGAAGAAGAAGGTGAGGCGGAGGTGGGGTGGGACAAAAGTTGCGGAATTGGTGGTGGATGGGATTGGATTTGATTGGGGCCAAACCTAAATCTAAAACTCAAGTCTGACGCCACTCCCATCCCAAATCAAGCACATCACTTCTGGATTAACTACATGCCACCGTGGACTCCCAGCCTCCCACTTGCGCCACTCACATTTTTAACGGCGCTCGGCTTTTCTATTTTCGGCTCTTCCAAGCCGCTCTCGCTTTTTTTCTTTTTCTTTTTCTTTTTATTTACTTCTATTTTTTAATTTTTTATTGTTAATGAAATTGTTGCTCTTTTCCATGATAATAAATAAATAAATAAATTTATACATTAATCACCTTATAAATCCAAAATTGCTAGTTGAATCTTACTGCGCTCAATGAGCACCTCGTATTACACTAGTTATGTTAAAATCGCTGTAATGGAATGGTTGTCTTTACAAGGTAAATCAATCTTCTACTATATTTTTTATAAGACAAAACTGGTTTAAGTAATTTTCGATTCGATGATATCCATCAAAAGATATAGTTGTTTTTCATGAAAAAATAAATAAATAATTTATAGTAGAATTATATGAAAATAGTTATGAATTATGATGCATCATAGTAAAATTATTTCAAATATTATTTGACATGTATGATGTATATTAAATAAACTAATGAAATTGTACCATTCTGTTTTTATTGACGGACCTATGTTAATATTATTTTTAATTTAACCACCGCATTTAAATAATTTCTGAATTAATGATATCCATCCAAAAATCTATTTATCTTTTATAGAACAAAAAAAAAAGAATAAATAAATAAATTGAACACACTAATCAACCTATTCCCTTTGGAATACTTATGATCAGGTACAAGCTCTATTACCATATTAGTCAACCTATCCCTTTTCTGACGACGTTAGCACATTTGTGATTGGATATAGGTTCTATTATCATTTGTAGCATTCGTCTCCATGTCTTCATTGGTACACATATTACTCTTGTCAATATTATTTCATATTAAATGAGATTTTTTAATTGCTCTCATCTGAAGAGTATAATTTCAGAGATTTGAATTTTGAAATTAATTATTTTGGAATGGTTCAATATTTAAAAGTGATCATTATTATATTTGAATTATCATTTGATCTATAATTAGATAACGTGAGATCTATACTTAGATGATATGTGATTAAACATCTGATTAGTATCCTGTACCAACCCACATTGATTGGTAGAGAAATTCCGAGCACATATATTTTGTTTTCTTTTTTTATTTTTCCAAACACGTTGAATTGCATGTCTACTAGAGCAATTCTAGGGACAATCATAATTTTTAAAAAAGTAACGTTGTTTTATCTATATGCCATTTGATTTATATAATATATGAATGATGATATGTTGAAACATTAACATAAAAGTGCAAACATACTAATATATTAAAGCGTTAAAGATATCAATTAATGATTATAAGATACAAATTTGACCTTATAATTGTATAGTCAAATAATGAATTAGGTAACCAAGACTAGCTCCATAAAATATTTTGAGGCAAGTCTCAAGTTGAAGTATTAGACAAAAGGTTGATAACATTCTCAAGTACATGATTCACAAAACAAAAAAAAAAAAAAAAAAAAAAAAAAAAAGAAGAAGAAGAAGAAAAAAGCATTCTTAAGTGCATGTTTCACTTCTATGGAAGGATTAAAATAAATAAATAAAAGTTGGACATCCAGAGATTAACATCACACAGATATGATATTTACCAAAAAAAAGGAATAACATCATATAGATGTGATGATTATGAATATATATTGCCAGTCTTATTCTCTTGGCCCACTCATCCTTGTGCTTTCATGCTCTTAGATACCTTTTTTGATTTCATATTTATTCTCTTTTCATTTTTTTATTATTCTTTTTTCTACTTAATGATGTCCAGATAAATAACCATGAATTTGTGAACATTGACAGGTTATATATGGTCATGGCAAAGAGATAATTAAAGAGTATCTCGAAAATTGAAAACTGAAAATTTTTTATCATATGTTTTTGGGTGTCAAAGAGGAGAAGAAATCGGAACTGACGAAAAGGAAAATTGACGGAATGTTTTGCAGCTGCTAAATGAGGAGACTATCGTAATATGCGCGGTAAGAAGCAGTGAATTTATTCTCAATTTTAATCTCAGCCGCTCAAACAAATACAGTGTTTTATTTTATTTTTATTTTTTTATTTTTTTTTGACACTCCTAAATTTTTCCACAATACCCAACTCCGCATAAGAGAAAGATTGTATTATATATATATATGCTTTGCTTTGAAAAATAAATTATGAATCTTTTTGACTTTAGTGTCATTTCCTCAGTTTAACACAAAACAATGGGTTTAAAAGAATTCAAATCATGTCCAACAAGGTTATAGACTTTTTTTATTTTTGATGAATCCAACATGGTTATAGACTTGGATAGTGAAGCTTCGTGAACTTGTACCAATTGTTTCTTTCATGATTGCTGTTCTTCATAATTGTTTTGTAACAGAGCAATGAAAATATGTCATATCATGAATTTAGTCAAGACATTAAATTTCAAAATTCCATGTGATTTTGATGATATTTATGCCTCTAAATTATACATATGCGCATTCAAGGAAACAATATCATCAATATATCGGTGCCAAATGTCAATGTTTCATAACTGAGGTAGATATGTTTAGAAGTACATTTTGAATTAAAATAGGTGTTCCAAAACCCAAAAAAAAAGAGAAAAAAAAAGATATATTTTTGTTAAAATATTAAAAAGTGTTTTTTTTTTGGTATTAAAAAAAAAACATTTTAGATGCTTCCAAAAAAAAAAATTGATTTTTTTTGAAATAAGTGCTTGCATTCAATGCATTAATTAAAAGATAAAAATGCCACATATAAATTTAAAAGTGCTTTATACTTTGTATAATTAAATATTTTACATTTATTTTGTGAAGCATTTATTAACAAAAAGTGCTATAAAAAATAATTGTGTATAAAAAAGCATTTTCAAACATACTATAAGCCTTTTTCTTTTAAAAAATTAAAAACCTAAATTGTTGGGTCATAGTGTAGTTTGCCTTTAGTTTTATTTTTTTTTATTTTAAATTGCTTATATCAAACATTAGTCAGTGATTGTTAGAGTTTGTTAAATATATAATTAGTTAATCATAAAATTAAGAAATAAAAATATACAAACACTAAATTGAACACAATTTCAAATTGTGTTATTTTTTTATCTTTACTTCTGATTTTTTTTTAATTTTATTTCAAGTTTATAGTTGTTTAAATTGTATAATATATTATACTATCAGTAACTAGCACTTGATATAAACAAATTATGTATAATTATATAGAAAAGATAACAAAACATAAAATAAAAACTAAGCATGTTAAATGGTATATGTAAAAAATGATTATGTTCAAATAGAGTGCAGCAAAATATGTCAGTTGTAGCTTGAAAAGCTACCTTTTAGACCAAGTAATTTTACCCTCAAGAAATGTCAATTGTAGCATAATTTTACCAATATATTCACTATTAATTCACTTATATATATATATATATATATTTTTTTTTTTTTCACGGCGACCATTCATGCTTTAATTCAACATGTATGAACCTATGTTGAAACAAAAAAAATTAAGCCTTAAACAATATTTTAGTTACTTTTATTACCTTTTTTTTATTTTAATGCCAAACAACTTTGTATAATGGGGGTGTTTACTTTGAGATTGGTCTTATGGAAGTCTTTACTTTGATATTGATATTATGATATGACTGCTAATAATAAACCATAAATATATAATATGATTTATAAGTGGGTAATGTTAAATCATAAAATGAATAACATTTTAAATTTTAGAATACTTTTCATTTTATAATTAAAAGTTATATATCAATAGACTATGTTACACTTTTTTATGTACCGTTAGCATAGCAATATCTTAGTCATTTCATAGAAATTTTCTTATATGATATATCAAGGAAAACTAAAATAAATGTACAACAAATGCCTTAAACTTTCATTCATGTTGTCCTCTCATCTTATGGGTAATTCCTCGAGTAAAAGTTCTAAATTAGAATCCTTTGCTTCAACATATATATATATATATATATATATAAATCCTTGGATGTTAAAAAATGCAGAGAGCTTTTTTTTTTTTTTTTTCTTTTTTCTTTGCGGTTTCTTCAAGGGAAAATCAAGAGAGAGTTATTCACTTTTTACAAAAAATGATTAAATGCTAAAAAATAATGTATGGAATAGCTATAAATTTTCTTATTTAAAAAAATATATATATATAACACTATAGTGCTTAGGAATTTTTCCATAAAATCTTATTTTATTAGATATTTCAAGAATCTAAAAAATAAAAGAAAGAAAGGAAATAGCAGATGGAAAGCGCGTGAAAATAAAGAGCTGAATTTATAGTTTTATTATTATTATTATTTTTTGATAAAAATAAATAGCTGAATTAGCCAAGTGATGAGGCCACGTGCATGTGTGTGTATAAAATTGCCACTATTAATTTTTATAAATTGCGCCGACTCGTATCCTGCAAGTAATCTCTCTAAAATCTTAAAAAAAAAAAAAAAAAAAACTCATTATATCGAAATCTTCTTCCAAAATACCATCTCCTGATATTTTCTAAAAGCTCTCGTACGGTTTTTCTAAAAATACTGGGATGAAATTTTGCTTTTGGTACAAGATCCTTGACCTTGAGTGTCTTTTTGTACTTTTACTTTCCTTTAACCGTGGGCCCTGCTTAGGTGGACTAAATATTCAACCATCTCTAGTTTGGGCCTTAGTTTCTTAACTTTTAAGAACCAACTTGAAAAGCCCATTAATTGAGCAATATCAAAACTCATCTTAAAAGTGTTTTTGTTTTTTCTTTTGGTTTATAAAAGCGTTTACTCAACCTTTATCTAAAAGGGATGTTTCGTAAAAATTTTAAATATATATATATATATATACATATAACACAATATTATGAAAAATATATATATATATATATCTATGATGAAGACAAAATGTGCCTTGTTGTTTTATATGTTAATAATTACTTTATTATTTTATTTTAAATAATAATAATTATCATGTGAAAAATATAACCATCCACATGAATACGTTATGTTTTGATTTCAAATCTAAATTTTTTTAAAATTTTTTTATAGAAATAATTTTTTTTGTTTTACTATACTAGCATTAAAAGTTTTTAAAATGGATATTCCATAAACTTAAAAAACAAAAAAAATCACAAAAATAAAAATAAAAATCCTTATTTTACTTTTAGGTTTATCTTTTTGCATAATAGTAAAGTCACTATATTGTTTATGTTGTCTTTGAGTGACTACACAGATCACGTGAAGAGGATAATAATACATGTGAGCATTGTATGTTTAGTGTCACATCTAAAATTGTTTTTAGATGTATATGATGGAAATGTAATCTTTGCTCTTGCACTCTTGGTAATACCCCCCAACATGACTCTTAAATTTATTAACATTTATGTCATCCTTAGAAAATGGTTATTATAATAATAAATATTATTATTATTATTTCATGGGACATTCTTAGAAACAAATAAGCACATATAATCATGCAAATTATATGAATGTACCTTACAGAATAATTAATATAGCATATTTTCCTAACATGAACATAACAAACATCTCTATATTTGAAATTGCCAAAAGAAAAGAAGAGAATTGCCATAATATACAAAAAGGAACAATTTCCTTTGCTCAAACTATATTTTAGATGTTTTTGCTAATGTGCATATGGAAAAAAGGTGTAACATAAAGAATGTGAGTGCTATATTTATTTGTTTGTTAGTTTTTATTTGATAACGTACGCATTTTGTTTATGTAGATAAAGTAACAATATGTTATAAAATTGGAAATATGGGCCAAAAGGTATAAAGATTGTTGAATTGAAAACGACTTGGGCACCCATAGATTTTGCCCCTGAATGAAAGAATGATTGGTTTGGAAATTGGGAAGTTGCACCATGTCGACATAAGTAGTTGTTTTGATTGGGAATTCTTTTGGCATTTATAGAGTGACAAATACTTTCCCTAACCAAATGACCCAATTTGTTCTTACTATATATGGTCATTGAGCTAGTTCAAGTGGCAACTAATGTACAGCCTGCATCCATATATTGTTGTTGTAAACAGATATTACCGAACATTGATGCAGTTCTAATATAATCTGCTTTCAAAGATTATAATAACCAAATTTGGTAATAATTACCATGCATGTGATGGTTTTTGACCGGAAAATTTTTGTTTTTTCTTGCCCTCCAAGTTAGTTGACTACAATTTGAATTAAAAAAAAAAAAAAAACCCCTATTTAGACCAAGTAAACTATTAAAAAAAACTTTTACCAGAAAAAAAATGGGTCAACTTGTTCATTATCTTAAAAACCGATGGTACAAATCCAATCCCTTCCTATTTATCCAATTATGGTATTATTTCTATACATTTTATATACATATGATTAACCAATAATTATCATATGGTCTATTAAATTAAAAGGAAAAATCATATAATGATGCTTGTAAAATTGAGAAATAAAATTATTGGCTATAAAATTTGAAAAATTTTAAAGCAAATATAAGCAATACTCAAATTGCATTGAGTTAATTAATATAAACGTATTTTACAAAATAAGTTCCAAAATCTCGTGATAGATTGACTGTCATATCCTTGATTGGACCTTAAACAGAGCAAAGCCGTACTATTTCATTGGATTCTCTACTTTTTATCAAATTCCTATATAATGCTCCAGTAAACATATTAATCCAGTGCTCCACTGATCTCAGCCGTTGATCACGTAGACCTCTAAATCAACCTGAATCCCCTGTGTGACGTCCTAAGAAAGAAACACGCAAAGACTCATCTTTTACCTGTACAACATTAATGGCTATCACGAAACCACATAACAACGTTTTGGTTTTTTTCACAATCCCTTTCTATTACCTACCTATCTCTACATATTTCCCCAAAAAAAAAAAAAAAAAAAAGTTAATAATTCGATCTAAATGCTAATTTAATTATATACGAAAATTGCATGGGAGTTCAGATTCTCGAGAAAAATAATGGTCTTTTCGAAACCTTCTTGTAAATAAAATGACGAAATTAAATTGAAATGTGAACGTGAAGAGAAAGGAAGAATATTTTAACAGCGTGAAAAATTTTGATTAGGAAAAATTATAAAATTTTGATTTTTGGGATATAATTTTGATTTGGGCTTTTAACTGTTTGACAGCGTACAGAGGGAGAGAAGAGAGAAAGAAAAAACGTGTAGGGAAAGAGAGGAAGTTGAGGCTGAGTTGGTTTTTTGGTTTTTGAATTTTGATTAGAGGAACAAGGAAGAGAAAACCCAATACACACAAAAGCTAAAAAAAAAAAAAAAAAAAAAAAAAAAGAAAAGTTGCAAACTTTGAAAGTGTTTTAATTGATGGTGATGATGAGGAAGAGATATACAGAGAGAGACGTGAACGTTTAGAGTCTTTTATTTTAATTATTTTCTACCATTTCTAATTCCAAAAAAAAAAAAAAAAAAAAAAAATTATTCCAATGAAAACAAAAGCAAGAAAAGAAACACTCTTCTTCTATTATCCAATCTCTCTGTCTCTCTCTAAATATCTCTATCCCTCTCTCTGAAATTTATTAATTTTTATCTTTTTCTTATAGATCTTTCCCGGTTCTCCGGCGGATTCTCGGTGGTTTTTCCGTTCTAAAAAAGACCAAAACATTCCTCCTATAATCCTGCACCATAGCTTTTGATTTGAAAATTCTTTTTTTTCTGTGTTTTAAATTAAAAAGAAAACCCATTAATTATCTTTTTGGTCTCTGTAAAATTTTTTTGATTTTTTAATTGTAAATTCTATTAGGAAGAAGGTGTTGGTAAGAAGAAAATTGTTAATTTATTATTTTTGTTTTGGGGGTATTGAAGATAAGGCCTTGGGACTTCTATTTTGTGGAAGCTTTTGTCTCGCACCGTCTTCATTGTTTCATTGTATTTATAGCAAGACGACGTGAAAATCAGAGGGCCAAGTCGTTTATTTTTTCAAATTTTTTTATTTTTATTTTTGGTTGTGATTTGGGGTTGGTGATTTTGGGTGCTTTCTGATTTTGGATGCTTTCAGTGTGGTAGAAGGAGATGGAGACACTTGGTACCTAAAGTTGTGATTTTGGGGCTGTTTCTTATGTGGGTTTTTTGGTTCAAAAAAGAAACAGCTCTGTGGTTATGATTAAGGCATATTTTGAGGAATCGGTGGTTTTTGTGTTCTGGGTTTCTGCTATTCTGATCACTTTGGTATTGGGGATGAGGAATGATGGCGGCCAAAAGCAGCAGCAGGGTGGTGTTCCTCGCCCAGGCAAGGCTAATGGTTTCCTTCCAACCTCGTTTCGTGCCCTTTCCAGCTACTTGAGGATCGTTTCTAATGGTGCTTCGACAGTTGCAAGGTCGGCTGCGTCGGTGGCATCCTCTATTGTGGATAGGGATGATGAAGCTAGTCATGATCAGGTATGAGGTGCAAAATTCTAGCTTTTATGTACTGGTAATTGTGAATTTGTGACATGCAGTTTAAATTGAGTTCAATTTTAAGAATGGTTGAAACTTTTAAGAATGACCACTATGATAATTGTCTTCTAAGCAGAATCTTGATGCTTTAGTAAATGTCTATGATTGGAGGCATTTGCATGTATAATATGATTTCGTGTTGCACATTTTCTGATACATTTAACTTTTGTAATCAGGGTAAGCCATAAGGTAAAGGTTAGATTAGTGTAAAATTTATTTCTTTTCTTTGGCAAAATTGTAAAATCCTGATAATTCAGAATAGTGTGTGAGACCACTGTTGACAAACAGGTCTCTTTCCAGAAGAGTTTATTTAGGGGCCGCCATTGATTTTTCTCCTTGTTCCGATAGTTCAGTTGAAATATATTGCATGTGAACTTTTTATACATGGAAATGGAATGAATTTGAAAATCATTCTGAACAAGCTTTGCCTTCGAGGCAAGTGCTTGGTATATTTAATTTTGAGTCTACTTGTGAGCTAGGATGAGTATGAGTTGCAGGTTGCAACTGGTTGGTGGGATGGTGCAAGGGTCTGAGGTTGTTATGCATGTATGTTTTGTTTGTGTTTGCAAGATTTGATGCTTTGTCGACCCAATTATTGAAAGGAATACCAGCCTTTCCATGGTGGGAATGTTCGAAGGCGACAAAACGTATGTGTCCAGTAACTGGGACAATTTGGGGCTATAAATGATGTGAAAAAATTATTGGTTGTCAGCAACATCCTTTTTTGATTTGCCACTCCTATTAGTCAATAATCTACACGTGTTTTGGCATAGATGATCGAAAATCTACATGTGCTTTGGCATAGACAATCGAAAATCTATACGTGTTCGGCATAGATGATTGAATGTACCCATCTTTTGGCATAGATAGACTATACCCATCTTTTGGCATAGACAGCTTATAAGTCTACACGTGTTTTGTATTGATGGGCAGACTTACGTATCATTAGCTGTATTATTAACTATTTTTTGCTGGATGTGTTCAAGACGTGTGTTTGATGCCAGTTTTGTATTTGTTGACCTGTTTGTGAAGTTTAGCGCAGTTAATACATTGGGGTTGGACAGATTTAGAGTGGATATTTGAGTTAGTGTCACCGCTAATTTTCTTTTAGAATTTAGCTTTGGACTTTTGAGTGATCACCTTCCTCCCAGAAATATAAAAGCACAGTTTCTTATGCTCTGTTTTGAAGGATTGCTGAATGAGGGTATTTTTGCTGTTGTCCCCCGAAAGTTTTTCAGGAGCAATTGTGCTGGATACCTTTTATAAAGGATATGAGTTGGATATTCTATATTTGGCTTAGTGAATTGTGATGAAAAATCTTTTGGACACCAAATAAATTGAATGTGGCTAAGTATTAAATAGAGGCCTATTCACGTGGATTATTGCATACAGAGAAATAGAGTCAACTGCATGACGTAAATAGTTGGCATTAAGCTGATTGAAATGCAGTTTGCATAAGATATTAATGTTCTCTTGCACAGAGTGAGAGAGTAGGTTCTATTAGTTTATTTATTGTAGTTTTTGGTGTGCTTTCTTCCTTTTCTTTTTGTGGTTAGGTTTTTTAAATGATTTCCCTTATTTGATTTTTTTTTTTTGGGGAGATTATTGCACTTCCTTTCTTCTGTTCATAAAGTCCAGCTTGCTATGGAGCTCTTAAAAATAAAGAATTAAGAATGGGGATAACTTTTTTATATTATTCGCTTATAAAGGTTAACTGGGCTGGGTTTGACAAGTTGGATGGAGAAGGGGGTTTCACTCGCCAAGTTCTCCTGCTAGGTTATCGGTCTGGTTTCCAGGTTTGGGATGTTGAAGAAGCAGATAATGTCCGCGATCTGGTTTCTAGACATGGTGGTCCTGTTTCATTTATGCAAATGTTACCAAACCCACCATCATCGAAGAGATCAGAAGACAAGTTTGCAGACAGCCGCCCTTTGCTGGTAGTTTGTACTGATGGTAACCTTTCTTTAGACATGCAGGATGCACTACCCAATCAAAATGGTACTGTTCCAAACGGTCATGAGCCTGTGAACGTCAGTTTTGTGCCGACTGTTGTTTCATTTTATTCCTTGAGATCCCAGTCTTATGTTTACAACATAAAGTTTAGATCAGCTGTCTATGCTGTGAGGTGCAGTCCCCGAGTTGTTGCTATATCTCTCGCAGCTCAGGTATATTCTCATTTTATAACTTATCACTCTTCTTATCTTTGCTTTATTAGTGTTTGTGTTTGACATCCAGTAATATGTTTTGCAGATACAGTGTATTAATGCCACAACCTTAGAGAGGGAGTATACAATTCTTACAAATCCTATAGTTATGGGGTGCCAAGGTTCTGGAGGCATAGGCCATGGACCTCTAGCAGTAGGCCCCAGATGGCTGGCTTATAGTGGAAGTCCAGTTGTAGTGTCGAATTCTGGGCGTGTTAGTCCACAGCATCTGACACCAACTGCTAGTTTTACTTCAAATGGGAGCCTGGTTGCACACTATGCAAAAGAATCAAGCAAGCAACTTGCTGCTGGTATTGTGACCCTAGGAGACATGGGATATAAGAAGCTGTCCAGGTATTACTCTGAGCTTTTACCTGATGGCAACGGTCCTCTGCCAATAGGAAGTCCCAGCGTGAAAGGCAATGGAACTGTTAATGGCCATTTGACAGATGCAGATAATGTTGGAATGGTACATGAATATCTTTTCAATTATGTCTACTTATGGCTGTATGTCTAATGCCTACTATCTTTTCCTCTGTCTTCTTTTTGAAAGTATGAGAATTCATGGATGTCTGTTGCTTTCATGACTCAAATGTTGCTGCATTCTAGAAACTTTATGGAGGATTTTGTTCATTTAGCTATCTCATGAACTGAATCCATTCATTTTTAGGCATTGAATTCTGCTTGTAAGCACGATTACAAAGTATATGTTTGATATCTTATCATAACTTATTATGTTTCCAGTATCCATCATATCAGGTTTGTTATGAAATCCTTCTTATATTAACTTGGTTCTTTCTTGTCATGCTTATTGCTTGATTACATCTTCAGGTCATTGTCAGAGATATTGTCAATAAAGTTGTTATTGCCCAGTTCAGGGCACATAAGAGTCCTATTTCGGCATTATGTTTTGATCCTAGTGGCACCCTTTTAGTGACTGCTTCAGTTCAAGGTCATAACATTAATGTCTTTAAGATAATGCCTGGGCTCCCTGTAAGCTCCTCGGCATATGATGCTACTGGATCTCATGTACATCTTTACAGGCTGCAACGTGGTTTTACAAATGCAGTAAGTGAAGTAATCATTGCTTCTTCTAAAACTTCATTCTGTTTGTGACAAGCACATATCTGATCTGTTTTTGGGTATTTTTCAGGTCATTCAGGATATCAGTTTCAGTGATGACAGCAACTGGATAATGATTAGTTCTTCTAGGGGGACAAGCCACTTGTTTGCCATAAATCCTCTAGGAGGACCAGTAAATATTCTTGCTGACTCTAGTCTCACTACCAAAAATAGTGGATCAGGTGCTATGACCAGGTCAGCAGTTCGTTGGCCACCAACTCGGCAGAGCCTTTGTGCAGCTGGCCCCCCAGTTACTCTTTCTGTTGTTAGCAGAATAAGAAATGGTAACAATGGTTGGAGAGGAACCGTGAGTGGGGCTGCAGCAGCTGCAACAGGCAGGGTGAATTCGCTTTCCGGGGCTGTTGCTTCATCTTTCCACAATTGCAAAGGCAATGCTTTGCGTCCAGACTGCAGCTCTTTGAAGACTAAGAACCACCTTTTGGTGTTTTCTCCCTCAGGTTCCATGATACAATATGCACTGCGGATGCCAACTGGGCTAGATTTGACAACAGCTGTGTCTGGATTGAACACTGCCTATGAATCTGGTCAAGAGTGTGATGCAAGATTAGTAGTTGAGGCTATCCAGAAGTGGAATATATGCCAGAAACAAAACAGAAGGGAGAGAGAAGATAATATTGACATATATGGCGACAGTGGAAATTCAGACAGCAATAAAATATATCCTGAAGGAATTAAGAAGGGAAATACTGTCTTTCCTGAAACTAGGGGTTTAACACCAAAAACAAAGATGAGCTCTGAGGAAAAAAATCATCTGTATATTTCAGAAGCTGAATTGCAGATGCATCAAGCTCATAGTCCATTGTGGGTAAAACCCGAGGTATGTTTTGGTGATGGATTTATATTATGCTATTTGTATGATAGGATTTGCTTGAGATGATTTTTGACAGACCCTTTGTTTTCTTACAATTGTTCACTAGATATACTTTCAGTCTATGACAATGGAGGGCGTCAACATGGGTGAAGGAAATGCTTCAGGAGGGGAAGTTGAGGTTGAAAGAATTCCAACTCTGACGATTGAAGCTAGGTCGAAAGACTTGGTCCCAATTTTTGACTATATTCATGCACCCAAGTTCCAAAGGACAAGGTGTGCTGAAGTTTTATGTATCCATTTGTTACTGAGCTTTTGGATGCGGCAGTTACTCTAATATCGTAGTCTTTTGTGTTTATTTTGTTTTACAAGTATTGAATCCCTTTCGAATGCAAGTGTTCATTGTTTACTTTTTTTATCCTTTTTGCTTTGTTCTCATTGCTTCTTGCATTTTAGCATTTAATTCAACAAAAGTTGGAGCATGTACTATGTATATGAATTTCCATCTCTTTTTTACACAGGGCTCCTGCTTTAGATAGCAATGTTAATGGGCAACTGCTGCATCAGAGTTCTGGATTATCTGAGAATGACAGGGTCTCATGTAGAAGGAACTCTGGTTCTCTTGACTCGTTGACTGGTAGTGTTGCTCCAATGACAGAACTTCACAATGGCATTGAAGAAACTGGGTGGGGTGGTCTGCAGATGCCAATAGAAACCAAGGGCTTTGTAAATAACAGTGACAGCCCAAAGACACAGGCTCGGCTTGAGGTTGTAAATAATAGAGAGAGCTTGACAATGGAGGCTCAACTCAAGTTTGTAAATAATAACATAGAAGGTCTGAAAATGGAGAATCATTTTGAAGATGAAGGTGATGAATTCGACTAAAGGTAATATTTCTCCTACCTGTTTTAAGTTTATTGTTGGACATTAGTTGTTATATTCATGAGCACATGAGTGTTGATAGCAGAGTTGATCAAAGCAAGTATAATCTCATTGTTTTTGGGGAACTTTAACAACATATATCATAATTTATTTGAGATCCAATTGCTCATACTCTTGTGGCTCTAGCATGGGCTCCATTATTCCTTTCATCTATTTGCTCGCAACTTGGAAAATCTTTTACTGTGGATGGACATTTTACATTTATAGCTGTTTAAAACTAACTTACATTACACTTTTACGTAGGTGTGCAGATATTCTTTTATTCTCCTTGGAGATTTATTAACTGTGTTAATACTGATGGAGGGATTGTAGAGAAAGCAAGACAAGCCATGAGAGGTTTGAAGGTGACGCGAAAATTGTTGATACTATGTTGTTGGGTTTCATCTTCTGTGACTTTGTAAATAAATGACAATATATGTTTCAAATAATCAGATAAATATGTAAATAATAGTACCAAAGTTTTAACTCTTTCTCTCTTCTTAATATGTTAATTTAAATTTGTTCTGTTACCTTTCGTTGTGTTTAATGCTAGTTAAGTTCAATGAAAGTTGCTCTTGTTGAGGGGTTTAGTTGTTTATTCTGTCATTCTTTTCTTGGCTTGTAGTCTTCCCTCAGTTTTAATTCTATTTTCCCTTTAGGTGTTCTAGTTTTTCAGCCATTTTTGAAAGTTGATTCGCTTTCTTTTGAGGAGCTTTTGCCTATGTAAATAATGGTTTAAACACTTGTTTTCTGAGTGGTGTTTTTGGCCTTTTTATGTCTGTTTAGCTGGGTTTCTGTCTGAGATAAATTCGTTTTTATATGTAGAGAGATTTCAATTATATTAATCTTTAATGATTTGATCAAGTTACATAGTGCTAATTTAAGGTTAGTTTTTAATGGCAAGTCCTGGTAACAATATCTGATTATTTTTGTTATTGTTGTTTGTAAATTTTCTTTGTAACTTATTTTATTGTGGCTTCTTACAGAGCAACGATATTTTTCTATTTAAATTACAACAAATTAATTGATATTTATAAACTCCTTCCAACTTATAAATTATAATGATTCATTGGCAATCACAATCAGCATTTCATGTCATCTTCAAGAACCGCCAGTGTATTTGTTCACCAATTAAAAAACAGCTAGTATATGCCCTCGTGAACCTTCAGCCTCTGCCAACACCCCAAGTTGCTTTGCCTTGAATCTTTTTCAGAGACTTTGAAGACCAATCTACTTCGCTAGTGTATGAAACGGTTGAGCAGATTGAAAAAAAAAAAAAAAAAAAAAGGGAAAAACACTGCAGATTCAATGATTCTTTGAAGTCTTCAGGCATGCTGCAGTAATTTAAATCCATTCAAAGAAAACCCAAATTAATAAATTAAAATACAATCAGAATCAAAGAATCAGGCTAGTATTAGGGTACGGCATATTGAACTGCTTGAGAGTGTAACTTTTATTTGGGGGTTTAGGTAGCATTGCAAAAAAGGAGTCTTTGGGGGGGGCATGTGGTCTGAATTAGTGCTGCATAGATGACTTAGTATTGTTATCATCCCAATACAATCCACTACACCATTTTCATTCTCCTCATATTTCCATGATAATATATGCATTTTGAACTGTTAGAGCTAGCTTCCAAAGGAGATAAACTCTAGATAACATCAATCTTCTCTAGGCTTGGAAATGACTTATGTTCTATCCTGGAAATCGGAGTCCTTGTACTTCCCAGTATCTGTAGTTTGGGAACAAGAATGGGATCTAGTACACTAGAAGCTGGAGTGGAGATGATTCAGTTGAAACATAACAGACCCTCTACAGACTTTTACAACACCTTACCTTTTGATTATTTCTTTGATTTCGGATGGTGAAGATAAAATCACCATAATTTAGAAGCGATATATTTCATTCTGTCACACCTTTGGACTTCAAATGATTTTAGCCAAGTTGGCCAGCTAATTCTGAAATGCTTTTGAAACATGTTAAGTCGGAGAAGAATTTCCAGTAGATGTGGTAGCAAGCCACAGGTCGGGACAGTGCATACTCTTTCCCATTGGAATCTGATATGTTGCAACTTGTGATAGTAAGCAATTTTGGACCAACAATACCCCGAAGATTGTTCATGGCTAATTCTTCAAGCATCTTGTTCAGTCCCTCACAATTGTTCATGTATGTACTAGAGAACTTGTATTGCTAAACAACCATTCTCTTGAAAGATTAAGACCAGTTATACTCACCTTTCTTTCTTCATGTCGAATTGGTAAGGTAGGTTCACGTCATTATCGTCATCACTCAAATAATATTAAGTTTTTCTCTCTAAGTGAATGCATATAAGTTTACTTAATATTATGTGGCTAACCCACATAGATAAGTTTACTTGGAAAGAAAAAAAAAGAAAAAAGAAAAAAAGAAAATCACTCAAATAATATTAAGTTTTATTTTTCAATGTTAAAATTTTTCTTAATTATTTTAATATTATTATGAATGATAATTAAAACTCAATTTAATACGTATAAAATATATATATATATATATATAATTAATAATAATAAAATAATTAAACATATTACAAAAATTTATTAAATTTATACTATTATATTATCACAAACATATTAAATATATCATTTTATCAAATATTATATACTTACATAATAGAAATCTTTTTAGTATTTTACTAGCTGAAGTTGGCCAAAAATCTACCCTCGTTTCATAATGATTGATCTCTGTATTGTCTTTAAGCATGTAACCAAAAATATTGTGGCCTTTCATTTTTGTGATCAGAAGATCATCATGGTTTTGTCATGCAAATATTAATTGGAAGTATGCAGACCTGTTTAAGGAAAAAGAAAATGGACAGGAATTTTATGGTACTGTTATTTATTATTTTTTATTCTACACGATTTTTTTACTGGAAGTGTCAAATTAATATACACAGAAGTGTATAACAATCAAAAACTTAATGTGTAAATTGCAGTACGTATAAACTAACAAAAGGTTGACTAGGAATTTCCGAAGTGTCCCACACAGTCTATGCATGAGAACAAGAGCCCAAGTGCACGTTTATATAATAAAAAATCAGACGGTAGAGAAAGCATACCTTTCTCGGCCTTTTGGCTAAGATCAAGTGTAGTATCTGTTCTTGTCAGTTTAATATCTGATACGTGGGCCAATGGTCCACACGATATTAAATTAATTTTTTATTGGGGAGGGCCTAATACGGTAGCTTGCTACTGTGGGCCTTCAAGAGTCGCCCAAGCCTTGCACTGCAGCTCGGGCCTGGCTCACCCTGACAAAACTAAGTTAAAAAGTGTTGGAATCAGAAAAAGAAAAACAAGTATATTTTTAAGTTTTAAGTGAGGCTTGGGATTTTCCAACTTTCTGTAGCTTGTCAACTTGTTCAAGCAATCTTGCTACTTTCCCACTGAATTTGAATCTGCAGCGTTTGGTGTTGTTTTGCATCATCGTTATATTTGCTTGCGTTGATTTCACGTTGTGCTCCAGTTCTTCTACATCTCTTAGCCACTTTTGTGCTTTTTTTGATGGTGGGTTTCCATCTTTCTCTGCGGATTCAAGTTTATGCAGAACATCTTTTCTTTGATCTCTTAGAATTTGCATCTCCTTTTCCAGTCTGTCGAGGTTGAAATTGAAATTGCGCGTGTTCTTCATCTTTAAGCAGCAACACTCACATGACGCCATTGCAACTTCTATCACTATTAAGCCACTAACTTCTCCTACAGCTTCCATGGCGGAAGATAAGTTTTTCTTATTGCTTTTAGATGACTCACAGGGCAACAAAGTGTTGGAAGGGTACAAATGCTAGTGATTCTGCAGGCTTCTGGGCAAGAGTATGTAATTAAAGCAGTATATATATATATATATATTATAGATTGATAGCACAGAAATATATACTTTCCATGCAGTTTCCTTGCTAAGATATTTTTCTGTTGGAGTTTGATTTTTCATGTTGTCGTTTATAAGAATTTTTTGTTCTTTTCTCTCTTGGGTATGACTGGTTAGAAGGGTCATATTTTGGGTCCGGAACGTATTTTATTTCTCTGTAAATCATTTTCAAGCCTTGCTTGGCAATATCAAATTCTTTTTCCACCTGTTAATCCCTATAGCTTTTGTTTTGTTGCACATGTGTCGAAGACCTGTGGGTCTATCTAGCCTCCATTATTCGTTCACTACATTTTGGGATTCATTTGTGTGTGGACTCAAAGAAGTAAAGTTTGACTGGTATGGTTAAAGAAATGTCAAAGGCCATATGAAAACTCGTGGAGCTCATAGAGTTGCATCAAAGAGAAATATCTTGACAATTATTTCAATCAAATTACTAGGCTATCCCTAAAGTTGTTAATCAAACAGTGTCAAACTCAGACTCCTGAGTCCTGACCCTGTTTCTAACTTAATAGTTATGGTTCAAGATACTTGAACCCCCAGTGGCATATATTGTTCAAGATGTTTCTATGAGATACATATTCCTTGTTGGACCTCCTCTGGCCTTTTCTGTTGATTTCCTTAGAAGCTTGTTACTCGGCAACGCTTTCAAGCGACTGTCAGACTCTCCTGGCTATCACATAATAATAATTGATCACGTAGCTCTTATACAATCATAATATAATATAATGATCACTTAGCTCGTATACAGTTCGAATTCCAATTTTCACCATATAATGATCCATTTACTGTTATATTTAGTCGTTAAACTAACATTGCATTCTTCAAACTTGTAGAAGAAGAGTGTAACCAACAAGAACCCAACAATTCCAGACTTCTTTATCCTGCAGATCATTCACGGACTTTGAAATCCCAAGTACTCCACCAGTGTACTTGTCCTGTCACTTCCTTAATGGTTTTTGCATTTTTAATGGTAAGAGGTGGTTTCATAAGCCTATAAAAAAGACTCAAGACAACTTTGACATACTCCAGTCGCGGCCATGAATCTTAGGTTCTTCAGTTCTAGTATCCACAGGTTAGGCCCTCCTACTGAAACATTATTATACTTGGAACAGCTTAGGTAACATTTCACAAGAAGACATGCCGTGTTGTTACACTTTTCGACTTTAATTGCCTCAAGTTGATCAACTTTTTCCATTTCTTTAGGTAATTCTCTGATGCTTGTGGCAGAAAGATCAAGTAACTGTAAGTCTGCTAAGCGCTCCTATTGGAGGTAACTCCTCCAGAAAGAAGCAATTTCCGAGGAGAAGAGCACGAAGGCTGCTAAGTTGAAGAAGGGAATGAGGCAATGATTGGATTCTAGTTCCACTTAAATTTAAGACCCTGAGTGGTATAAATCCTTGCAGGAATCTTTAAGGTACTTTGTCAAGTGGAAAGTTACCCCCTAGTGGTAAGGTTGAAGCCTTTGAACATTGCATTTCACAAGTAGGTACCTCATTGATCTCGTTGTTAATGAAAGAAACTCTCTTGAGAGAATTCGATAACTCTACCCCTGAAATCTCACTCAAGCCAATCCCAGACCAAACCAACAATTTGTATTCATCATGCAATGATGATGCAATCCCATATGGCAACATCATGAACTACATCATCATGCATCTTTGCATTTGCCTTACGACCAACCTCTTCTAATATACAACAAATCCTTTAAAGTTCCTGACATGCCCCAAGTAGCATTTCTATGCAACTTTCCATCAACCAATATCTTCATAAGTTTGGTTGAAGTTTCAAATGGTGATGTTTGATCTTCTATTAAAGGTCCAGGTACGTGCTCAACTGCTACTGTTGGATAGTTTACAGATATTGTGCTACTTGTGAAGCTGCAATCTTCTAGCAGTCCTTCTATCTGTTAAAAATTATTTTGTCTAATTGTAAGTTTTAGGTTAAAATTTAGACGCATGAAACTAAATAGTTTTCAATGAAAAGGTTAAGGAATAGTAGCTACAAAAGTTATCTTATTAAGTTGGTACATTTATGAAGGACCATAAAAGATTCAATTTGGTAGCCTACATAATAAAATATTTCATTATATTTTTTACAATTTGCCTTTAGGAAATGGTCTGATTAAATATATGTTTCCTATATAATTTATATATCACTTATTGGTGAATTAAAAAAAAAAAAAGGGTTGAATTAAATTTCTTAGGGCTTTTTTTTAAGGTAAATATTATGGAGGGGCTAAATTTGCAGTATGCATGGATAAAGTGTGACATTGGTTAACAAAGTTAAGGGGATAACTTGTTTAGTTGTCCCAAACATCAATGATGATGATAGTAACATATGAAATTCATATGTGTTTTGGTTTATGTTCAAAATCTTATTTTATGATGAGAGATCATTCAAGAGCACTACTACTAGCCTGCAAAATTTGACTTAATTTAATTCTATAGATCTTGAATTGTCGATCAAACTTCAATTGTTATTAATTATTTTGCTATAACTAATCGGATAGTAATATGGTTAGATACCAGAATGCCACTTCCTTTCATTTCCATTTTCTGAAGTTGAAAATATTCTATTGTATCCTTCTTACGTGAAATAAAAATCAAATTTTTTACACATTTAATTTCTTCATCAACTGAAGCTGACCATAAATTGAATTTTTCAGCCAAATTATATATATATATATATATATATATAAATATGTTGTAGGCGTTTTGTTACAACAGCCATCCTCCTCAGTTGTGAGCTGTGACAATTGGATTGACATTTTTGGTGGGCTTTTTGTTAGCATTAGTCCACAATAATGTTACTTTCCCAACATGAATAAATTCTTTAAAACTTTCTTTTTGGTCTTATATAAGAAGTATCAGCTAGTTTAATTACTAAATTAGACAGAAAGGTACATCTCATGCTTTTAAAAACATAGTATAAGTAAGCAGTAAACAAAATTGCCTCAATAAGTAAACATAACCCCTTCTTGTATTCAAAGTTATATACAGTAAAAGTCAGAAATTCATTAAGAACCATGAAGAAATCTTAAGGAAACAAACTTATATATATGAAAACTAATAAGGTTAAACGCGCACACACACGCACAAAAAAAAAAAAAAAAAAAAAAAAAAAAAGGAGAAAAGCTACATGTGAGTTGTGAAGGAAAATGCAAAAGGGAAAGAGAAAAAACAAAAATGGTAATTCTGCATGTAGCAGAGGAAGATAGGAAGCCAAAACTCCTAGGCAGTAAAACTAACATTGAAGGCCATATGAGTACTTTACAGTTCATGGAGTGCCTGCAAAGCAGAGTTGGAGGTGGGAATCATCATCACTCTTGCAAGCTTTAGTACCTTTTCCACCAACAATTTAATTGCTTTCCTTTTCACAGTGTATATCGTAGATAGATGGACTGGAATTTTTTCCTCCTTCAAACACTTCCAGCAGTAGTTTTCTTAGGGTCAGCTGGTTTGAAATAATGCTGCAGAGATGACTTAGTATTGTCATTATCCCAATCCAATGTGTTCCACCATTGCAATTCTCCTCTTATCTCCTTAATGATATTTACATTTTCGATAGTAAGAGGTAGCTTCCTAAGGAGATTACACTTGATAACATCGATGTGCTCTAGTCGTGGACATGATTCTTGTGGTCTGGAAATTAGAGTTCTTAGCTTGGGGAGGTTGTTCAATTCCAATATCTGGAGGTTAGGAACTATAGGATCTACACTAAAAGTTTGTTCAGAAGCATAATTAAATAGCTCCTCTAACTTTTCGCAAAACCTTATCTTGATTACTTCCAGATTTGGGAGGGTGAGAATAAAATTCCCATAAGAAAGAAGAGATTTGATCTTGGGACACCTTGCCACTTCAATCAACTTTAGCCTAGAAAATAGAAGCCCAAGATGGCCAACCAATTCTGAAATGCTTTCCAGGTAAGTTAGGCCACGAAGATGAATTTCCTCTAAATGCGGTAGTAAGTCATATGGGGCAGCACATCCTCCTCGTGGCCTGAAACTGCTGTTAGAACTTGTGATAGTGAGTGATTTTAGACTCACAAAAGTATTGAAACTGTTTAATTCAGCAAATTCATTAGCACTGTTTATGGCCAAGTCTTCAAGCAATTGATTCAGTCCCCAACAGCCATTCATGACTAGAGAACTTGCATTGATCAATAACCGCCCAATCCCTTCTTCTGAAAGATTAAGCCCGCTGATAGTCACCCTCCTTTCATCATGTTTACTTGGCAAGGAATTTGCCGTTTGACCAATAAAGTATTGAAATTTTCTTAATCTGCCTATCCATGTTAGGTCTTCAGGCCGTAGACATGGGATGCTCTTCAATCTAATGGACAATGCAAATAACCGCTTCAGACATCCAAGCTCTTCGAAAGTTGCTTGTCCCTCTTCAACCTCTCCTGCTGTACCCCAATGGTAAGTACTGAGTGTCATATCTAGAACCTCTAAAGAAGCCCATCTAGACACCATTCCAGCTTGAATTTTCTTCAGATAGTGAGTGCGGGATAGATTCAAATGCCTTAAGTTGATCAAGTGTTCCATTTCTTCAGATAATTCTTTGATACGAGTGGCAGAAAGATCAAGCACCTGAAGTCTGCCAAGGGATCCAAGTGGAGGTAACTCCTCAAGAAAGAAGCAATCTGCGAGGAGAAGAGCACGAAGGTCACTCAGTTGAAAAAGGGTATGAGGCAATGCTTGGATGCGGGTTCCACTTAGATTTAAGACTCTAAGCGACAGAAATCCTTGTAGGAATCTTTCAGGGACTTTGTCAAGTGGCAGGTTACATTGGAGTAGTAAAGTTGAGGCCTTTGAACATTGGATTTCACAATCAGGTAGCTTATTTATCTTGTTATTCATGAATGAAATTCTTTTGAGAGAATCTGATAACTGTACCCCTGAAATCTCACTCAAACCAATCCCTGATTGAACTAAGGATTTACATTCATCCTCCATTGATGATGCAATCCATATAGCAACATCGCGAACTATATCGTGCATCTTCACAGTTCCCTCCCAACCACCATCTTCTAATAAACAAGAATCCTTTAGAATTTCTATCCAAGCTATTCCCTTGTTAACTGAATTCTCGAAGTTATTCTGTTCATCTATCAAACCTTCGCCTATCCAACATTGTACTAGTTCAGTTATTTCAATTGAGAAATCTTCAGGAAATAAAGCACAGAATAAGAAACAAGATTTGATACTATCACCTTCTAGTGAGTCATAGCTCCATTTCAATGGGTTATAAACCTTATTCTTTATGCTTCCTATGCAAGGAACCGAGCTTCGCAACTCACTCAAGGCGTGTTGCCACAGCTCAACCTTTGTCTTTCCCCTCATTGCACTTCCCATGGTGATGATAGCCAAAGGCAATCCACCACATTCTCGAGCAACAGCTTCTGCCAATGGTTTAATCTGTTCTGAACTTGCGACCTCCCCTGCATTTCGACAAAACAATTTCCAAGATTCTTCATCAGTGAGGATATTCATTCTAACTTCGACATCAGTCATCATCTCCCTGCATACTTCTGAAAACCGAGATGTCAATATGATTTTAGAACCATTATGATCTTCAGGCTGAGGGACACCCAAGCAGTCCAAATCAATTTTCTCCCAAACATCATCTAGAATGAGAAGAAATTTTTCCTCCTTCTCCAGCCTTTGATACAACCGACTAGCTGTTCTCTCCATGCTTTCTTCCACATTCACCTCCAAATTCAGTCTCTCAGCTATTTGCTTCTGGACCCTTTTCATGTTGAACTCCTTGGACACCGTTGCCCAAATGACAGAACTGAAAGGTTGCATTTGGAAAGAACTCTTGAGCTTGTTGTTCAAACTCTTTACAAGTGTAGTTTTACCTACTCCCCCCATGCCCCATACACCTATTCTAAGAAACCTGTCATCCTGCAATATCTTCAAGAGCTCGGCTAAAGTTCTCGACGCTGTTGTTTGATCTTCAATTGAAGGTCCAGGAATGTGCTCAACTGCTGCTGCTGGATGGTTGAAAGAAACCATGCTATCTGTGAAGCTGCCGGCTTTTAGCAGAGTTTCTACCTCTTTGATGCATCTTGCCACTTTCTTGCTATGTCTGATCCGCGGATTGTAGCAAAAGAGACGACCGAGTTTCTTCTTTTTGTCATTGACTTCTATATCTGCTTGCATTGACTTCACCTTGAGCACAACATTTTCTACCTTTCTAAGCCACTCTTTCACTTTACATGTAGGTGTTCTTCCTTGGTTCTCAGCTGATACCAATCGAAGCTTGACATCGTCTCCAAGATCGATCAGACTTTTCAGCTTCTTCACCAATTCATCAAGATCCTTGTGGAATTTGACGGTTCTTTTGATCTTTGAATATATAGAACCGCAAAACAATCTTCCTGTTTCTGCCACTATTGAACCCAAGATGGAGGTTGCAACTTCCATGGCAGAATTATGTTTGATTAGAAAGCTAGATGCTCAACAAGATTGAAGCAAAGGAGATTTCAGAAAGAATGCAAATATTGACTGGTTTTTAAGGAAAACTGTTTCAAAGAAATGAATGTGTGAAAACTATTATTTATTTTGCAAGCATTGACTTTCACATGAGATCAGTTTCTCATCGTTGGGTCCATTATTGACATGATGGATCAAAAGAAGATGGTTAAAATACCAGAATGCCACTCCTCTATTTGAATTTTTACGTTTCCAATATGGGTACTGATATTGTGAATTTTCTAGAAATCCTATAATTCTTGACCTATTTTCTAATGTTGAAACAAATGAAAGCTGAGCCGAAATGAAAAATTAAATGTATTACAAAAATCTATTAAATAATATATTAATATATTATACCATTAAAATTATATTACGAATTCCTTTAGTTTTTTACTAGCTGAAGTCGGCCAAAAATCTATCTCGTTTAATAATGATTGACCGCTATATTGTCTTTAAGCAAGTAACCAAAAATTATATGGCCTTCATATTTGTAATTAGAAGATCATGATGCTTTTGTTACGCAAATATTAATTTTTATTGGTGAATTTTGCAAATATTAATTGGTTTAAAGATTTCATGCATTTTATTTTAAGGGATAATTATACTATACATATGTATAATAACATTAATGTAATATATCTCAATGTTTGTGATGTAAATTGTACAAGTCATGACAAGCATACAAGCCTGTTTAAGGAAATAGAAAATGGACTAGAACTTTATGGTTTTGTTGTTGTTGTTGTTGTTTTTTTTTTTTTTTTTTTTTTTTTTTTTTTTTTTTTAAGCAGAATTCAAAAGCCAGTTTGGTTTAAGTATCAAATCAACATACACAAAAGTGTATGATACTCAAAAACCAAAAAATGTGTAAATTGCAGTGTATATAGACTAACAGAACCAAGTGCTTGTTCAAACGCAGAGCACACGTTTCTTGGCCTTTAGGCTAAGGTCAAGTGTAAAACCTGTTCTGGTCGGTTTAATATCTGATGTTGGCCCACACGACATCATTATTGGGATGGGCCCAATGCATTAGCTTGCTACTGTGGGCTTTCATGAGCATCCCAAATCTTAATACTACTGCACGGGCCGGGCTCATCCTATTAAATTCAAGTTAAAATTATTATTCTTGATGACCAAGGTTCAAACTATTCGAGTCCCAAAAAGAATAAAATAACGAATCGAACATACTTAAGGGGTAATTAATATATATGTGTATTATTTAAAGGCATAATTAATGTATTGTACATAATTTATAATTTGAATAAGGTTTGGGATGCAGCAACAAGTTACAATGGACATGCTTAGTCAATTACATGTAATTCTATTGTCATTGGATTATGAAAAATATATATATATATATATATATATATATATATATATAAGCAAATAAGAATTTAAAATTTGAATAAGGTTTGGGATTTTCCATCTTTTGCAGCTTATCTACTTAAGAGTTTATGCTGCCACGTCACCATAAGGGAGGGACATTCTTTTTTTAATCACAGCTCCTTTGGCCTATGAATGTTACCCCAGGGTTGGTACAAAAAATTTTTTTAGTGTCCTCATATTGAATTTTGTGGATTAGACAACACAGCACTATATTTTTCCATGTGGTATTTTTTGCTAAGAATTTTTTGCGTTGGAGTTTGATTCTTCATCTTATTATGGTGTTTGGGCCATCTATTTTCCCCATTCTTACTATTATTTTAATAATACTAATAATTATAATTTTGGATGATAATTTGAGTAATTAAATGTCTGAATAAGGTTAACTTTTTTTTTTTAATAATGAAATATTATTAATCTTGAAATATTTGAAGGACCGGAATAAAGTTAAAAATATATTTTGGGGAATAAAAATATTTCTTTGAATGAATAAGGACTTGGACTTGAATAAGGTCAGATTTATGATTATATTTGCTCTGGAATATTAGTGGAGATTGGTAGCCTTGCATTACGGCTCGGGTCTGGCTCACCATATCAAGTTCAAGTTTAAACTAATTGTTTTGGTTTTTGGTGAATTAAGTTAAAACTATTGAAGTCCAAAAAGAGAGAGAGAGAGAAAAAAATATATATATATATATATAAACAAAAATTCGTAAAAATAAAAATAAAAATATATATATATATATATATACAAAAAATATAATAATCTAAGTCAAAACTATTCAAGTCCAAAAACAAGAGGAAAATAAAAAATTTCTACATCTTTCAGCCATATAGACTTCGTCTACATCTTTCAGCCACTTTTGTGCTCTTTTTGATAGTGTGTGGTTGGATACCAATTTATGCTGAATATCTTTTCTTTGATCCGTTAGAACTTGCATCTCCTTTTCTAGTTTGTCGATGTTGGATTGGAATATGCTCGTGTGCTTTATCTTTAACCAGCAACATGCGCAGAACACCCTGACAACTTCTGTTACTACTGAGAACATAATTTCTGCAAGGACTTCCATGGCAGGAAGATATTTTTGTTTTATTGCTTTTAGATGGCTTAAAAGGCAAGAAAGTTTTGGAAGGTTAATAAAGCTGTTGATTTGCAGACTTTTATGGCAAAAAGGTAGTACATATATAAGTTGGAGCTATGAAAATTTTCTATTTTTTTAGGAATTTATTATGATTTTGGTTATTACCTATTTCTGCATTTGTTTAATTTCCTTTTTATTTTTTTATTTTTTTATTTTTGTTTAGTTTCCTATTTCCAAGACTTTATGCCTATAAATAAAATTCTATTAACACACAGTTTATATTTTTTCACGTACTCATGCCTATAAATATGGGTCTATGTGTAGGATTTTTTTTGGTACACATTTTATATTTTATCATGTATTCATATGGTTTTTTGAATAAGCAACTGGGGTTTTGATTGATTCATGTGTGTAGTAAAGCTTGACGGGTATGGTTAGGGACAAGAAAAGAAAGATCATGGCCATAAGAAAGGTGTTGGAGCTCACAGAGCTGCATGAAAGTAAAATATCTTGACAATTAATGAATCAAATTTCTGGGCTATAAAATCCCCAAAGTTGTTAATTCAATAGTCATTGAATTTCTTGATACATGTTAATGTTAGCATGGAAGGGTATAGAGAAAAATGAACCAAATACTACTTACACAGCAGAAAGGGAGTAGGACCAGCCAGCAAGAACTAAGAAGACAGCTAGTAGCTAAAGAAAGTTGAAAGCATAGTGTCTAAGTAAGCAATTTCAGTAGATCCGGATGACAAATTAAAAAATATATATAGATTAGAGTAAAAGAATTTAACCAAAAACGATTTCTTACATTCTTTCCTCAAGACATAGTTTACGTTGTCATTAATTTTTTTTGTCCTCGCTTGCTTTCTCGTGCCTTGATACCAGAACCTAAAAACGTAGATATAGAGATGTCCTTATAGTTAGCACTTTGTACTATGAATTGGATTTTTGATTTTCTTTCTTCTTTTTTTTTTCAAATTATAGAAAATTGGATGGTTTGTATATAGAAATAATGATATAGCCGACACAATTGTTTAAAAAGTTGTAACCATATGTAGACAGCATATTACACTTATATCAACAAAACTATTTTTAAACAAACAAGTGCACATACAGGGGAAAAAAAAACATCAATTGTGCCATTAGCCAATGTCTTACCAATCTATACTGTCTTGCTAGCATCGTAGCGTCTACACATGCTTGGAATCTTTGCTGCAGACTCAGTCTAGTTCTGATATCTCCCAATCTGAGGTTGATTCACTATTTTGTATCTTCTCTTAATTTCTTTTATTGGTCATGCATTGTAGGTCGACAGAGGAAATTTCTCTAACTTAGGACAGTTGCTCATCTTGATCCTCTTCAAAACTGGCAAAACTAATTCCTTTGGGCCAATTGTCCTCAAATTGGTCATATCACTGAGTTACTGTGATTTTCAACTTTGGAAGCACTTTAGAGGAACCTATTGCTGAGATAAATTGCCTCATCCTTTTGCAATCTCTTACCTTGATCTCCTCAAGGTTTTGGACTAAACGAAGCAAAGCAAAGGATATGAGGTTCTCTAGTCTTGGACAACACACAACTTTAATGGTTTACAACCTGCCAGCACATCCTTTTAATACCATCTCATCCAACATGGTTCTTAAGGATTTTAGGCAAGTAAGAGTTAAAATGCTTCAAATTTGGCAATGTACCATTTCTAGATCTTCCTCCAAGCAAGAAACTTGTATGGAATCACAATTGATTTTATGAGTGATTTCAAGTTTGGTAGGCCACAAAAACTCCCTTTGCCAACTATATCAGATAAACTGCTTATTCTTCTGCAGCTTACCAGGTCCAAGGTACATGCATAGCAGAATAACCCCTCAATGCCTCTTTCCAAGAGGTTAATCACTTTAAGGATATAAGCTCAGACTAAAGAGCGTTCCAGTCTATATAAGCATTGAAATAAGAACCCAAGACCAGATAACCCTGATATGCAACCAGCTTTTATATTTTCCAAGTGTTGTGTGCAGGTCAAATTTATTTCTCTGAGATTAGTTAGCCTTCCATTTCCTTTGGAAGTTCTCTTATTCAAGTGCCATATCATTGCCAGCTCAAGGCATAGGCATGTTAGGTTTATGCCTAAGGCTGCAAGTTATAACTAGCATAACTAAGGTTGTGTTTGTTTTTCTGTCTTAAATCTTTGATGACTTAAGTGCATCTTAGATCTAAATAGACATAAAAATATTCTGTCTTAAATGTTTGTTTGTTTGTTTTCTTTTGTCCCCCTGTTTTTTTGTAAGATGAGACATATTAACAATGAAATTTAAGACCAAGGTAATACTTTTTTAGACAGGTTCGAGCATAACTAGCTATTTTGAGACCATAGGCATACCTTTTGCGCTCTAAATATGAAGTCACTGAAGCTCTAAGTTCACTCTGCTTAGCATACAGTGCATGTTGCAAAGTTTATATTAGCAAAATTAGAATACAAGCAAAGATAAGAAATCGAACTAATCTATTTGCTGCAATAATGTGTAACATCCTTGTACAATCCCTCACCCTGATGTCCTCACTGGGCTAAATGCAACAAAGAAAAGGATACGTATGAGCTTCTTTAAACTGCAAGGTTGTTGTCCTTGTAAAAAACGTTGAAGATGGAGTTTTCAAATATCCCACATCAATCAAATATGGCATAAGAGGCAACTGTTCAATTATAAAAATAAAAATTGGTAGCTTATAAAACCATACCTTTCTCGGCCTTTTGGCTAAGATCAAGTGTAGTATCTGTTCTTATCAGTTTAATATCTGATACGTGGGCCAATGGCCCACACGATATTAAATTAATATTTTATTGGGGAGGGTCCAGTACAGTAGCTTGCTACTGTGAGCCTTCAAGAGTCGCCCAAGCCTTGCACTGGCGCTTGGGCCAGGCTCACCCTATCAAATCCAAAGTTAAAATTTATTTAAATTCAAGCCTTAGGGGAATGTATGCACGGGTAAAAAGATTGTATTTAAAAATAAATGTATATAAAAGAATGGTTAACAGAATTTAACGGCAAATATGGTTTTTGCTCTTAGAACTGTTTGTTTATGGGATTGTTGATCCTGTAATCCTAATTGGTTTTTCTGAATTAGTAACTTGTTCAGCAAGTGACTATCAGCTTCTCACAATGCTCAGGATGATGCTTCCACCTTTTAATGAATTTTGCTTCAAGCTCAAACATTCAATTATAGAAGATCATTTATTCAAAAAAAGGAAAAAAAAAAAAATTATGGACGATCATTGAAATTCTTGATGCGTTTTAGTATAGGAGGGCATATATACAAAATGAACCAAAAACTACGGCATCAAGGGGAAAAATAGCTAAAGAAAGTTCGAAGCATAACGTTTAATTACATAAGCAATTTCAAAGAACCCTGTATAAGAACATAAGATTATAAATGAAAAAGTCTCAAGTACAACGATTTAACCAGAGAACTTGTTCTTACATCAACACTGAAACATTGAAATTCCTCATAATATTATTTACAATGTCATTTATCTTTTTGTCTCTTGTTCTCTTTACCTATTTTGGTGTCCTTATAGCTAGAACTTTGTACCCTGACTTGGATTTTTTATTTTTTATTTTAAATAACATTTGAATGGCTTGAATATATAAATAATGATACCAGACAGAATTAATAAAGATATTGAAAGCATGTTTAGACAGCAGATTAGATTTAAAAAAAAACATACACAAGCACACTAAGGCAAAAGAAATATCAAATATACTATCATCCACTAGTTATACAAAGGTATACTGTTCTTGCCAGCATTGTAGAGTCTGAACATGTGTGGAATCTTTGCTGAAGACTGAATTCAGTTCTTTATTCTCATCTATTTTCATGTATCGCAGGCTGACAGTGAGAGCTCCTCTAACTTGGGGCAGTTGCTCACCTTGATCCTCTCCAAAAGTGGGCATGTTGGTGGTATAGGACAAATTGTTACCAAGTTTTCCATATCCCTGACTTCTATGATTTTCAACTTTGGCAGCATTTCTGAGGAATCTGTTGCTGCAATAATTTGCCTCATCTTTTTACAGTCTCTTACCTTGATCTCCTCAAGGTTTTGGACCAAACGAAGCAAAGCAAAGGATATGAGGTTCCTTAGTTCCGGACAAGAAACAACTTGAATGGTTTTTAACCTGCCAAGACATCCTCGAGGTACCATTCCTTCCAACATGGTTCTCAATGTTTGTAGGTGACACAGATATAAATGCTCCAAATTTGGCAATGTACTCTTTTGGCAGGTTTCTCCAACTAACAAACTTGTGATGCTATCACAGCTTGTTAACGTGAGTGATTTCAAGTTTGGTAGGCCATACAAACTTTTCTTGCTAACTATATGAGACAACCCTCTGAAGCTCCCACATGTTATCAGGTCTAAGGCACTTGCATTGAAGTATAACCCATCGAGGCCACTTTCCAAGAGGTTAACACCTCTAAGGAAAACCCTTTTTTCTTTGGCGATAGATGGTGGAGGAGGTAGATATGTAGAATCACATTTCCTTTGAATAATCTGTATGTTGAACTCTTTCAGTCTTTGCAACCAAGTTGAGTGTGAGGGAAGGCAATCAATTGAGTCCAGCCTTATGCGTAGAACTGAAAGTTTCTCCAACAATATTATCTCATCAAAAGTTGCTCCTCCAACATTACAATTCCCATCCCACCTGTATGCACTGGAAGACATGTCTAAGACCTCAAGACTAGATAACACCGAAATGCTTCCAGGTTCAATGTTTTCTAAGTAGTGTGTGCATGACAAGTTTAATTCTCGGAGATTAGTTGGCATTCCCATTTCTTTTGGGAGTTCTGTTATTCGAGTACCATGGAGATCAAGCACTCTGAGCTTATAAAGAGCTCCAAGTTCGGGTAGAACTTCTAGATAACAGCAATCTCTCAATAGAAGTGTATGCAGCTCCCCTAGCTCGAGAACAGAAGGAGGCAAGGTAGTTATCTGAGTCCTGCTTAAATTCAGGACTCTTATTTTTCTAAGCTCATGAAAGAAACCATCAGGAATTTTTCTGAGAGGATTACCTTGAAGGAACAGCACAGATAGCCTCGAGCATCCTCGCAACTGACCAGGCAACCTCAAAATGCTGTTATTCATGAAAGATGCTTTTCTGATGGAATTTTGCAGCTTCTCCGGCATCAGTTGCAAACCTCTGCTGGATTGACAACAAAATCCGCTTTCCTCTTCATTTAAGGATATCCAGATTGCTACATCCCTCAACATGCCATGAGTCTTTACAGTTCCAAGGCCATCACCTTGTTCAAGCATGCATGCATCCTTCAAAGTTTCAAGTAAAGTCATCCCGCTGTTGAATGATTCCTCTCGAGATTGATGTTCATTGATTAGTCCATCAGCTGCCCAACAATGTATTAGTTCACATGTTTTTATTGAGTAGTTTTCTGGGTACAAAGAGCAATATAAGAAACACCTCTGAGCAATCTTTGGTAGTGAATCAAAACTCAACTTCAAAGGTATATAGACCTCCTTCTTGATGCTCCCAAGATGCAATGCAGAGCTTTTTAACTGGTACAGTGTGTTCTTCCATGGCTGAATTGTTCTTTTTCTTCTCATTGACTTCCCCATGGTCTTGATGGCCAGTGGTAAACCATTGCACTCCCTAGCAATTTTTCTTGCTAGCTGATTTATTTTTTTTGACTCCACTACATCTCCTGCATTTTCTGCAAACAAACTCCAAGCATCATTTTCTGTGAGAACGTCTAACTTCAAAGCTACATCGGCCATCATCTCCTGACAAACATCAAAAGAGCGAGTTATAAGCAGGATCTTGCAGCTTATTTGTCCATCACCTTGTGGTATTCCAACAGCATTAAGATCAATCTTCTCCCAAACATCATCAAGAATGAGCAGTGTCTTTTTTCTCAAGGAAAATTGTTCGAGCAGTCTGGAAGCTCTCTGCTCTGTGCTATCTTCATCTGCATCCAACTCTAGATTCAATTTGCTGGCAATGTCAGATTGAACCCTCCTCAAATTCAAGTCTTTTGACACCGTGACCCACACGATTACATCAAATGGTTCTTCCATGGAAGAGCTCTCTAGCTTTTTGTTCAAGTTCTTTGCCATT
Source organism: Ziziphus jujuba (assembly GCF_031755915.1). Lineage (NCBI taxonomy): Eukaryota > Viridiplantae > Streptophyta > Magnoliopsida > Rosales > Rhamnaceae > Ziziphus > Ziziphus jujuba. The sequence goes on along the minus strand of NC_083379.1, from coordinate 37,753,426 downwards.
GTAGTCTTCCCAGCTCCTCCTACTCCCCAGATAGCAACCCTTCTTATACCATCATCATTCAGGTAATCCATTAGCTGCTTCACCTTCTCCTCCGCTTTCTGACCAACAGCTGATCCAGCCTGCAATCTCAAAATTGGTCTGCTAGGAGGTTTCATATCATACGTCACCGTCAAGAAACTGCATGAAATTATGAGGTGTTTCACCTCATTACACTTCTTCGCTGCACTCCTAAGTTGGTCTTTGGACATTGAGCAGCAATCTCCGATCGTGATATGGTTTGCTGCTGCCAGAATTCTATGGACTTCACATTCGATCTCCTCAACCTCTTCAAGCCATCTATTAATTTCTGAAGTTGGAGATTTCCCTTCTATTCTTGCAACATCAATATTCTCCTTCATATCGTTCTTCAGCTGGATAAGTTTGTGCAGTTCGTCATTCAGAGATTTGATATTTTGTTGGAAATTTCCAAGGGTGGCAGACATGGTGATAGTGAAGTTGCTTGTACACTTGCTAACTTCAGAAATGATTCCTTCAAACCCTGTCATAGTAAGGAATATGCTACTGTTCTTACAGCAAGGTTCTGTATATATGGGTTTTTGAACAAAAAGATCACCAACAAAGTAGAGATAGAAAAGCTTGTGATGGAACAAGAACAAAGGGAGAGACTAAATATATTGTAAAATTCATATGTTCTTTCCTTGTTTGGCTTCCTAGTTATGTTCGCTATTTTGGGAAGGTAATCTTTGACATGCTCAATGCGGAGGATAAAACAAGCACCAGAGATGACACATTATTCCTTGAATATATATTCACAAAAACCAAATTCTTTCTGGTGATTATACGTTTAAAAATCTTCTCCAATTGGCTTGTTCCAAAATTTGTATATTAACACTATTACTAGTACTACATATATAAATATGTAGAGAGACACCATACGCTATAACGTTAACAAGCCATTTCAAAACTTATGTAAATATAATATTCATAATAAAACCAAACAAAAACATTAGATGCACGAGAGTTTTAGAGGTAAAAACAAGGAGGAAAAACAAGAAGAAAAGGAACCTGATCTTTTAGATGGTATATGTACCGATAGTTTGATTCAATCTAATTTTGGTTATTTTATCTTAAAACTACCAAACAAACAAATTGATATCGAAATTAAATAATCTTTTACTTCGTCCAATAGAACCTAAACTTCATCTAGACCAACTAATTCATCCAATTCAACCTAAACTTCATCTAGACCAACTAATTCATCCAATACAACCTAAACATCATCTAGACCAATTAATTCATCCAATACAACCTAAACTATCTGCATTTGATTTCTAGGTTGGATTAGTTGTCTCTTTGTCATTCCCTATATAAATTTTCCGTTACATGAAAAATGACAAGCTGATTCATGCTTTGAATAATGTTTTTGGGTGACAAAGACAATGCTGATTTGGCTGGTTTTGCTAATACAGCTCAGTGACATGTCATTTGCATGTCGTCCACTAGGCCCACGGACAATGCCCATTTTAACACGGTTCAAACTTCCCAGCTCCTTTCATTCACTGCTATCCATTTACAAAATTGTTGCAGGAAAGAATAAGAAAATTGTTAATTATGTCCTCCTTTACCTCTCCTTCCAATTCTGTTGTCTTAGTTTCTTCAAACAGGTTCAAGCATACTTTATCTTCCAACTCAGTAAACTTGCATATAAGTATCTAGCTAGCTATTTTAAGACCATGGTCATATCTTTTATTACATGCGCTCAGTATGTAGTCACTGAAGCTCTAACTTCATTCTGCTTAGCATACAATAGATGTTGCCGTATACTTTGGCAAAATTATATTATTAGCTACTGCCACTTGCCCTGATCCAAAAATAAAAATAAAGGAAGAAAAAAATGAAACCCTTTTAATATCATCATTTTATTGGTATAAGTTTAAATGAGTTTCCTTTTTTTTTTGGGAGAAAACATAAGTTTATTAGTATAAAGGGGAGTTTATGCCGGTTGTTGGATTTGGTTGTATTTCCTTGAAACTGTTCACCTTAGTGTACCTCATATCTTCATGCCTATAAACAAGAGAAATTATGGAATACTTAGTAAGGATCAGGACGAGAACATATATGTACTCGTCAAATGGAATTGCTATTTGTCTTTTAAAAGTTTGACAGGGATGCAATAGTTAATCATTATTGTAAGCATATACTGATGGGACTTTCCATTTCTACTTGGATACATCAACACCCCACCCCCCCCCAAAAAAAAAAAAAAAAAAAAAGAGAAAAAAAGGAAAAGAAAAGAGATAAAATGTATAGGCAATTTCTTACCCATCTGTCCTCTCTTGCAAGAATTTTAGTCTGCACAGGGTGAAGAATGAATTTATTTTGCTATAATTCCATCAAAGATTAATATCCTCTAATGTCTTTTATAGTTGATGCATTACAGGCTGAGTGAGTGAGCTGCAATAACTTGGGGGTAGTTGCTCACCTCAATGCTCTTCAAAAGCAAAGGACATGAGCTTCTTTAGTCTTGGACAGCCCACAACTTCAATGGTTTTTAACTTGTCAAGACATCCTCTTGTACCATTCCATCAAACATGGTCTTTAAGCCATTTAGGTAAGGCGACTCAGACTTCAAATGCTCCAAATTTGAAAATGTCCTCCATAGAGATCTTTCCATCTAAAAATGTAATTTATATTTATGTCCTTTTTTTTATTTTATTTTATTTTTCCTCCCTTGTATAAACATATTCATCACGTCCTTCCCTCAGTTTCCTGTTTTAACAAATCAAAAAGGGCCCCTCACGTTTCTACTGGGGTATTGTCAGGACATTTAGGGACTTGAATTTCAGGATGAACTGATTCGAAATACGGCCGCAGAGATGACTTAGTTTTGTGATTATCCCATTTCAGTTCACTCCACCAATGTGATTCTCCTCGTATTTCTTTAATTATATTTGCATTTTGGACAGTAAGAGGTAGCTTCCTGAGAAGATAACACTTGATAATTTCAATATGCTCTAGGGGTGGACATAACTCTTTCGGTCTGGAAATCACAGTCCTTAGCATGGGGAGGTCTTCCAATTCTAGTTTCTTTAAGTTGGGAACTACGGGAGCTGTACTTGCAGTTTGTCTTGAAACATAATTAAATAGACTTTCTAACCTGTAACAAGACCTTACTTCGATTGCTTCCAGACCTTTGGGAGTGAGAGAACAAAAAGAACAAAATCCCCATAAGAAAGAATGCATTTCATGTTGTTACACCTTTGACTTCAATCAATTTTAGCTCTGAAAATTTAAGTCCAAGTTGGCAAACTAATTCTGAAATGTTTTCTAGATGAGTTAAGTTGTAGATATGAATTTTCTCTAGATCAGGTAGCAAGTCACAGGAGGCGGCATATTGGCCTTAGCATCTTGTTCATTCCCTCACAACTGTCTATAACGAGAGAACTAGCATTGATCAACAACCACCCAATCCACTCTTCAGAAAGATTAAGCCCCACTGATTGTCACGATTCTTTGATCATGTATCGTTCCCAAGGAAGATTCAATAAGTACTGGACCAATGAATAATTGGAATCTTCTCAATCTGCATATCCAGGTTATGTATCTAGGTCAAAGACATGAGATGCTTTTCAACCAGATGGATAATGAAACTAACCGCTTAAGGCAACCAATTTCTTCAAAAGTTGCTTTTCCTTCTTCAACCTCCCCCTCTGTACCCCATTAATAAGTACTGAGTATCATATCTAGAACCTCTAAAACAACACCACTTAGATACAATACCAACTTGAATTTTCGTCAGGCCGGTGCTTGACAGGTTCAATTGCCTCAAGTTTATCAAGTTCTTCATGTCTTTAGGTTGTTCTTTTGTACGAGTGGCAGAAAGATCAATAATCTGAAGTCTATTAAGCACTCCAACTTGAGGTAACTCCTCCAGAAAGAAGCAATCTCCGAGAAGAAGAGCAAGAAGGTCACTCAGTTGAAGAAGGGAAGGAGGCAATGATTGGATGCGAGTTGTGCTCATATATAAGACCCTGAGTGCTGGAAATCCTGGCAGGAATCTTTCAGGGACTTCGCTAAGTGGAAAATTACCTTGTAGTAGTACGGTTGAGGCATTTGAATATTGTATCTCGCAATCAGGTAGTTTATTTATCTTGTTATTCATGAAAGAAATGATAAATATCAATGCCGACTTAGCTCCCTAGAAGAATCTAGAGTTATCTTGTTTTCTCTTTTAAAAAATGGAGAACAACTAGTGCCTTGGAAGTGATGAGAAAAATATCTATAATTAAATATTTCTAGAAGTATCCACAGCCGACTTTCTCTTCTATAAATAGGTGGTGATGTATGAGGTAAGTGTTATGTCCAATAGCAATAGAAAAAAGAGAGAGTGCTGTACGTGTGAGTGTGAGTGTGTGTCCTTTGAGTGAGAAGAGTGTGAAAAGGTGTTTTGTGTCCTAGTGTAAGTCAAAAATCAAGTGAGTGTGAGTGTGTTAGTGTGTGTTGCTCATTTGTGTGAGTGAGTGTGTTGCTCTCTTTATACGTGAGAGTGTACCAATTTTTTTATATTAATAAAAATCAATTTTCTTGGTTTCTCCTTTAGTCCTCTGTCTCCAACATTTTTGGTATCAGAGCCTGGTTGGTCCAAGTTCGACTTTGTGGGAGCTTCTTGTTCGTGGTCACGCAGTCAAGACTAAGTTTACATAGTGCTGCGGGAATTTTCAGCAACCATAATGGGAGACCTTCAAGTTGGTGGAGATATTAAGAAGCTCAACAGTCAGAATTACGGCACGTGGTCAACGTGCATGAAGTCATATTTGAAGGGCCAAGATCTCTGGGAGATCATAGCTGGCAGTGAAGTCGAGCAACCACAGGATGCTGAGGCTTTGAAGAAGTGGAATATTAAAGCTGGTAAGGCAATGTTTGCCCTTAAATCTACAGTTGAAGAAGAGATGTTGGAGTACATGCGGGATATTGAAGTTTCAAAAGAGGCCTGGGACACGTTTGCAAGACTCTTTTCAAGGAAGAACGACACAAGGTTGCAGCTTCTCGAGAGTGAATTGCTGTCAACAACACAGCACGACATGACAATCCAGAAATATTTCAACAAGGTAAAAACTCTTAGTCGCGAAATTACTGAGTTAGATCCTAGTTCTCCTATTACAGAATCTAGAATGAGGAGAATAATTTTACATGGGTTGAGACCCGAATTTAAAGGATTTATTTCAGCCATTCAAGGTTGGCCAGTCCAACCTTCATTGATTGAATTAGAAAATTTACTTATTGATCAAGAAAATATGATCAAACAAATGGCTGGGGTGTCACTAAAGAGCGATGAAGAAGCGCTCTTTAGCGGCAGAAGAAAAGGCCGACCCAAACAACAAAAATTTAATAAGGTAAATCAACATGGAGAAGATTTTAGAGGAGAACAAAGGAATAATAGAAATAGACAACAATTTTTAGAAAATAAAAGAAATAATGGACGATATTTTGAAAATAAAAGAGATGATGGAAGATGCTTCAACTGTGGAAGAAAATGACATTATATTAAAAGCTGTAGACTAAGGAAGAAATTTACAGAAAGTAATATAGTTATCCCAGAGCCTCAAAATAATATAAGTGAAGATGAATGGGATGTTGAAGCATCTTTGGCTACTGCTGAGCTCATGGATGGCTCAAGTTCAATGCAAGAAAGGGAAACGGCACTCGCAGTGGTTATCCCTAGACGCATTGATTATCCCTAGACGCATTGATTATAAAAATGATTGGATTATAGACTCTGGAAGTTCAAATCATATGACGGGAGATAAAGAGAAGCTGCAAAGCATGACAGAGTATAAAGGAGGGCGTATGGTGGTGACGGAAAATGACTCAAGATTGCCGATAGCTCACGTTGGTAAGGCAGCAATCATGCTTCATTTTAGTTGCCATCAAGTTCAACTGCAAGATGTCTTTCATGTGCCAGGAATGAAGAAGAATTTGCTGTCAGTAGCTCAACTAACATCTTCAGGAAATTATGTATTGTTTGGACCTGAGGATGTTAAGGTGTATCGAGACCTTAAAAACTCTGGTACACCAACAATGAAGGGGCGGCGATTGGAATCTATCTATGTGATGTCAGCAGAGTCTGCCTACGTAAACAAGACAAGAAGGAATGAGACATCAGACCTTTGGCATGCACGGTTAGGATATGTCAGCTACAAAAAGTTGAAGGTGATGATGCAAAAGTCAATGCTCAAGGGTCTTCCCCAACTCGATGTCGGTGTCAACACAATCTGTGCAGGGTGTCAATACGGCAAAGCACATCAACTACCATTTGAAGATTCAAAGTTCCAAGCAAAAGAGCCTCTACAACTCATTCACTCTGATGTCTTCGGGCGTATCAAGTAGTCATCAGTTGGAGGCATGCATTATATGGTGACATTCATTGACGATTTTTCAAGGTACGTCTGGGTTTTCTTTATGAAAGAAAAATCTGAGACCTTTTCAAAATTTAAGCAATTTAAGGAAAAGGTAGAAAGAGAATTAGGCAAAAGGATACAATGCCTACGCACAGATAATGGGGGAGAATATACTTCAAGAGAATTTATACAATATTTAAGAGAATACAAAATAAGACATCAATTGATGTGTCCAAATACTCCGCAACAAAATGGTATTGCGAAAAGAAAGAACCGACATCTTGCAGAAACATGTCGGATCATGCTACATGCAAAAAATGTTCCAGGAAGATTTTGGGCTGAGTGCATGAATACAGCAGCTCATGTGATTAATAGGCTCCCGCAAGCAAAGTTAGGATTCCTCTCACCCTTTGAAAAACTGTGGAACATAAAATCCACAGTAAGCCACTTTCGAATCTTTGGCTGTGTTTGCTACGTGTTTGTGCCTTCTCACTTACGCATGAAGTTTGATAAGAAGGCAATAAGATGCATTTTTGTCGGATATGATAGCCAAAGAAAAGGGTGGAGATGTTGTGACCCTAATACTGGACGATGTTATACTTCACGAAATGTGGTGTTCGATGAAGCATCTTCTTGGTGGGCACCTCAAAATACAGAGTTGCCAAATTCAAAGGAGATTGAGGTCAAGCTGCAACAAAATATGGGGGAGCAAGAATATGAAGCATGCCAGCCAACAAATGAAGGAGAAGACGAGCCGACTGTAGCAGACGAGCCTACGATATCATCTCAAAGTCCCTGGCGGTCTGGTGTACATCAAGGAATACGAGAGAACATCGGGTCGAATCTTCAACAAAATGACGAAGAGACAACTCCACAACCATGAAGATCAAGCAGACAACGAAGACCAAATCCCAGGTACGCTAATGTAGTAATAACAGAAATGGAGGATATAAAAGAACCTACATCATATGAAGAAGCATCTAAATATCATGAATGGAGAAAGGCTATGGAAGAAGAAATTTCTGCATTAAATCAAAATCAAACTTGGGATTTGGTGCCTAAACCTACAACTGTAAAACCCATATCTTGTAAATGGGTTTACAAGATAAAAACTCATCATGATGGATCAATTGAAAGATATAAAGCTCGTTTAGTCGCACGAGGATTCTCACAGCAATATGGACTAGACTATGATGAGACGTTTAGTCCAGTAGCAAAGGTCACTACCGTACGTGTTCTACTAGCACTTGCAGCAAGTAAAGACTGGAAGCTGTGGCAGATGGACGTGAAGAATGCCTTCTTGAATGGAGATCTAGACAGAGAAATTTATATGATACAGCCAAAGGGTTTTGAAAGCAAAACTAATCCAGAGTACGTGTGCAAGCTAAGGAAGGCACTTTATGGTCTAAAACAAGCTCCGCGGGCATGGTACGGTAAGATTGTAGAGTTCCTTCTTCAAAGTGGATATATAGTATCTTCTGCAGATTCTAGTTTATTTATGAAGACTGAAGGAACAAAACTAGCAATAGTGCTAGTATATGTGGATGATTTAATTATCACAGGAGATCATGAAGATGAAATCTCTCAAACAAAGAGAAATTTATCAGTTCGCTTCCAAATGAAGGAACTTGGGGAGCTCAAGCACTTCCTTGGACTCGAAGTTGACCGAACAGAGAAAGGTTTATTTCTTGGTCAACAAAAAGTATGCAAAGAATCTATTACAAAAATTTGAAATGTTGGACTGCAAGCCAATATCAACTCCAATGGAGGTGAATACTAAGCTATCTGCATATGAAGGAAAAGACTTGGAGGATGCTACTATGTACCAACAATTGGTAGGAAGTCTTATCTATTTAACACTGACGCGGCCAGATATTTCATTTGCAGTTAGAGTTGTAATTCGGTATATGCAAAGTCCAAAGAAACCTCACTTGGAAGCAGTCCGACGAATATTAAGGTACGTTAAAGGCACTCTAAACTTGGGGCTTCTGTATAAAAGAGGAGAGGAATGCAAGTTGGTTGGTTACTGTGATGCCGACTATGCTGGAGATCATGATACACGACGATCGACTACTGGATATATATTCAGCCTTGGTTCAGGAGCAGTATCTTGGTGCAGTAAAAGACAACCAACTGTGTCTCTGTCAACTACAGAAGCAGAATATAGAGTAGCTGCTATGGCAGGCCAAGAAGGTATGTGGTTAAGACAACTACTTGAAGATTTACATCAACAAGTTGACTATGCAGTTTCTCTCCATTGTGATAACCAATCAGCAATACAATTGGCGGAGAATCCAGTATTTCATGCAAGGACAAAACATGTGGAGATACATTATCATTTTATCAGAGAAAAAATACTGCTAGAAGAAATTAAAATGCAACACGTTAAAACGGAAGATCAAGCGGCAGACTTATTCACTAAAGCACTCAATATTACCAAGCTTACGAAGTTAAGAGAAATGCTCAACATGGTGAATAGAGAATCAATCAAGAGAGTCGACATTGAGGGGGAGTATTGATAAATATCAATGCCGACTTAGCTCCCTAGAAGAATCTAGAGTTATCTTGTTTTCTCTTTTAAAAAATGGAGAACAACTAGTGCCTTGGAAGTGATGAGAAAAATATTTATAATTAAATATTTCTAGAAGTATCCACAGCCGACTTTCTCTTCTATAAATAGGTGGTGATGTATGAGTTAAGTGTTATGTCCAATAGCAATAGAAAAAAAAGAGAGTGCTGTACGTGTGAGTGTGAGTGTGTGTCCTTTGAGTGAGAAGAGTGTGAAAAGGTGTTTTGTGTCCTAGTGTAAGTCAAAAATCAAGTGAGTGTGAGTGTGTTAGTGTGTGTTGCTCTCTTTATACGTGAGAGTGTACCAATTGTTTTATATTAATAAAAATCAATTTTCTTGGTTTCTCCTTTAGTCCTCTGTCTCCAACAAGAAACTCTTTTAAGAGAATATGATAACTCTAACTCTGAAATCTCACTCAAACCAATCCCTGATCGAACTAAGGATTTACATTCATCTTGCAATCATGATGCAATACATATAGCAACATCACGAACTACGTCATGCATCTTCACAGTTCCATTGCAAGCACATTCTTCTAATAATCGACAATCCTTAAGAATTTCGAACAAAGTTCTTCCAATGTTAACAGAATCCTAAAAGTCATGCTGTCCATCTATCAAACCTTCAGCCAGCCAATGTTGTGCCACTTTACTTGTTGAATTATATCCCAAAAGCTTGAATTACCACCTACCACCTATACCAAAAGCTTAAATTTGTCGAATGTGGACTTTTATTTCATTTATAGTTTTCTCTAACACTCGCCTTCACATGTAAGCCCCTCTTCTTTTGGATATATATATATTTTTTCTAGGTTCTTAGATATGTTTTTAATTTTTGGATGAAGTTATTGAGTTTTGAACTTAAATCTCTTGGATCTCTAGCTTATACCATATTGAATTACCATTGATCTCAAAAACTGAGATTAGTGGTAATTCAACATCATTTACTTAAATTGAGAAATCCTCAGGAAACAAAGCACAATATAAGAAACAAGCTTTGTTGGTGTTACTTTCTAATGAGTCATAGCTCAACTTCAAAGAGTTAAAAACATTATCCTTTATCCCTCTTATACAAGGCACTAATCTTCGCAACTTGCTCAAGGCATGTTTCCGCAGCTCAGCCTTATCCTTTCTCCTCATTGCACATCCCGATGTGATTATAGCCAAAGACAATCCACAGCATTCCTGAGCAACTGCTTCTGCAAATTGGTTTAATATGCAGTGAGTTTATTACCTCTCCTGCATGTTTACTAAACAATTCCCAAGCTTCTTCATCTTTTAGAGCACTCACTTTGAGTTCAAAATTAGTCATCATCTGCCTACAAACTTCTGAAAATAGAGATGTTAAAAAGATGTTAGAACCCTTGTGATCTTTGTGCTGGGGAACACCCAAGGAGTCCAGATCAATTTTTTCCCAAACATCTTCTACAATAACAAGAAACTTTTCTGCCTTCCCTGCTAAGCAATAATAGCTCCATTAAAAATTATTAAATACAAGGTTATACTCCTGTATGTATATTATAGTTTTTATATTTCCTAATGGGTTCTGTGAGATAATAATCCTCAAATCAAGCCATTTATAAGACGAAAGAAGAGGAATTTTGCATGTCCAAAACGGCATCACCTGCTGCCACATCAGTTAATTAAGGGTAGAAATGTTATTTCACGGGTTGCTTGCTACATTGGAGTTGCTGGAGATTAATTGAATGCAACGTTTTTGTTTCTGGAAATATATATATATATATATGTATATGTATTTTGGTTTTCTTCTTCATATATCAGATATAGGAAAAAACAGTGTGTGAAAAAATTGCAGACCCGTGTAAAGCTTTGTGCGAGTGAGTCCCTTGAGTTTCTAAAAGCCATTCTTTCTTGTTTCTTTGTATTCTCAACGTGGGTTTGAGAGAGATCTCAATGGAGATGGAAGAGTGAATGGGTGTATTGGGATCTTGGGTCTTGGTTTGGGTATTCTTGTGTGAATCCTCTATTAGAGAGTCTGTAACAGCTTGTAAACACTACATTTACATAGTGCAGAAAGCTCAACACCTAAGCAACGAGGACGTAGGTCGATTTTGACCGAACCTCGGTAAATTTGTGTGCTTTTGTTCAGTTTCTTTATTATAGAAATAGTTCCAGAATTCTACAACAGGTTCTAATAGTTCCTTTGGTGTGTCACTAAAAAAATCTTTTCTCTCTCTAATTTAATATGTCAAAAAAAGTATAAAATGATATCTACCGATAAAGATTGAAATTATTGTAGCTAGGAAACTACTAATCATTTTCGTATTTGTAAAGTTCTTCCAAAGTTGAGAATAAAAACATTTTCTTTTTTTCCTCTAATGAAGCTGACCTGAAATATAAATAAAATTGTGATGCATCTGTCACCATGTTCACTCAATGCTATATATGCGTGTAATAGCTAAGCATAGATACTAGTGTATATAAATATATATATATATATATATATACATATGGACGACCATAGAGGTTGGCCTTTCTTCTTGCCTCTTGGCCCTGTAAAACATCGCTATCATGAGAAGAAGAGCTAAAGTTCCTGGAGCTAATCAAGAAAGCAATTCTGTATCTTTCTTAGCAGCCTTTTTGGCTAAGATCAAGTTGTGGTATCGGTTCTTATCAGTTTGATATGTATGATATTATTATTATTATTATTATTATTTTTGAATGGGGAGTTTCGTATATAACTTGTTCTATGTCCTCTGGCCTTTATATCAAGCTTCATGCTTTTGATAGTTAAGATCATTGCATTTCTTGGTACATGTTAGGATACAGAAAATGGAGCAACTTTAATTGCACCAAATAAAAAAAAAGAAAAAAAAAAGAGAAAAGAATATAACTGAAAAAGTAGTAATAGAACTGGGCAAAAAAAGGAAAAAAAGAAAAAAAAGAAAAAAAAAAAGTGTGTTTGCATAAGAAATTTATCAACGTTCCTGTATACATAAAAGTATTTGAAAGTTCAGTTAGGAATAAAAATTATTGGCATTGTTTTTTCTCTTGTTGTCATGTTTTCTTTTCTCATTTTTGGAGGTTGAATTTGTCCCCCCACCACATGAGAGTTTGTCGAATTTTACCATCACTTTGGAGAATAATTGTAATGTTGATTGGAATAACACACAGAGTTGTGAAAAAGCTCATCTTGTTGAGTCAAAACCAATGTATTTATACAACGCCAGTATACATGATAAACAGAGAAATAGCAACCAATACAGGATAATGAAAGAGTACACCATCACAACAGATAAATACAACAAAGATTGCTTTTTAGCCTTTTGATTACCCTACTTTCTAAAAATAGTAACAAAATTCTTTCTTTTTGGAAACTCGATTTTATTGCTCTAAACCAAATAGACATCAAGGAGGATAGGAGGGTACGTAGTTGATAATAACATCAGATTTTCCCACGAAAACAGAATATTTGTGATAACATTCCTTTTTCACCTCCTTGTCCATTTCTCAAATCCAAGGATTTTCACAGTTCAAGCATAAATGTTCTCAAAATCAAATCTTTTATTACATGCTTTCAGCATTTGAAGTTTCCAAATTTGTGATAACATTCCTTTTTCACCTCCTTGTCCATTTCTCAAATCCAAGGATTTTCACAGTTCAAGCATAAATGTTCTCAAAGTCAAATCTTTTATTACATGCTTTCAGCATTTGAAGTTTCCAAATTTATTCTGCTTAACATACAAAATGATGTGGCAAAAGTTTACATTAACAGGATTACATTTCAAGCTATTTTAAAGTTGACAGGAGCTGGACTGTAACTTGTGCATGTAGCTAGCATGCATTTTGTACTTGTGAATTGGAATTCCTATTCATAAAAATTGGCTTGTGATTAAAAATGTCCACAAGGATACCTAAGACGGCATATATGAATAACATTTTTCCATTTCTATTAAGAAATGATAAAAAACAAAAAGGTTTACACCTCACACACACAAAAAATAAATAAATACATATGAGACATCAAATATATAAGTAATTTCTTACCCAGCTGTCCTCTCTTGCCAGAATTGTAGAGTCTGCACATGCTTGGAATTTCTGCTGAAGAATGAATTTATTCTGCCATAATTCCCTCTAAGATTAATCTACTCTAATTTATTTTATAATTATGCATTGCAGGGTGACAGAGGAAGTTTCTGTAACTTGGGACAATTGCTCACCTCGCTACTCTCCAAAACTGGCCATCCTGATGTCCACTGACAAATATTCCTCAAACTGGCCATATCCATGAGTTTTAAGATTTTCAACTTTGGTAACATCTCAGAGTAATAAATTGCTGCAATAATTTGCCAAATCCTTCTGCAATCCCTAACCAGGATCTCCTCAAGGTTTTGGACAAAACAAAGCAAAAGATATGAACTTTTTTAAGTCTTGGACAGCCCACAACTTCAATGGCTTTTAACAAGACATCCTCTTGGTACCATTTCCATCATCCATGGTCCTTAACCTTTTCAGATGACTAGAAATTAAAATGCTCCAAACTTGGTAATGCACTCATCTTTCCCAATCTTGCAGACTTGTGATGGAATCAATATTTGACATGGCTGTGCATCTCCATATTTTAATCACATCCTCCCCTCAATTTTCTGTTTTTCAGCAGAGACCTTCACGTTTCAAACATAAATGAGCGGACTGGAGTATTGCGAGGACATCTAGGGAGTTGAACTTTAGGTCGAACTGCTTCAAAATACTGATTCAGAGATGACTTAGTTTCATGGTTATCCCATTTCAATTCTCTCCACCAATGTGATTCTCCTTGTATTTCCTTAATGACATTTGCATTTTGGATGGTAATAGGTAGCTTCCTGAGAAAGTAACACTTGGTAACTTCAACATGCTCCAGGGGTGGACATGACTCTTCTGGTCTAGAAAACACAGTATTTAGCTTGGGGAGGTCTTCCAGTTCTAGTTTCTTTAAGTTGGGAACTATGGGAGCTGTACTTGTAGTTTGTCGTGAAACATAATTAAACAGACTCTCTAAAATGTAACAAGACCTAGATGGGGTAGCAAGTCATATGAAGCAGTACAATGGCCTTTCCTTGGTTGGAAAATGCTTCTAGAACTGGTTATAGTCAGTGATTTTAGACCCACAAAACTCTCAAAGCTGTTTATTCCAGCAAAGCTGCCTTAACTGTTTATGGCCAAGTGTTCGAGCATCTTGTTCAGTCCCTCACAACTGTTTATGACAAGAGAACTAGCATTGATCAATAACCATCCAATCCACTCTTCAGAAATATTAAGCCCGCTGATAGTCACCTTTCTTTCATCATGTCTCGTTGCTAAGGAAGATCCTATTATAACAGGACCAATAAATAATTGGAATCTTCTCAATCTACGTATCCAGGTTACATATTCAGGTCTAAGGTATGGGATGCTCTTCAACCAGATGGATAATGAAACTAACTGCTTAAGGCATCCAATCTCTTCAAAAGTTGCTTGTCCTTCTTCAACATCTTCCTCCGTACCCCATTGATAGGTACTGAGTGTCATGTCTAGAACTTCTAAAGAAGACCACTTAGACACATTTCCAGCTCGAATTTTTTTCAGGCCGGTGCTTGACAGGTGCAGTTGCCTTAAGTATATCAAGTTATCCATTTCTTCAGGTAATTCTCTGATATGAGTTGCAGAAAGATCAAGAACCTGAAGTCTTCTAAGCAATCCCAATGGAGGTAACTCCTCCAGAAAGAAGCAATCCCTGAGAAGAAGAGCACGAAGGTCACGAAGTTGCAGAAGGGAGTGAGGCAGTGATTGAATGCGGGGTTCCACTCATATTTAAGACCCTCAGTGCTGGAAATCCTTGCAGGAATCTTTCAGGGACTTTGTTAAGTGGAAGGTTACCTTGAAGTAGTAAGGTTGAGGGACTTGGTACACTTCTAATTTTTATGATAACTTCCTAGTTCCTACTTATGGGTCCATGATGCCTATAATTAATACTGAAATGGAAAAAAAAAATTAAATGCTAACACTATTCCTTGTTGATATATTGTAGTTTTCACATTTAATTTCCTACATTGGTTCTAATAGTTCCTTTGGGATGTAAATAAAAAATCTTCTCTCCCTTAAATTTAATATGTCAAAAAATGTAAAATAATATCTTCAGATAAGACTGACATTATTCTAGCTAAAAAACTACTAATCTTCTTCCTATTTGTAGAAGTTCTTCCAAACTTGAGAAAATTATATATCTATATATATATATATTTCACTAATGAAGCTGACCTTGAAATAAAAATAAAATTGTGGCACATCAGCTCACCGTGTTCACCAGATGGTGCACCCCTAAATTGTCTTCGTGCAGCAACGAAATACAATTGATTTGACCTTCGTTGTTTTAGTTCTCACGTTATGCAACTAGTACAAAGTTGCATGAAAAATCAATGAATCTTAAGGGTCATATTAATCAGTTCGTTTTTTTTGTTCTTTTTTGGTGAATGGATCATATAGAACACGCACTTACTTGCTATTGACAGGCTATTTATATACAAGTACGATACCACAATGGTTGCTTCATTCAAACACAAAAAAGGGTCCAGAAACCACGCAAAAACAGTATTCATTCTCTCGTTACTTAGAACCTCATCTCTACCTCCAAATCATCATCTAGGCCAGTAAAGAACTCCCATATCTCGATCTACATCAGCCCATAATCACGCCTGTCTTCCGGACACGTTATCCGTCTTCAGATGTACATAAATACACTATAGATAGTCAACAATTATGCATCCTTTACAACTTCTTCAACCTTACTTACTTTATCACCTTCCCCAGATCGGCGGGTAAGCTGCATAAGTTGCACAAAGGCAACTTCATTTCAAGGCTGGCCTAAATAAAATTGCTCCACCAACTTTTAAACCAAGAAAATTGACATAAAAAAAAAAATTAATTGACAAATGAGTGAGAAAAAAATGAGAGACATGGGATTAACAGGATTGTTATAGGGTGATAATGAACATGGCATTGGAAGATTTCTATTCCAAAAAACTCAGGCATATAGCATATTTTTCCACTTATTTTAATCTAATGCAAAACTCGGCAAACACAATAACGGTTAAACTTTAACTTCTTATATCAAATAAAAACTTTATGCCAAAGTTTCTGCATTAATCTAAAATGGGATTTAAAAAAAAAAAAAAAAAAAAAAAAAAAAAAAAAAAAAAAAAAAAAAAACAGGGGAGTTCATGTTGAGTATATATGGACTTGGTTTTCCGTTATATTTTCCCAGAAAATGTACAGTTTGAAACACTCGGTTAGCTTTGGAAGAACATATTATGTAGATTATGAAAGAGAAAAAGAGTTTTAGATGCTACTGAATTTGGTAAAATAGTACACAATATTGGGTTTAGTATAAAGTTTGTGTATATATAATATATATATTTTTGGTGAATGGTTAAGTTATATATTCAAGCTAGCAGAGATCAAATTTATATACTAGGGAAGTAGAGAGGAAGTAATAGTCTATGATTTAGATATAAAAGTAGTTTATTATGAAGGCTACAAATTATATGTCCTGCATAAAATTCTGACACTGGAGGTATAAAATTACACAAATGTCGAAAACTATAAAGTGATGTTAGCTTAGTTGATATGTCCTTCACATCCACCTTGTAAAATGATCAAAAAAATAAAATTTCCATGACAAGATGTATCAAAGAACTTCTCAAAATCGCTCACATTCATATGTGTATTCTCTTCTATTCATGCCTGCAAGCAACAGAAATGATAGTAAGAAGTAGAACGTATAGACATAGCATGTTCTCATGGCTAGTACTTTGTACTCGGGCCTTAAAAATGTTATTCACAAAGAATTCGGATGAAGTGCATTTAGAAATGATAACAGGGAAATAATCGTTTTATTATTCTAAGCGTATATATGGACAGCCTGTTTTCATTTCTATTAAGAAGAAATAGACTTACATGCACAAACACGAAGAAGAAAAGAAACATGATCTAATATACAAGTAAAGATTTGAGCTTCTTTAGACTTGGATATCCCAAAACTTGAATGGTTTTTAACCTTCCACCTCATGGCCAATTTCCAAGACCTCTAAGGATGACCCTTTTTTTCTCATCATATTTAGCAGGTAGACAATTTGATTAAAACAATCGGCCAGTTGTTGCCACCATGGAAACTGCAACTTCCATGCCAGAATTTTGGTGTGTCTTAGGTGGTGGAATAAATTTGCTCAAGAAGGATTCAAGGAAATCAATTCAGAAAGAATGCAGATATTCAGAGGTTCATAGCAAATAATGATCAGAATATTGCCAATTCACATAGTTGACTTTGCATACTTTCTATTTTTATGATAACTTCCTAGTTCCTACTATTGGGTCCATTATGGCTATAATTATTATTGAAATGGAGAAAATTAAATACTAATGCTAGGTTGTCCATCACTCCTTTTCTACATTTATATATGTTTAGTTTTTACATTTAACTTCCTTCATACATAGGTTCTAAATTTCTAGTAGTTCCGTTGGGATGTAACTAAAAAAAATCTTCTCTCGCTTAAATTTAATATGCTAAAAATATAAAAATAATATAATCTTTCATATAAGATCCATATTGTTACTACTATTCTTCTTCCTATTTGTGAAAATTCTTCCAGAGTTGAGAAAATATAACCTTTTTTTTTTTTTTTTCCCTTTCTCTAATGAAGCAGAACCTGAAATAAAAATGAAACTGTGACACATCAGCTCACAGTGTTCACTAGATGGTTAACCCCTAAATTGTCTTCACGCAGCAACACAAAAAAAAAATAATTAATTTGGCCTTCATTATTAATTTTCTGATTATGCAAGCATTACAAACTTGAATAACAAATCGATGAAATCTTAAATAACAAAGTGGGTGTAATAGCCAATCACAGACACTAGCATATTTCGACCGAAGGAAATTAAAAACAGACACCAAGCATGAACATATACGAATACGAGGCTACAAAGGTTGGGTTTGGCCCTTTCTATATAATATCCCACATCATCCGGACGAAAACAAGTGCTGAAGTTCCCAGAGCTATAATACTAGAAAGCAGTCTTCTTACCAACTCATACCTTTCTCGGCCTTTTGGCTAAGATCAAGTGTAGTATCTGTTCTTATCAGTTTAATATCTGATACGTGGGCCAATGGTCCACACGATATTAAATTAATTTTTTATTGGGGAGGGTCCAATACGGTAGCTTGCTACTGTGGGCCTTCAAGAGTCGCCCAAGCCTTGCACTACAGCTCGGGCCTGGCTCACCCTAGCAAAGCTAAGTTTAAGCTTTAAACTCTGAAGAAAGCATTTACAATATTTTGGATTTTAGAGTTTAACCAATTTAATACCAATAAAATAGATGATTACGCGTTGGAGTGAACGCTCATTGAAATTTCCGCGAATGGTGTGGTTTGGCTGTGGGCATTTATACAACTACAATGCTTGAATTATTGAAGGTCATCATTGCATCATTTCTTTGCTGTGTTTAGGATTGGAGGCTAAAGACCAGGCAAGTGGTTTTTACATTAAGCAATTTTTATACATTCCTGTATTATATATGAATATTCTGAAACTTCTATGCGGAATAAAAATCATGGGAATTGTCTTTGTCACTTTGTTTTCCTTTTTTCTTTTTTAAATTTTTTGTCTCCCTCATTTTTGGTCTTGCTATGCTCTATGGCTTTTTCACACACATGTCAAATTTGTTCCGCCAATTGATGAGATGGATGTCATTTTCCATCATTTTGGAGGATTAGAGTGTTGATTAGCTTATTATCTGAAAATAGTTATTGATAATAACAAAATTTTCTTTTATTTTAGGAAACTGGATTTCTTGACATATAAGAAATATAGAGATAGGAGGGTTAATATTAACTGCAAATTTTCCACACATACACAAAGAAGGGAAAAAAAATTGAACAAAAAAAAGGCCAAAACATAGAACCATGGTCAAATCCTTATTACATGCTTGCTCGTAGTGTTTTTAACACTTGGATGTCCATGGAGTTATAGGTTAATTCTCTGTTTACCACACAAATGATGTGGCAAAAGTTTGTACTGCCATGACGATATTACAAGCTTTTTACAAGTTGAAAATCCATATAAATGGTAACATAGTCGCACACCACAAGTCCAAAAACTGTTGTTGGAATAGATTTCCCTCGTTTCCTTGCCCCTGTTCCCAACAATAAAAAATAATAAAAAAATAAAAAACCTCTTTCAATACGAAAGTTAATCACCCTAATAAAGGGGAGTTTAGTGTTATCAATGCATTTAAATATCAACTAACAGTACATGCTCAAACAAGGAAACTCAATCCAAGACGTATTTGGGAAACTAGTCGAAATCACTCACCTTTATATGTGTATTTTCTTGTATTCATGCCTGCAAACAACAGAAGTGGTGTCAAGAAGTAGAAGATATAGGCTATTCTAAGCATATATAGACAGCATATTCTCATTTCAATTAACAAGTAATAGATTTACATACACACAAATATACTAGCAACTATTCTTTTACCCATCAGCTTCTCTTGCCAGAATTGTAGTGTCTGCACATGCTTGGAACCTTTGCTGAAAACTGAGTCTGTCTCTGCTACCTTTCCACTTAAGATTGTTCCACCATCTTAAATCTCCTCTAATTTCTTTTATAGTCGATGCATTGCAGGGTAGCAGAGGGAGCTGCTGTAACTTGGGGCAGTTGCTCACCTCAATACTCTCCAAAACTGGCCATGCTAGTGCCCTTTGACAAATACTCCTCAAACTGGCCATATCCCTGAGCTCTATGATTTTCAACTTCGGTAGCATTTCAGATGAGTCTATTGCTGCAATAATTTGCCACATCCTTCTACAATCCCTTACCTTGATCTCCTCAAGGTTTTGGACTAAACGAAACAAAGCAAAAGATATGAGCTTCTTGAGTCTTGGGCAGCCCACAACTTCAATAGTTTTTAACCTGCCAAGACACCCTCTTTGTACCATCCCATCCAACATGGTGCTTAAGCTCTTAAGGTGACTAAGAGTTAAATGCTCTAAATTTGGTAACGTACTCTTTAGAGATCTTTCCCAGTCTAGCAAACTTGTAATGGAATCACAATTTGATATTGTGAGTGATTTCAAGTTTGGCATGCCACACAAACTCCTCTTGCCAACTATATCAGATAACCCGCATATTCCCCCACATATTACCAGTTCTAAGGCGCTTGCATTGGAATATAACCCCTCAAGGCCAATTTCCAAGAGGTTAACCCCTCTAAGGATGACCCTTTTCTCGTCATACTTAGCTGGTAGACAATTTGAATCACATCTGCTTGGACTGATCCGTATATTGAATTCTTTGAGCCGTATCAACCAAGCAGAGTCTAAAGGAAGGCAATCAATTGTGTCCAGCCTTATGTGAAGAACTGAAAGTCTCTCCAATGACAGTAACTCATCAAATGTTGCTCCTTCTCCTCCATTACGTTTCACATCCCACTTGTATGCACTGAAGGACATGTCTAAGATCTCAAGACTAGATAACCCTGATATACTTCCCGCTTCTATGTTTTCTAAGTGCTGTGTGTGAGACAAGTTCAATTCCCTAAGGTTAGTTAGCGTTCCCATTTCTCTCGGTAGCTCTCTTACCCGAGTGCCTTGGAGATCAAGCACTCTGAGTTTATTAAGAACTCCAAGTTGGGGTAGCATTTCTAGATAACAGCAGTCTCTCAAAAGGAGAGCACGTAGCTCTCCTAGCTGAAGAACAGAACGAGGCAGGGTAGTTATATGAGTTCTGCTTAAATTCAGGGCTCGTAGTGTTCTAACCTCACGAAAGAAACCATTGGGAATTTTTTCAAGAGGATTACCTTGGAGGAACAGCACAGATAGACTGAAGCATCCCGGCAGCCGACTAGGCAGCCTTGATATGTTGTTGTTCATAAATGATACTCGTTTGAATGAATTCTGGAGCTTTTCTGGCAGTACTTGCAAACCGCTGCTTGGTTTACAGAAAAACCCACTTTCCTTTTCATTCAAGGATATCCATATTGCTACATCCCTCAACACACCATGAATCTTTACTGTACCAAGGCCATCACCCTCTTCCAACATGCATGAATCCTTCAAAGTTTCAATTAGGGCAATCCCATTATTGAATGATTCCTCCTGAGTTTGATTTTCATCAATTAATCCATCAGCTGTCCAGCAATGTATCAGTTCACTTACTTTCATTGAGAAGTTTTCTGGGTATAAAGAACAGTACAAGAAGCACCACTGAGCAATCTTTGGCAGTGAGCTATAACTCAACTTCAAAGGCCGATAGACCTCCTTCTCGATATCCCCAGAATGCAGTGTTGAGCGTTTTAACTGGTGCAGTGTGTTCTTCCATAGCTGAATCATTTTCTTTCTGCACATGGACTTCCCCATGGTTTTGATTGCCAATGGTAAACCAGAGCACTCTCTAGCAATTGCTCTTGCCAGAGGATTTATATTTTCCAACTCCACTACATCTCCTGCATATTCTGCAAACAATTCCCATGCCTCTTCTTCTCCAAGAACATCTACCTTGAAATCCACAGAGGTCATCATCTCCCGGCAGACATCAAGGAGCCTAGTTGTAAGCACAACCTTGCAGTTCGCTTGGCCTTCACCTTGTGGAGTCCCCAAGATATTCAGATCAATTTTCTCCCAAAGATCATCCAGGATGAGCAGCACCTTCTTGCTTGAGGACAAGCGATTGCGCAGTATGTAAGCTCTCCGCTCTGTGCTCTCTTCAGCATCCAATTCTAAATTCAATCTGCATGCAATTTCAGATTGAATCCTTCTCAAATTCAAGTCCTTTGACACCGTGATCCATATGACCACATCAAATGGTTCTTCCATTGAAGAACACTCGAGCTTGTTGTTCAAGTTCATCGCCAGTGTAGTCTTCCCTACTCCTCCCATCCCCCAGATGGCAACCCTGGTGATCTGCTCGTCGTTCAAAAACTTCATTAACTGCTCCAACATTTCCTCAGCTTTATGACCAGCAAGCAATGGTGCTGGCAATCTCTCAACCGGTTTGATAGGATATTTCCTGTTGGCTGTTACCATGGAGAAACTGCATGAATTTATGAGATGTTTCACCTCATTGCACTTCTTCTCTGCTCTTCTACTAAGTTTGTACTTGGAGAACAAGATGCAGCCATCGATCTGACCCGCCTCCAGAATCTTCTGGACTTGACATTCGATCG
This sequence comes from Ziziphus jujuba, assembly GCF_031755915.1. NCBI lineage: Eukaryota > Viridiplantae > Streptophyta > Magnoliopsida > Rosales > Rhamnaceae > Ziziphus > Ziziphus jujuba. The sequence continues at coordinate 37,731,260 of NC_083379.1, read as the reverse complement.
TTTCAACCCTTTCAAGCCATCCAATAACTCGTGCAGTGGGAGACTTCCCTTCCATTCTTGCTATATCAATATTTTCTTTTATATCCTTCTTCTGCCGACTAAGTTTTTGTATTTCATCATGCAGAGATTTGATATTTCGGTGGAAATTTCTCAGTGTGGAGAAATTGAAAATTATGAAGGTGGTTGCATATGCACTAGCTTCGAAAATGATTCCTTCCAAGGACGCCATTGGAAAGGACTAAGGAAGAATTCAGATAAAAAAAAGGATCAGTGAAGAGAAAGAAAGGGGAAGGAAGGAACCAGAATTAGAAATGAGAATACTATGCAAGTTTATGGAGGGAGATATTGGAGAATTTCCAAATGAAATGAAATTTTCGTGTTGCTTCCTGGTGTGTCTTCACTTGGTTCTCTGCTTAGTTATAACCAACCCTTTATAAGTACAATCTTTGGAAGATTCATACCTTTGGATTAAACATTTACCCACATGACAAAATTCTTGCATATTGGTTACTCTGTATGTCTTATTCATATTTTCGAATGCAACTCCCCCATTTTTTGTCTGTTTCATTCTAGCATATAATGACGGATTTTGTAGCGATAGCATGACCCTGTACAAGTATCAGCAAGGCTGTGCTTTTATTTTTAAAATTTTTTATTTAACAATATTTTCTGATTTTCCTATATCGGTATTTAGAACCAATAATCTTTTAATCATAAATATGAATGATTTACCAACAAATCCGATCTCAATTGACTAAATATTATGAGTTTTATTATAAGATTTTCTCCATCAATAATGTGTTTAGTGCGAATTTTATCTCTCTTTTTTTTTTTTTTTTTTTTTCATACAAAACTCCATGTCTATATTGCGATGAAATTAATTGGTTTTGTTTTCTACTAATATTTTTTTTGATAATCTATTAATTTTGTGTTAAAAAAAGCGTTTAATGATATCCAAGTTTTCGTTTATAATTTTCTTTTCCTTTTATGGACAAACTTTATATATCCAAAACCAAAAAAAAAAAAAAATGTTTGTAGGATATTGGTCGGATCAAGTCCTGAATATATATATATATATATATATATACAACCTGTTTGATTTGTATTACTTTAATTATTGTTCTTTCTCGAAATTTTTATGTAAATCTCGATATTAAGATGTAATATTTTTATAATCAACTATCCTGTTTGAATTTGATTGGATGAATAAATCTCTATTTTTGCATTTCAATCTAGAAATTTCCATTATCTTTACAGAAAAACGACATGCCGACTTTGAATAGTGATATTTGGTGGGAAACACCATGAATGCTTGATCTGTTTTTTGTTTGTATTAATGATGCTCAGCGCCATTAATTGTCGTTTGCACGTTGTCATTAGCTACAAATGCGACACCATTTTGAGCCGTTGGTTTAAAGGCTTTCCATCTGATTTCATTGACTGCCATTCATTTTCATAGTTTTTAAACAAGAGAAGAATTTTTTTCTTCCTCAACTGCTTTTCAGATTGACCCAACTTGTTTAGCCCAAAGATCATTGCCAATGGCACAAAAGATTTGTTCATTTTTGATTGATGAAAATGGTCGACTACCCAACTAATTTATTATTATAATGATTAGTCCAATTTCTTGATGTGAAACAACTCTAACAATGTTCAATATTAGTGCTCATATCAACCATTTCAACCATACAAGTTTAATTTTTCATTAATCCATTTCCATCAAACCCATAGGAAATTTTCTTTATCTGTTTGGTGGATATCTTATCTACTTTTGGCCATTTCAATTCAAGCTTTCCTTTTGAGTTTTGAAACATGAAAAGCACTTCATGGCTTTAAAAACAATAATTAAATTATTTCTGATGTTTTAGAATTCTTTTGGCTGATGTAACGTAACTAGGAAAAAAAAAATTAATTTTAAAAACATTTAAATAATGTTAATTAAAAATAATTAATTTCATTTAAATAAAAACTCTGTCATTCTTAAAAAAAAATGATAAAAAAACAACTTTTACAAGTGTATATATATGTATATATATATGGTCAAACAATAACTTAATTTATGTGACTAAAAATATAATTAATACAATTTTTTAAAAATGAATATGTTAATTAGGTTGGAAATGTAATGTTACTTAATTCAATGCTTACCTAAACTAGGTCAACATCAAAGTAAATAAGGGCATATATATATATGTAGAAAAATTTAAATAAATTATATTATATAATTTATGGCTACATTCAATATTATCTCTGTCCATCTTCTGCAAGGTTTTGAACTATAATTGACCATACTAATGCAAACTTGGTACTGTTGGAAAAGGTCAAGAATATATACTGAATTTGGCAACACTAGGCTCTTTATAATTCTATGGACAAATCAAAACCTTACGTATATATGTATATATGTAATAGGTTATGCCCTACAAACATATAATGAGGAAAAACCTAATATAAGGTACACCAATACCTTATATATTGATTTTGCTATAGAAAATGGACATGGGAGAGAGCTTCCTGTTTTTTCACTCCAACAACCAAATCCTAACCCCACCTCACAAGAGAGAAAGAGGGAGAGTCATTGTCCATTTAGAAACTCTGTTGTGTCAAAGTCCAAAGTCTCTGTGTTTCCAAAAAATAAAATAAAATGAAATAAAAATAACAACACAAAAAAAAAAAAACTTCGTGTGAAGGCAAAGTCAAGCAAACAAACAACAGCACCAAACCCCCTCTTTCTCTCTCATTTTTTATATATTTTTCATGTCCTCCAACTTCCCTCCTTCAAAACCAAGCCAAAACAAAACTCATATATACGAGCAGCTAGTAATTCTCTTAGTCCCATGTCTCTTTCTTATTAACAACCCTCTTCACCCTCCAAAATTAATAAAAAGTCTTTAAGAATTTTTTTTAAAATTTGTATTACATACATACATATCTAGCCCACATGTTAAGCAAGGTTAGGTAACAGATAGCTACCTTAAACAGCATCAAAACCTTCCTTTTACAGCATATCTCTCACATGGGTTTCTTTGGGTTTGATTTGCCATAGATGAAATAAACAAACTCTCTCTCTCTCTCTCGTTGGGAACCAACTCCATAACCAAAGTTTCTTGGTGTGTGTGTTTTGACTGTTTTTTGTTTCTGTTTTGGGACAAAAAATGCAGCTTCACATATCGCCGAGTTTGAGGCATGTGACAGTGTTTCCAGGGAAAGGTGTTAGAGAATTCATCAAAGTGAAAGTTGGTTCGAGGAGGGTCTCTTATAGAATGCTTTTCTACTCCCTCTTGTTCTTCACATTCCTTCTTCGGTTTGTATTCGTAATGACCGCTGTGGACTCCATTGATGGAGAATCCAAGTGCTCTTCCATTGGTACGTTTTCTACTAATTTCTTTCTATTTCATTTTATATTTTCAAATATTAACGGATTATTAGATCCTTATAAGAAAATATTATTGCATTGGCATCAACACCTCCATAGGATTTGTTTGTTCTTCAAGAATTAATGATTAACAAAACTTCAAATTCCAATATTAATGTTAGAAATATAAATTCAATAAAGCTATACATATAGGTGAGTAAGTCTTTATTTTTGCAACGTGTACATAACGAAAATTAACTATTCCCACTATGCTAAAAAATATTTTGTGTATAGAACCAAAATGTGATGTTCATTGTACTTTTATATTAATATGATATTTTTTAAAAGTTAAAAGTAATTTTAAAATTTATTACAAGCGTAGATTAGTTATTCATTTACAACATTTTTTTTTCTAAATTTAATATAATATTATATAGATTTAGAATTATGCCTGTTTAGGACTCCAAGAAATCGTTACAGTCATGAATTTTATATTTACCATTTATACGGTTTGTATATGTGGATTTTTTTATTAATTAAATAAATCGCCACTTGCGAAGAAAAGATAATACTTAAGCCCAAAAATAAATAAATAAAAAGGCCAAAAATATTCCAAAATGAAGTATTTTACTGTTGCAATTCAAAACCGACGAAGAATCTGAATTTCTAATAAAACATGGATTAATGGACACGTGCAATCCATGCAAGATGCACTTACATAAGCACCCCCTGTATATGTTATTTATTCAGATTTAAATATTTCGTTTGCATCATTGTCTTCTGCAGTCAGTCAGTGGTCACTTCATACCCACAGGGAAATTCCATGTCAAAACACTCGAATTTTTATTTTTTTTCTTTTTTCTTTTTTCAGCATCAAAACTGTAGAATTGGATGCATAGGATACCATCTACTGTACAAAATCTAAGCCAAGCTTTGGAAGTTGAATAAAATAATACAGAAATATATATATATATATATGTTCACGCAAAGAATTTAGTTGTTGTTATCAATTTGGTATGGTCAGCAACGTCTAGAGAAAAAAATAATAATAATAATATAAAATAAAACAAAGACTGAGAATGAGAGTCTAACTGCAAGATAGTAACTATCTAACTATTAAATAATAAAATAAATAATTTAGTTATAGAACAATTTTTTACATTAATTATTTAAGTTATGAATAATTCATAATATTTTTTTCAATGATAGGTTGCTTGGGGAAAAGGCTAGGACCAAGGATTTTGCGAAGAAGGATTGATTCAGCTGTAATATTCTAATCCCTTATTTTATTATTATTTTTAAAATAAAAAAAAAATTAGTTGTAGATATTTTAGTACTACTTTGTTTTTCCCTAAAAGGGATGTTAAATATTCATGAAAAATTTGCTTACTGATTGAAATTACATTTGGTATTGAAAAGGTCCCAGAAGTCATATATGAAACATTAGAAGAACCCATCAACAAAGAAGAATTAGAAGGAAGAACCGATGTTCCTCAGACTTTAGAAGAATTCATGGCTGATATTAGAGAAACCAAATCAGACGCAAAGACTTTTGCTCTCAAGCTTAGAGAAATGGTACTACTAATTTCTTTTATTCAAATTAGCATTCATTGTAAATTAATTATATTCTAACTCGCTAGCCATCACTATGTATAAAGATCTATCAAAGCAAAACAGTATTTGAAATTTGAATTACTTTTCAGGTGAGCCTTCTAGAGCAAAGGACTAGAACAGCCAAAATCCAAGAATATTTGTACAGGCATGTAGCATCAAGCAGCATACCAAAACAGCTGCACTGCCTAGCCTTAAGGCTTGCCAGTGAGCACTCCAACAATGCAGCAGCACGCCTCCAGCTCCCCTCGGCTGAACTCGTCCCTGCCCTTGTGGACAACAACTATTTCCATTTCGTCCTTGCTTCGGACAACGTGCTCGCCGCCTCTGTTGTCGCCACGTCTCTTGTCCGGAACTCATTGCGCCCTCACAAATTTGTGCTCCACATAATTACTGATAGGAAGACATATTATCCTATGCAGGCTTGGTTTTCCTTGCACCCTTTGTCCCCGGCCATCATTGAGGTCAAGGCATTGCACCATTTCGACTGGTTTACTAAAGGGAAAGTGCCTGTCTTGGAAGCCATGGAGAAAGACCAAAAAGTGAGGTCACAATTTAGAGGTGGATCGTCTGCCATTGTGGCAAATAACACTGACAAGCCTAAAGTTATCGCAGCCAAGTTACAAGCACTTAGTCCCAAGTATAATTCAGTGATGAATCACATTAGGATACACCTCCCTGAGGTAAAAATGTCTATTTCTCAAATTTGCTTGACTATTTTTCCCAAATAGAAGCAAGAAAGCTACTCCTTACAATGTACTTAATTTTACTACACTTTCTTTGCAGCTGTTTCCTAGCCTCAATAAGGTGGTCTTCTTGGACGACGACATAGTGGTTCAAACTGATCTTTCTCCTCTGTGGGATATTGATATGAATGGAAAGGTCAATGGAGCAGTGGAAACTTGTAGAGGAGAAGATAAGTATGTGATGTCGAAGCGGTTAAAGAGCTATTTGAACTTCTCCCATCCTTTGATAAGCCAGAATTTCAATCCAGATGAATGTGCTTGGGCTTACGGAATGAACATATTTGATCTTGAGGCTTGGAGGAGAACCAACATAAGCCTTACATACCATTATTGGGTTGAACAGGTGAGCTTCACCATGCATTCTAGTTTCAATTATGAAAACCAGTAGATTTCACGTCCCAGATAGTTTCAACATTGTGGAGACTAGAAAATGAATCCCTGCAGATTGCATCACAATGCGGTATTGTATATTACCCCTAATATATTCTGTTGTTCCTTGATGCAGAACTTGAAATCAGACCTCAGCTTGTGGCAGCTAGGCACATTACCTCCAGGCCTAATAGCATTCCATGGTCATGTCCGTGTTATTGATCCATTTTGGCACATGTTGGGGCTTGGATATCAGGACAACACCAGTTTTTCTGATGCAGAGAGTGCCGGTGTCATCCACTTCAATGGCAGAGCAAAGCCTTGGCTAGACATAGCATTTCCAGAACTGCGGACATTGTGGACAAAATACATAAACTTCTCTGATAAATTCGTCAAGAGTTGTCACATTAGAGCATCTTAGGCTGAGTTTTTGAGAGGAATTTCTTGACCATATTACTCATAAAGTGTGTATTTGTATAAAGAAAAAAGGAAATGAGAGTTCTTCCAAAACTTCAAGGCTTCCAATCCTCAGATGCAAGATGAAGCAAGCACCAGGGTTCTCTTTTTTTCCAACTCTATTATATCCTCGGTTGGAATTCCCTTGTTTCGTCTCAAATTATTTCCATTTCTTAAGTTTGTTTGTTGAAGCTTTTAGACCATAAATTTTATTTAAGAATAAAAATCTGTTAACACTACTGTGTCAAAGATGCAGAACTACATTTAGGAGCTCAATAAGAACTAAAAACTCATTATTTTTTTAGAAGAAACTGAGAGAAGATTCTAAATGAAAGCATTATTATGTAGTAAAAGAAAGCAATCCAAGATTTTATTATTTTTCTCATTAACCATTTAAGGGTCCAATTTTCACAAGCTTAACATATGCAAAGTCGTCACAAGTAAGTTTTCAAATGCGTTCATTCACATAATTTTACAATCATACATACGAACCATCCAAAGATAGAAATCTCAGTTATTCAGCCACATTTACTTTTTTCCGGTCACGTTCGATACCAAATCCTTTAAGAATTTCACAGACTTTGTGACGGGTGAATTCATGGCCATCAAATTGTACAAAACATTTTCGACTTCACCAATCGATGGTCGTGCCTTGAACGTCGAAACCACCTTCAATTCGCCTTCTTCTTCAACAAGAACATTCCACTTCTCACCACTTACAACCCCATCTCTTACACACTTGAATATCACCCCCTTTCGATTGCTCAAAAGCCCTTTAACTTCCAACCCCATAAATGAGTAAATCACATCAAACGAACCCACAAAGCCACTCAGCTCCTTGAATTCATTCTCATCCTCAAAAGCCCATCTGGGGTTGAAGATCACCACTGGCCTTGGGAACAAACTGTCAGCAGCCTCTTTCACAACGGCCAGCTGAGAATCCTCTGGGGCCAAAAACACTGCCACGTCAGCAGAATTCAAAATTCTGGTATCACCGTCTGAGAGTGAAGAAATATCTACATGTTCAACTGGGTTTGAAGGATTAGATTCAAAAGCTTCAAGTGCTGCCTCTAGGAAAGTGGGGTTGGGCCAAATGATCAAGATGTTCACAGAAGAGCCTTTTCTTCTAATGGGTATGTCTCTGAAAACCTCAAAAGCTAACTGAGAGAGCGATTCCGGTGAGTCATCAATGACAGGAATCTCCACACGGAATCTGGGTTGCTTGAGTTTCCTGAGTCTGCTGGTCAATTTGGGGTTGTTGAGGGGCTTTTCTAGGGTGGTTGAGAGGCAGGTTTTGGCTTGGAGAATTGCTGCTTCTTTTGAGTTTGGTGGGATTGAAGAAGATAAGGAGCAGCGTACACACAGATGAGAGATTTTGGATTTGTTAAGCAGAGTTGAAGAGGATGAAACATGGTTATAATTTATGGGAAAGGGAAGAGAAGGAAAGGTTTGACTTCCAGTTTGGATAGTAGTCTGCATATGAAGTTTGGGAAGATTGGAACCCATTTTCAATCTTTAACTGAGTAGACCAAAGATAGATTGATGGTTAACAAGGTAGACTAATGGATAAGATTTCTTGGCAGGTTCGGGGCCTCATAAAAGTAGTCAGTTTCTCTCGTCTTTAAAAGACTTTAAGGTGAGCAGCATTCAAAATATTATTTTAAATTCACCTTTTAGTCACTGATCCACATTGCATCTTTAGGATTGCTGTTACCCATTCATTTTGGGATCTCCACTGAAAAGAAAGACCCACATTTCACTCGTAAATGTTTACGCGCGTACATAAGCAAACCATAACGCCTAGTTTTGATCTGGACAGTAATAGCCAATTACCACTTTCTTAGGTCTGCATTTGTTTGATGGGTTTATGCATACAGGCCCGTCACCTGTTTAGATGATTCAACAGTTCCAATTTTTCACGGTTGTTAGAATTAATTAGAGTATGCATATCGAAATATATTTCATTCATGGCCTACACTTGCTTCGATTTCGACTCATAAGTGCCCAAGCTATCCTTACACCAGAAAAAATAATGCCTACAACACCACCCACCCATCCCTAAAAATCCGCAAAGCACCCAGCTTCTTTTTGAGAAAGCTTTACGTATATGATTGCACGATTGCAATCTCAACGGTTTGCTCCGGAACCAAAATTAAGAATGCAGTGGCAATCAAAGACAAGGCAGTCAAAGCCACGAAACACCTAAGAAACAGTTCAAGCAAACACACAGGTTAACATGCTAACTTATTATCATTTACATGTGAATCCCAGCATCAATATATAAATATCCCAGGTTCCAAATACAGTTAAGTCACCCACCAAATCCAGTTAGAAGACTACAACAAAAAACCCAGAAAGAAAGTTGAGAACAATGACATGATGAATACATTTCCTTGGTGCAGAGTGCAAACCCAAATCATCCAAACATTGTACTGCTTGCTTAAGCCACTGGTGGGCGGAGAACATGATCCTGCGAAGTATCCACTGCAGCAGGAGGCATGAACTGCCACATGGCGACACCTGGGTAACCAATGAAGGGCACCAACTTGTTGCCAGGAGCTTGGCCTTGAGCAGCATACGCAGCAGGAATTGCAGGTGGGGGAGGCAAGAATCCAGGTTGTGCATTCACAGCTTTAAGTTGTTGCTCCAACTTCTCCTTCTCTCCCTTCAGCCTCTGCTTCTCATCACGGAGCTCATTCTTCTCCGCCTACAGGGTAAATTATTTTAAACTTTGCCACATTAAAAAGTTTAGAGGTTTTCTTTGTAGTCCATGCAGAAGATTTTTGGGTCAAAAAGAAATTGCAAAACCGAAGAAATCAGACAAAAGAGTAATTTCAACCTTAAAAAAAAAACAAATGCAAATACATGAATATAAGAGACTTACCTTCAATTCCTTGATCTTCTCCTGGAGATTCGAATTTGAATCCTTTAACTTTTGTGCTTCACCCCTCAACTGGTTTACCATTCGGACGGCATCAATCAAAATTGCAGCCTTGTCCGTCTTGGGAGGCCTTCCAGGCTCCAAGATAGCACCCAATTCCAGAAATCTATGATTAACAATGTCAACCATAAAACAAATATACCACAAAGAAGAGACAAAAAGAAGGAAAAGAGAAAGGAAAACTGTACTTGTCATTAAGCCTATCCCTTCGCAACTTCTCCCTACATGCCTTTGAGCTAGATGAACCACACGTATCAGATCTGACCCTGCAGGCCAGAAATGCAAGAGTGAAAACAAGCAAAGAGTTGGATTAAGGCTATTTAATAACATACTTGCTAATTCAAATTTACAAACTCGTTGCATCAGCTTCTATCATAATAACATTGATACCCCACAAACCAAAATATGAATGGTAAAGCAGCTAATTAACAGAAATATCCATCCAACATGCATACGCTCCTGGTTAATAAACAAGTTTTAACTTTTTCTCATGTCAAATTCTTATTGTGGTTGCTTAAGAGTTATTCTAGATAGTTAATAATAGCCATGACTAAATTCGATAAAATTCCTCCAGTCTGGCCACTGTAACTTATGCAATGTTTACATAAAGCTAAAAGCACAACTTTATGAGAAAAATGGACAAGTTAAGCCATCAATCCTTTATGTATCAGGGAGAACAATACATTTGTCATGTAAATGGATCTAACTCTTTCCTTTGAAGTAAATAGTGCAGAAAAAGAAGAAAAAACCATACCTCTTTTTTGAGCCAGATTCCTTAAGCCCATCTGAATCTCCCAATGAGTTATCAATCTCCACACTAGAACCAAATTACGTAACAACAGGAGAGTAACTCCGTTAAAAGTTGGAAAGAAACTGGAATAACACAAGCATGTCTTTACAAGTATGATAGCTTGAATGTTCACAATTAAAATAAATCATAATGTACAAGGAATATATGTGATAGCAGAAGAATAGGAGGAGACAAGGAAATGGTCAGAGTAGAAAAAATTATGAGAACATAAAAAGTGAATCTCAGTCTTCAAAGAATTTTGCCTATCCTAAGTGAAATAAAGCACTTTAACTGTATCAATCTTCAAAATCAGTAAGAAATGGAGTACAAAACTTGAACATGACAATTTTTCCTTTACTTTTACTGAATGAGACTGTGTGCCTCTAAGAGTTCAAATTTTGTCATCTGACACATCTCAATTAAAAGGATTCCAAATAAACCAACAATTTGATGATCTCTTTCATTTACAAACCAAAGATAGAATAGGGTCAGGTCCAATAGTCAAAGTACAGAATTCAAAGGGGTTAAACATTTAAACCCCCATTTCAACAGAATAATCTTGTCGATGACCCAAAAAAGGAAAAAGAACTGTAGAATAAAAGTCCAAGAATAAAACTAAGTAGATGAAATGGTGAGTGGATATATCACTTTTGGTAAACCTATGCACATAATTCAAAGGCAAACATTTTGTGCATGATCCTTTTATTCAAATCCCCATTTCAACAGTATAATCTTGTCAACGACCAAAAAATAAAAAAATAAAAAAAAGGAGTAGAATATAAATCCAAGAATAAAAATAAATAGATGACTGGGTTAGTGGATATGTCACTTTAGGTAAACGGTAAACCTATATACAGTTATAAGAACCACTTGCTTCAGCCCCTAGAAAAGATCATGGGTCCTTTACTTTTTTCAAGAGGCCACAACATCAAACAGCGACTTCCCATAAAATTTGAGTGCTAGCAGAGGTGCAAATGAAATATGAGCCAAATCACAAACTCGGTAAAATGTTAAAAGCTAAGTTCCACTAGATCATTAAATATATATATATATATTCACCCAACATAACACATCAGAAAAAAGAACTCTCAATTTTATAAAAAAAAAAGAAAAACAGAGTCGATAGAACCCCTACAGTTCGCCGTAGATGCACATAAAACTTCCGAATAAACTCACAATTTGGCCAGAAAACCACGAATACTCCCAGAAAACCACGAATACTCCCACAACCACTCAGCACTTGAACCAAAATAGTACAAAATATATGTTTAATCTAATAGACTATTCACATGAATATAGAACTTCAACATGCTAAAACAAGCAGACCCAAAAATAAAATAAAATAAAATAAAATAAAAAACCCATTCGATCAAAAAATACAATTCCAACTATAAATCCTAGTGATACACATTTACAACCACTAGAAACGCCCACAAAGAACCAACTTTCGGAATCAGCAATAGGAACCAGAATTCCAACACATAGAATCGCCCCCAAAAAAATATATATATATCAACAAAAGCCACCCAGACTAGTCTCAAATTTGCCACAATCAACTCAAATAATTCAAACCCTAAAACACAAAATTGACCCAAAAAAAAAAAATCGAACTTCGAAGTAAAAATAAAATAAAATAAAATAGAAAATTGGGAGGAGATCTTAGCATAAATAGAGTACCTGACACTGGAGGAGCCATTTAAGGTCTGAACAGACCAGTTGAAACCCGATGAAGAAACAGGGAAATTGGCATCGGGGACAGGGATTTCGTCGATCAAGCCGTAATCGATGAACCAATTGGTGTTTTCCGGGGAGACCATTCTTGGGTTAGTGCCGGAATTTGGGGCTTATCCGGCTGAGGAATAGAGTTATACTCGGAACCAAACAGGGTTTGAAAAATTGATGGGTTCTGGGGGAATTTGGGGGAAAAATAGGGACGAAGTGAAAGGGTGGGTGTGGGTTTTGAGGGGAAAAAGCGGGGAATCTCCCAAAGGTTCGATGATGGGGAATTGTTGGCTGCTAATGTGGTCATATTTCTTCACCACCTCCCAGTTAACGGCTTTTGTGGATCTTTTTTTCTTTTTGGGCCTCGTTCTTTAATTTTGGGCTTTTTGGGCTTCTTTTTTTAAAAAAAATTTTAAATTTAGCATTATGGAAATTTTATTTTATTTTTAACTTGATTAGGTTTAAGAATCTTTATGCTTGCTAGGATTACACTTTAAATTGTTGATATTTTAAGGGGAAAAGAAAAGGGAAAATAAAAGAAAGAATAAAAAAATATATTGTTTATTTCATTATAAAGTAGTTGTACATCATCATTAAGTTTGATTTTTGTGGTTGTTCACCCAAGAGAAAAAAGTTTGATTTTTGTAGTACGAAAAATCATAAAATACTCATATTTTTTTAATTGGTTTAAATAAACAAATAAATATTAAAATTAGGATAAGCTTATCTAGAGAGTGATGATGGCATTTCAATTTTTTTTAAAAAAACAAAAAAAATTAATAATATATAAATTTTAAATTACAAGATATGGTGAGCTAATGAAAATCCTCTCTATATAACCAAAAATAATAATAAGAATAAGAATAAGAATTCTCTCTGAAGAGCATCTTTCATTCCCATCTCCATGTGAAACAAGTCCAAGAATTACTATTCTGCAGCTGTATATATTGCTGTGGATAATGGAAATATAATGGATGCTGACATGTCATGAGACAATTGGTGAAGCATGATTTGTTGGAAAAAGTGAAAGGGTAGGAGATATGTGGCCTCAACATTTCCCCTTTAACACGATCTTTTGGGGGACAACAAGAGGAGCAGCAAAAGGCCAAAAGGACACAAGCAAGGGTACCACCGCATAGTCCACGTCATATTTTTCGAGTTTTTAAATAACTTTGACTCTTTACAATAACATGGCAAATTTGACCACCATTTCTCAAAGCTAATTTCACTTACAATTTTCATGCTTTTCACATTTCCACAAGTAACAAACAATTGTTGACTTGAATAACGCGTTTGTTTCTTTTTGGCTTTTGAAAATTAGAAATTGAAATATTTTTACTCTTAATTTGTCTCCTATGTCCTCTCTAAGAAAATTCCTAAACAATCATATTTACATTGCTATGAATTCACATTACAACACCAACTTTTTCTTCTTTCTTAGAATATTAATGATGCATAATCAGCTGAAAACCACAAACTTAAAAGTATTTTTTTCCTTTTTTTTTTTTGTGGTTTGGTGAATCACAAAACTTAAAATTGTATACAAACATCAAATACCCATTTTCAATCCTTAAAGTTGCACACAAACATCAAACAGCCATTTACAAACTTTGATACACTCTTAATTACAAGAATCAAAACCAATGTACAAGAAAGTCATAGAATTTGGAAAGTGAAAAAGACACAACAATTCTTCATTTTGCAATTTTCCCAAGTCTAGAATTTTGATTTAAGGGTTGGTTTGCGCATTGATTAATTTTGAAGTGGTTTTGTAGGAGCGAATGGAGTGAATAAAATCATCGATCCTTTTCCTCATCTCTTTAGGATTAGCACCCACAAGTTTATCAACTGGAGCTCCTTCCCTCATCAACAAGAAGGTAGGCATGGCTTTTATGTCCATCTTGGAGGCTACAATCTAAGTTAATTATGGAAGTCGCTATCAACAATGTTACGAAAATATAACAAGAACAATAATAATAGAAAAATGAGAATAAAAACAAAATATATACAGATTTACATGGAGAACTAACGGAAAAAAATCATTTGTAGAAAATAAAAAAAAAAATTATTTAAAAATTAATACAAAAGGTGAATAAATAAAGTAGCTACTAAAATTGAATAAAATCGAAAAATCTCCAAAAAAAATAAATATATTGTACGGAATAAACTTAAAACCCAATTGATCCGTATCAGGGGCGTGTTGCCCCCAGAGCCTCAAAAATTTCACAAAATAAATTTTACTAAATAGATCGCATCGCGAGCTTTTTAGATCAGACCAAATATAATTCGAATCACCAACTCTAACATACAATTCGAATCATCAACTCTAACAAACAATATCTCAATGACTAATGGAATAATAAGTGGAATTTATCACCTAACTTACGGTCAACATATTACATTAAAATTTCTATTGGGGTTGACAAAAATGTGACAACAACATATATAGTTTTTTTTTTTTTTTTTTTTTTTGGTATTAATAGATACCAATAAATTAAGAATAGCCAACACATATGTGCTTCTGCAAAGAAAATGACTTTAGTTTTTCTGTCACAAAAGCTGTAACTTGTTTTAATGCCGTATTCATACATTCATAGCTCACTACGACCAGAACCTGAAATATATGACACCGTTCCATTGCTGTTTTATTATTTTATTCATGATTACTGAATTGTATATTAACTTATTATTATTATTTTATTTTTTTTAAGGGCTCTGTGAAATATACCCAGTGTGTATATATATATATATATATACACTGTAGCCTTGTGTAACTTGATACATAATATGAAGAAAGCGAAACAACAGGTCATCATGTGACACAAGATGAGATAGAGAGTTTTGAACCAAAGGATAGAAACAGGATTGAAGACTCTGATTCTTTTTAGTTTTTAATTCCCCAAGATAATTTATAATATTTTGTTCCACTGCCAACCTCCCCAGAAAAAAAGAATAAAAAAAGGAAAAAGAAAAAGAAACTGAATTATATAATATATATATTTTTTTATGAAGTCTTTGGTACCATCATGAGTGAAGTCCTTACAAAGAAACACAAAAACATCTTCACAAATTTTTGCAGAAGAAAATGAATATTATAGAGGAAACGAAAATATATAATTTGTACCTTAACCTCATCTACATCAACCAAGATAAACAGAATATCTTGGTAGCTGAAGGCCAATTCCTCAAAGAAAGGATTCATGGCCACTGAGGGTATGCACCAAGCAGCAGTAAAATGCACAACAACCTGAAATTTTCAAGCTTAAAATTCATTTACTCCAAAACAACAGGATTCCAACAATTCTGGCTTAACTTAAACTCCATTTTGATTTCTAATCAAGTATACATTAAAACATGAATTTATAGTATATATGGAAATTCCCAGATAAATAAGAAAAAAGAATCTGAACCAGAACATGGAAAATATATATATATATATATATATACTCACAGGGCAGCCTTGATTGGTAGCTTGAGAGATGAAAAAATCCCATGATTTCTTAGAGTCAACTTTGACAACCCTGGACTTTCTGAGCTGGTCATGTCCTTCCATGTTTTAGTTCCTCCTATTATCTTCCACTTGTCTTTATGGAATTTATATACTGGTCTGGACAGGCTATATAAAGATTGAGAATAATTCAGCAAGGTACGCAGCTTCTTTAATTAACCTTTTTTTTTTTTTTTTTCTTTTGGCTTTTTGATTTAGATATAAATAAATATAATAAATATATTAAAGGACCCCACTTTAGTCCTTATTCTTACGTATATATCCAAAAAGGATATATGCTTTATCCAAATCTAATCGTCATCATAAAAATCATAATCATGCCCTATTATAAATTTGTAATTTGAATTTTACTTTAAAGAAATATCCACTATTGGTTATCGTTTTCCTCCAGAAAAAGAAAATCAAAGCTTGAGCAGGTCAATCTCTCATTATAGCTTGTAGACAATAAGTAAAAATCTATAGTCCCTAAATGCTATGTATTTGATCATGAAACGTATACGGAAGTTTTTTGACGTTTCTTACGACAGGATGGTCTAGACTTTCCTTGAGTTAGATTGACACAGACAAGCACACAGAATCACATTTACTTTTAAATTTCCAGGGAATAACAAAAATAAAAAATAAAAAGAAAAAAAAGTCAGGTTGCACAGTTTATACGTTATTAATAAATAAGTAAAATAAAATAAAATAATACTAACTGTGTCCTTTTTCTTCATACAAAGGTACATAGAAATCATATCCTATTTCTTCATACAATGGTACATGGAAATCAGGAAGATGCTTTGCAAGTTATATTGCTTTCTGGTTTTGTGATGTCGAAATACCAACTAAAGTATGAGCAAGGGACAAGAAATTTATGAATTAAAACGATTATTATATTAAACAGCTCGATATCGAATATCGATACATGGTATATGTTGAATATTGAAATTGAAAGATCAAATTGATAACTCGTAATCAACAAAATAATTAATGCAAATATTTTCCAAGATGGATATAAGGATATAAAGCATCGCTATCTACATTATTCAATAGTACAGGTGAGATTTCTGGCCATATTATATATCAACTGGCAAAACAAGTAAACTACAGAAATAGTGCACTTACTTGGCTACTTTTTGAGATCTACCACCCTGGCTTTGTTACTAATTAAGAAATGTTGGGGAATATTTTTGGTGAAAACAAGAAAGTAAGTAGTTTATATCAAGATGTTCCTACTCAAAATGTCAAAGCCATTAACTACTGGCAAGCCCATTTGAATTTTGGTATGAATTTCACATGCAAAGCACTATAGGAAATGACAATAAAAACAATTGGATAATGGTGGACTGGATAGTTTGTGTGGTTGTAAAAATACAACTGCTAATAGTACATAATTTTCTGAAATCTAAATCAATGATATTCACCAAAAGATCTATTTTTTTATTCACCAAACAAAAAAGACAAAAAAAAAAAAAAAAGCCATTAACTACTAGTACTATTACTGTGTTGTAGGAAAAGTAAAATGTTGCAAAATGGTATTTTCAGGAGGAGGGAATAACCAAAACCATTAACTACTAATACTTTTATTTTTTTGGTTGAACATTAACTACTAATACTACCATGCTCTTTAGGTATCAACTATGTATTACGTACATTTTGTGATCTGCTTTCATTGATTACATATAATGGAGTAATAGTTACGGTTAGATTATGCCTAATAGGAGTTTTTGCCAAACATGAATTTAATTGGCACGCATATGTGAATGAGACTTTGCTTGGAGGCTTAGAGCCAGAGCCCATTCTCTTTTGTCACATTATAAGGTGGGCATCCAATGACCGTAGTTTATTGTGCATCATTTATTTTTCCTTGCTTAAGCAGTGGAATTTTTATGTGGCCTACCCAAAACGATTTGCAATTTTTTTTTTTTACTTTTTTTAGAGGGCTTTTTGGTGCGCACCACAATAGACCGCACAGTATTATTTTAGTACTAGACAATGTGTCATGTGTGGTAATTGGAAGTACGCTAACCAAGGCGTTTTGCATAATATCAACCAACCTACCCATATTTCAGCACCATTATACGGTGCCCAATGAAACCCATGGGAGTTGGGTTTAGCTTGTATGAGCCTTTTCTTTTTTTATTTGTTTATTTATTTCTTGCATAAAGCCTTATCGATGCAATTTTTTTTTTCCCCCTTTTTCTTTATACACTTGTCAAAAACACATAATGGGACAAAAATGGTAGAACTGTCAGTGTGCTTAATTTGAGCTAAAGTTAACATCCATATTTTTAGGTCTAGCGTTAGCAAGATAATGCTACTAACTTAAAAACAAAAATAAATTAATAACCTACTAACTAGTCAATAACTACAAACTTCTTCGATATGGTCTCAGCAGAGTATTTATTACCTTCGAGTTTGATCATGCATGGCAACATACAAATACTTCCATAATATAATATTAATTCCAACTTAAAAACAATTCAAATATTAAATAAATAAATAAAATAATATACCGAAATAATTGAATAAATAAATAAAATAATAAATTCAAACCTTCTCCGATTATGCACAACGTTGATAGTCAATAATCAATAGTCATCGTGCAGTTGAAAGAGAACGATGAATATGGATATATATATATATATACACGAGTGGTTTTTTTACAATTTCAAAATAATTTTTTATGGTTTCATTTTTTATATATTACTATTTAAATATATAAAAAATATAATATTATTTAATATAATATTATTTATTTCTAAAATATTCTTAATTTATAACATCCCAAAATTATATATTTTTTTTTTACAATTCTAAAATAACTATATATAGTCCCATAAAAATTAATTTCACTAAAATATTTTTATTTTCTTCTTTTTTATTTCTTGTTTTGAATTAGGGTTGATTTCTACTTTTTTTAAATTTTTTTTATTTTTTTAATGACATAAAAGGTTGTTTATTTGAAAACAAAAATCCAATAAACAACAAAGGGTACTGGAGATTAGGATTGACATGACCATCTCATTTTTCAAGATAATTGCTCTTTTCAAGACCAAAAAGTTTTATTATTATTTTTCCATCTCATTTTTTAAGACAATTTCATTATCTATATCTTTTTCATCCTGCATATTTTTTACATTCAATTACATATAAATTATCAATGACTAAAAAAAAAAAAATGACATATTTCATAATGTATGGTATTTAATATTTGTACATACATACAATGTTCCATAAATAAAAACTAAACATCTTAATAATGTTCGGATGGACGCTGCTAAACAATTAAAAAACTTCGACTGAAAGAGGAATTCTAAACATTTTAATAATGTTCGGATAGACCCTTCTGAACAATTAAAAAATATTCAATTTAAAACTTTCAAATAAAAGATAAATTTTAATACCAGGATCAAATATAAGAGTATTGTTCCGACCTGATCGTTGGTAAGCGATAGAAAAAAAAAAAAAAACTAAAGCAATCATCACAATATAAAAATAAAATAAAAAAATAAAAACTAAATCCATCTTACTATTCCATATTTTTAAGCTTTTATAATTTATAAATAATTGTTATATCTGCAATTCTAATTTTTAATAAAATATAAATTAAATAGATATATTTAATATATTATTTGCGAGAAAGAATGAGACTGTATAAAAAATTATTTAAATAAACTTAGTTAACAAATATCCTTAATAGTGATTTTAAATGAAAATAAAAATATAAATTAATAATAAAACTGTATAAAATCCAAATAGTAATGCAACTAGAACTACTTTATTTATATATATATATATATATATATATATAGAGAGAGAGAGAGAGAGAGAGAGAGAGAGAGAGAGAGAGAGAGAGAGAGAGAGAGATTTGCTCGGTCACGTTAATTGAGGTTTTACTATTATTATTATTATTATTTTCAAAACACAAGTTAATTGATTTCGGCATATATGTAAACGTTTTATTTACAAGTTTCCTACTACCAAACAACTTTTTTAGTATGTATTTTATTTACTGCACTACTATAAGTTTTTCAAGGATAAAATACTAAATTTCAATGTGAAATATTTAATTTTACAGTTATAACAACTTCTCGATTATATCTAAATGTACAGAATTAAAAAAAAAAAAAAGTATACAATAAACTTTTTAAATATTTATTACTCTATTAATTTTTATATTTAAAATTAAAAAAAGAAAAAGAAAACACACACTCAAGAAAACGCAAACCTACAGTAAGATTATTTTTAAATTTTAATTTCAATAATTCCAGATTTTGAATGATGAACAGTCCTTTATTTATACAGTTTTCAATTATGTTGCTGAACTACCGTAGTGGTCATTGGATTTATGCCAAACATACCTTTTATTGTATTTTTTGGGTACTTTAGTGTACTGGCAGCATGTAAATTGGGACTTTGCTTGGCATATCTCACGCATTTTCGATCCACATCAATGATTATACATTTATTTATGTGTCATTTATTTTGTTGTTTAAATAAAAATAACATTGACTTAATTGGTTAACTATTTAAATCCATATTTAAAAGGTGATGGATTCAAAATACTGCATTAAAACGTTTTTATAGATGATAGTGTGATAGTCTAATGGCGGTTTGAAACATCCAGCATGGTGAAGTCTTTATGGTTCAGAGTACATGATGGTCTAATGGCCTGAGCGTAATGAATGATCCTTCCACTGAGGCGGTTTTTGAAACATCTAGCCTAAAGACGTCTTTATAGTTCATAGTATGATGGTCCAATGGTCATGAGCGTAATGAATAATCCTTTTCTTGGAGCAGTTTTTGAAACCTCTAGCATGGTGAATATACCTTGAGGCGGTTTTTGAAAAATCAAGCATGGTGAGTATCCTGCTGATATTCTGTTTTTGTGTTTAAAAACCACTAGCAAAGTGTACTTGTCAGTGGAGAGTGAGTTATCAACTTTGGACAAAAATAAAGATAACAGCGAAGAGTATGAAATGAAAGTGTTTAGGAATCATTTGTACACATTTTCCAAGTTATTTGTTTGATGTCATTATTCAATTCAAATTTCAAACTCAGCTCTATGGCTTGAATACTCACATAAGAAAGTATCAAAAATTTTAGTACATATTGTTTATTAATGACTGGTTGAGAATTCATGCCATGGATCTTAGATTAATCTTTAGCATATACTATTTTATAGATGATGATTGGAAGTTCCTATTATGAATCTTTGATTATTATGAAATCTGAAAAACAATAAACCAAAAAAGAAAATATCGATGAAATCACCGAAAGATTGTCGAAATTATCGGATATTGCCAACCATTGACTCCGATAGAGGGGGAGAAGAAATTTCCGTCAAAGGTGTAGTGGAAACATTGCCGGTGCCATATAATATCGTAGTTGTTGGAAAAAATCAGTTGAAATTTCGAAAAACTTGTGGAAATCCGATGGATATCAATGGAAATCTAATGGAAATTCGATACATGTAAATGAAAAACTAAAGTGTTTTTCAGGGGTTGAAAATGTGATTATTTTTTTTGGTTTTCGTGTTTTTGTGCCCTAGACACACAGACTCATAACAAGAACGACGCTTTTTTTTTTTTAATATATATTTTGTTTATATTCTATTTTTGGGCTTCTATGACGGGTTATTTTGTCACTTGGGTTAGAGTATTTGTGTTGTGTCTCTACTCGGCCCATTAATGCTTTTATGCTCTTCCCAATTCATTTCCCTCTATTAAAAACAAAAACAAAGGATCAAAAGTCAAACTTTCATGCAGAGGAAAAATACTAAAATAATATTTTTTTAAATTTGCTTTAGGGACCATTTATATTGTAAGTGTAGGTTAAACTTGCTTGAATTATTTTAAATATAGATCAATTAAATTAAAATATTTTAAATTTAGTTCAATATAATTGAATAAAATTTTTAATAGTCTAGTTCAGTAAAAACCGATTTCATAACACAAAATGATTTTAAAATTTTTCATAAGAGTGGATTGAATCTAAGTAAAACCACCTTGGGTAAATCTACATTATCTTTGATTTAGTTGGTTGAAATTGATAGAGAGAAATATGTTTGGCATATCCACAATTACATGGAAAATTTTTCTAATATAATGAGTTGGAATGCCAATTGTTATACTTCCGAAACATCTAGATATGATCATCAATTTAAAATACGAAGGAGTTCCTTTTAGTATTGATGATATATTTGAATTATATTTGAGAATTTCATATATTTTAGTATTATTTGTTAAATTATCTATATTTTGGTGCTAATAAATATTGTATTTTCTTTACTTACAATGATTTTTAATATTTATGAACTATTTTATTATTATTGTATTCTAATTATTGTATTTTTTTTACATTATTTTACTATATTAATTATTTCATATGTAAAAATATATATTCTGAATTAAATATTTACAGTTTCCATAATTTCATCGACATTTCTGTCGATATCGACATTGTCATTGATATTTTCATTCATACCTTTGATATTTCCGTTGATATCAACATTTTCATTGATATATCGACATTTTCATTGATATTTTCATAAAATCATACCCTCGATATTTCCGTTGATATCAATATTTTCATTGATATTTTCATAAAATCATACCCTTGATATTTCCGTTGATATCAATATTTTCATTGATATTTTCATAAAATCATATCCTCGATATTTCCGTCGATGTCAATATTTTTATCACTACAATAAACTACGTGATAGAGACGCTATGAAAACAATTATCTCAACATTCACCTTTCTGTCTAGGTTAAAATAATACGAATCAAAACAATGACATCATTTTTTATTTATAACACACACCAAATAATAATTAATATATATTTTAAAATAGAGATAGATCACAAATCCATTAAGATTTTACATAAAAAGAGATTTCAAGCTTTTCAGCACACAATAAAAAAAAATTTAAAAAATAAAAGAAAAATAAAAGAAAAGATGTCAAGGTATTTAGGTCTAATGGATCTATCGAAAAATAAATAAAGAATGTTTTCAATAGATCTTTTTATACAACTAAATAATAAAGTATCAAATTCCGAAACATCAAAGCCAAATAAGTTAATGAAACTAAGTGTTGTTATTTGCACAATCAAAATTTCTTTTTACACTGTTCTTTATTTAAATTACTTTAAAAACCCTTTTGCCCCTTTTTTTATTTTTTTATTTTTTTTGGTTCCTCACCACAAATGAATAGACGGACCAACATGAACTTTGAAACCATGGCAGCCTTGTAGTTAAAGTTAGGAAAACGCCACTCGCAACGCTACAACTCACGGTTAAAGTGGCCATTCACGCTGACGTCCACCACCAACATCGAAGCATCACCACCAGCACCAAACAAACGGCCTTTTGCCGATCTGTGTATTTTGCGGCGGTGCCGCAGCTCAATTTGCTCGGAATCTACCGTATGCAGCACCCAAAGTGTAGTTGGAATTGCCGTCTTTGGTACCGATCTACCACAAATGAACGCCAGGGCTACCACTCGCCCTGCCGCAACTGATCCTTCCTTTCCATCTTTATCATCTCCTTTCAAATATTTATCCTCCAATGCCTTTGCTATTGCAGGCCAAAGAGACAAGTGCAAAGCTTCTGTGTTTCTTGTGCAATGATTTTTGGTTTATTTGCATTGTTTGTTTTCTCTTCAAGGTGAGATTAAATGCAGAGCATGTAAAATTTCTTTTGTTCATTTATTCCCCTAAATCCAAAGGTTTTTTTTCTTAGTCGGGAAGATCAAATCTCACAGAGAAGAAAAGATGGTGAATAAAAAATATACTTAAAAAAAAAAAAAAGGATCTAGTAATTTTACATAAAAGAGTAGTGTGGATAGAAATTTAGTTGGTGCAAAAAGCAGCACACTTAAACTAATTATGCCAGTCCACGTACTTATTCCAACAGGTGCCAGATTCATTGAAGTACTTTGGATGAGTGTTGCACTATAACTCATTATCTTTTATATGACATAGTAAATATCATAAAAAACATATGATTGTATTATTAGAAACGTTATGACAGTATAAAAATTCATACTTTTTTTTTTTATAGCAGTATTGAACATGTTAAACGTTATAAATAGCAATTAATAGCATTGCATATTTAGTATGTATTTGAGATAATTTATAGATCTCATGTTACTTATTTTAATAGTTATTAAAATACTATAATCATACTTTAATAGCATTTTCAAATACTATGTTAATTCATAACATTTTGAAATGTTATTATACTATTATAGAAATCTTAAAGCAAAATAATTAATTGGTGTAGTTAATTTTATTTGTAATCTCATTTCTAAAATTCAAGATAAGCACAACACCATGAATATTATAATAGTATAGCATCACTAACAAATAATAAAAATTAAAAAACTAATTCTTTATACAATTGTCAAAAACACATCCAACAATAAATTCATAATTACAAATACCTCACAATTAAATTATCTACAGCCAAATATCCATAAAAATTAACTCGGTTGCAAAATTTATTTCTTTAGCATCTATGAGTTCTAAAATATTAAACTCGGCAGCAGCGTACAGTTACAACTACAATTACACTATTTCAGACATCGGCCAAGATTAGGTTAGTGGAGAGAAAGTGTTAGAGAAAAAAATTAAGATTTAATTTGTAACTTGAATCTAAAGCAAGAAAACCAAGCAACTAATTAGAGATTGAAATACAAATTTAGCTAAACTATGCTTCATATACAGCCAAAAAATAAAAAATGGAATAGGGTAAAATATCCAACTAAAGCAAATTACCACAATTGCGATAGGGGTGTTGGTAATGCTTTCGATAACAAGAAGACCCATAGGCCATAGTCTTGACGTTATTGCCACATCCACCTTCAAAGAAA
This sequence comes from Ziziphus jujuba, assembly GCF_031755915.1. NCBI lineage: Eukaryota > Viridiplantae > Streptophyta > Magnoliopsida > Rosales > Rhamnaceae > Ziziphus > Ziziphus jujuba. Next base: position 37,706,901 of record NC_083379.1, on the reverse strand, counting down.
ATATAAAAAATGGTAAAGTTCTCTGAATTTCCCATAAATAAATTACCATGTTAATTAATTCTGGACTTGAATTGATCTTTGATGATAAAGATTATAATAATCAGTGGTCAAGAGGTTACAAATCAAAACATGGTCAAAAGAATGGGGAAAAATATACCATATTTTAGTAAAATAAAGTGAAAAGAATCTAAATATGAAGTGCAATGACCAAATTATCCCTCATATGGATATCCTTCTGATGGTCAGTAGTAGCTAGCCCCTTGCAAACGGATACAAATAAACTTGAAAACCAACCAACTTTATCAGTTTGCTCAAACCCCATTTCCTCAGTGGCTTCTTCTACTATGGCCCGTCTGGCAAACTTCAATGGAGTCTCTGAAACTCTGCCAGGCATTGCAAAGTTTCCCAGCATTCGACGAACCCAAAAGAGAGTAAAAAAAATTGGATTCCTATGCAAGAAAACCGATGATGATTCGCAACAACACTCACTGCAAACTACAAGAAGGCTAGCACTCGGCCTTGCCTCCATTACACTTGTTGGGAACAGCTGCAATGGAGTCTCTCTTGCTGAGGAGAATAGGTTCTGGCTCGATGGCCCTTTACCTGTTCCTTCTGTGTATAACAGTAAGCATCCCTGTTCCCAATTCAGTATTTATGACTTGTTGTAACTTTCTGCATGTTTTTTTCCAGTTTGGTCTCTGTCTCTCATGTCAGGAGCCACTTTGATTGATTCTGAGACTCAAAAAAAGTTGTCTTTTTCGACTTTCTATGACAGATATCGCGAATGAGAAGACGGGTACTCGTTCGTTTCTTAAAAAAGGAGTTTACATAGCAGATATTCCTACCAAAGGCAGAATGTATAGGCTAAGGAAATATGCATTTGATCTCCTGGCTATGGAGGATTTGATCGGACAAGATACGCTGAACTATGTCCAGAAGTATCTTCGACTCAAATCCACCTTCATGTACTATGATTTCGACAAAGTTATCTCCGCAGCACCAGTTGCTGACAAGCAACCTCTTACCAATCTGGCTAACAGATTGTTTGACAATGTGGAGAAGGTAAGCAATCAAGTCTAGTATTATTCTCTGTTCTCTTTTGAAAGTTCAATTCAGCTGCTTAAGAAAGTTTTATTTTCAATTTTATTTACAGCTAGATGACGCTGCTAAACAGCGCAATCTGACACAGACAGAGACATTTTACAAAGACACTAAGGTTATCCTCCAAGAGGTCATGGATAGAATGGCATAAATCTATAAAATCTGTTTGTCTGATAAAAGGAAAGGTTGGTCGATTATTTGAATGGACAATATATGGTTACAATTCTAGATTTATCAGTTTTGCAAATTAAAAAAGCAGCTTATTGTTCTTTTTTAGTAACTGATGACACTTTCTGCTTCGAATCATTCGGTATTCAAAAGATTAAAATAAACCAAACACATCAGAGTAAAATTTTCTGGGAGGGTATTTGTTAAAGAAATCAAGCTCACATAATCAGAACTTTTTAAGGATTAGAAACTTGAATTTTTGTACTTAAGCTAGTACAGAGTATTTTCTTCACTATACAAATAAGCCTATGTTAGCATCACTCTCAACTTTCATTTTATAATACTAGTGATAAAGAAACAAATATTATTTGCATCCAATAAAATGGAATATCTATCGAAGATTAACAGTAGCTCAAACGTGAATCTGAAAGCCGCATATTGGTTTGACGCCGTGGAGTTCCTATCTCACAAGCATTTACCCGAGCAGCAAAACGAAGTGAGCAGAGTGACTCACCCGCAGAGGAGGAATCAGGAGAGATGTTTACAAACATCAATGTCTTTGAGTCTCCTCCTAGACATGGCTGATCAAACATTCATATGTGAATTAGAATGTCCAAAATATGGAGATAAACTATATTTTGGTTCATTGCTGATTACAGAGACTTCCTCTCTCATATTAGGAGTGAGCAGTCCATAACATTAGTGAAACCATCTGCATAAATGAACTAAAACTATCTTCATATCTCTACAGAAATTACCTGAAGAAGATACGTCAGCTTTGAGTTCCTAAATGGGACATAGTCCTCTTTCTTTGCCAGGGCAAAAATAACATCACTTAAGGATGACAAACTTTTATTGATGGCCTGATTTAAAAAAGAAAATACTTAGAATAGAAAAGGTAAAATACAACAATTAATAAATAAACAAAAAAGAATACAGAGATGTAGAAATAGATATAGATTAAAAAGGTTTCGATGATATACTTGAGTTTCTTTCAGTCGGTCCCCTGTAGAACCACTCTTAGAAAGACGCTCACTTCCAGCAAGATCAATAAGATTCAATACACCTTGTACATGTTGTTCAGTGCTCTGGTAGATAAAAGGGCAAACTTAGCCAAATAAGTTACCACAGCAATACAGCACATGAGAAGATAAAAAATCAAAACATTATGCTTAAAACCTTTAAATTATAGAAATAGAGGATGTTGATACCTCATTAACACCAGATATCCGTAGTGTGAAAACAAAATGACTTCTTGATGATTGCTCGTTCATTTGTGTCTTGCCTACAGACCTAAAAACCAAGTAAAATATAAGAGTTCAGAAATTTAGATCACATAGGTATTTAAGAAAATGTTAGTCAAATAAACTTCAGAACATTAATTGCATATATATACATATATATCAATTCAGGAACCTTTTTTCTAATATCAGTTGTTGTGTGAGAAGTTATATCACAATTCATCAAACATTAGCACCACACCATGAAATTCTACATAATAAGACAAATAAGATAGAAAATAATATACAAAGGACTAGAAATTTTGTAACATAACATAGCAAGCATGTGTTAGTAGTTATCACTTGTAAATGCTGTCAATTCTCAAAAAGTAGTTAGTAGTTATAAATGCAATCAACTTCTCAAGACATAGATACAATGAACCAGGGAAGAAAAAACTTGTAGCCAAATATTGAAACAAGATTTGTTTACCTGCTATTTGCAGCCTGGTTCAAAAGAAATGCGACTTCTTTAGCACTACGAACATCCACAATTGTAAGATCAGAGACATGTGTGTTACCGTTCGCATCATGCTTGATTGTATATTGCTTACCACCGTTACTATTTTCTAATCGTAAGACATCTGTAGATGATCTATTTGTAGATATCAAATCACGGATAGTTTCATTATATATTTCCAACATTGACACCTACATATTTGCAAAAGAAAAATATAAGTGGTTGCCACCATTAATTCGCAGAACTGGTAGAGAACTACAAGAGAGAGAGAGAGAGAGAGAGAGAGAGAGAGAGATTCCACTAACCTGCATTTCATATTTCCAACCTTGTGGTTCAAGAGATTGTCTAGTTTGAAATATCTGTTCTAATGAACGAGGTATCAACCCCTTTAGCTCTGGGAGACCTGGTTTACCCATCATGGTATAGGTTTTGCCAGATCCTGTTTGACCATAGGCAAAAATACAAACCTGGAAAAAGAAGCCATATCATCTGGCTAAGTTACATATGCTGAAAATATATAGCAGTTTAAACGAACAAATCAAATGCAGTTGCATATGCAAAGTAAATGAATCTCTATACACCATATACATCAGCCAAATAGGATAAAGGTATTAAATAACCAAAAAAAAAGGAATCTACTACAAATTGTGATACCCATGATCAACTCAAAATAACACACATGCAAACAAATGTTTTAACGAGTAAAACTAGTCATGTTATAATAATCAATTTCATTATTTTAAAAGAAAGAAAAAGAAAAAAAGTAACATTTTCATCTTATGGAATCTGTAAATATGATATATAAGCATATAACAAAAACATTTAAATGTTGAAGGATGCAATCTTATGCTTTCCCAACATAACTAACAAAACTTTCAAGAGAAAAGTATTCAACAAAACATATTATTTCACTGCTTGGTATGAACACAGATAGTAATTGAAATGTATCTGTAGCTCAGAATCACCTTATAACCATCTAGAGCACTTTGTACAAGCTGTGAAATTTCTACAAAGACCTCTTCTTGCGATGCATCAGGCATAAAAACTTTGTCAAATGTGAAAGAATGTCTTTGCCCTGTTGATGATATAAACCTTTTGAGAGTATAATAAACAAAAAGTAAGGCATGAATGATTCTAAAAGCAACTTGCTATCTTTATCTCTTTTTTATTTTTCCTTTTTCTTTTTTTCCTAGAGGACTTACCGCTTTGCACTAAATCAATGCCCCGTCCATGAGCTTCCATTGATGTTGGATAAAAGATAACCTTTCCTTCACTGCTAGAACCATCATCAGGCAACAAAGGTCGCACTCTACAGAATACTCGAATGTTCCCCTTTAGCTCCTACAGTATGAGAGAGTTTAGTAAGGTGTAGCTGATGTTGGTGTCAAGCAGGTGTGACAGAAGAATTACCAGGATGGTGTTGTGTAACTTTTTACGGAGCATCTCTCCCTCAATAACTTTAGATTCTGCATCTGCTAGACGATTTTGTAACACAGTTATAATATTCTTCTGCTCCTCATATTCTGTTCTTGTTTCCAGTTGAGATAAGTCGGACAGCTAGAAAAAGAACGGAATCAAAAACAATATGGCACACATCCCAAATCTTTTACTTATTTAATGAACTCAACACCGTGTATTATTATCACCTGAAGTTTCTCTTCTGCATTCATTAGACGGTCCTTCAATGTCCTTATCTCATTACTCTGTAAGGTGCATCTTTCCTGAAAAGAACCCAATAACCTAAAATGTTTGCCAGGAAGAATAAAAGTTATCGCAAACAAAAAAACCGCAGAAAAAGTAAAAAATAAGGACCTCTAGTTCATTTGTTTTTGTTGTCAGGTTATCCAACTGAGAACAAGAACTTTCTGTAGACTCTTTATACTTCACAACTTCAGCAGTCAAAGTCTGCACTTGGAGTAGCAGGCTGTCACGATCATCTCTCACTTGCTGCAACTCCACTCTAAGGGATGCAACCTCATTAACCAGAGAATCCCTCTGCTTTACAGCCTCATCATGAGATGCCTACATATAATCCATAATTTGCTACAAGTTAAAATGGATATACTGAAATGGAACTGAAGAGAAGGAAACCATCTTCACACTTAAGATTTACATAAATCATTGATTAATACCCTTAAAGGGTTCCAACATGGTTGCCAAAGTCACAACCTGAAGAAGAAGAACTGTCGCATGTGGACAACAATAAAGCCAGCCACAGAAACATAATTTTAAAGTCTTAAAACATATGAAAACGGCTTCTATGAAACCTTGACTTCAAAAGATTATAGAGATAATTTCCTTGATGAAGAATTCAAGATCCTAACTTAGTAATGATTACAATATAAATCATCCTTTTGGTCCATCAGAAACCCATTGCAGCCATCTAACTACATAAAGCAAGATGTTCTTTCCATTTTAAAAAACCCATCCACGGAGAGGTGAGATTTAATCGCAATGGATTTCATTCACATGTCTCTGATCACTGGCTAAACATGTAGGCACCTACCCTACCATTTGTTAAATTACAGCTTTAAGGAGCAACATCAGAAAACAAGATTTGCTTACATCATCTCGGATCATTAATGTAAACCAATTTACAATTGTCCAAGGTGTTTCACTTCAGCATATTAAGAAATCTAAAATACCATCTGAAGGATCCTATCTTCATTCTTTCAGCCACCCATTAGAATCAAGTATTTCTATAAATCATAAGTAAAACTATCTTATGCAATGGGAAGTGGATCTACTAAAGAAGAAACTCACTCTGCACATTGTAAGTTGACCCCTTAACATGCTTAGGTTCTCCACGATACTAGCTTTCTCTTTCTCTGTACGCTTCAGGTCATCCTCAACAGTAGAAAGATCTGTATGAAGTTTACTGTTATATTGCTGTAAGCTAGCAATGTAATCTTGCAATCGCTTATACATATCATTAAGTGACGACATCTGCAGAATTCAAAACCCAATCCAAATATTTAGAAGAACAAGTCTATAATACATGAGAAAGGCCAAAGTTAAAAAGACAATAAAGAAAACCGTATCCTATTTCACCTTCTGGTTAGCACTTGAGAGCTCTCGTTGAGTTCTCGAAAGCTCTTCCGAAAGGGAATTCTGTGATCTCTCAATATTAAGTCTGGCCTCTCTTTCAGTTGTGAGAGACTCCATTGCAGCCTGATTGTTATTTTCAAGAATTATATAGCTTATAGCAATCAGAAGACAAACCCATACTGCACAAAAACTTGGCCTTGCTTACCAATTTGTCCAATTCTTCCTTAGAAAATTTCTCTTGTAAAGAAGAATAATTATTCCTGAGCTCCGCAATAACGGCATTCAATTCCTCTTCTTTTTTTTCCAGTAGTATTTCTATGATCAAATAAATCTGGTTACTTTCACAAGTAACTTACATATAGAATTCACTGAAAAAAGAAAAATAAATAAATAAATAATCATTACCCATTCTACTACAGTTCTGCTCCGCCTCAATCAACCTATCCTGCAACTTCTCTTGCTCAAATAAGTAGCTTGACTCAAGCTCTTGAAACCATTTGATGCAAAGTTTAAGCCTTTTAATATACTCCGTTAAAAGATCACATTTTTCCTGGAAAAAAAAATCAATAAATTTATGAAAAAAAAAAAAATTGTAAATATAAAACTCAAAATTCAATCCATACTAAAACTAAACGAGGTAAAAACTAAAACTTCATTAACAGAAACATTCTGTCATATAGATAGAATGCGAAAGAAAATTAACCGATCCAGAAAGAACTTTTACTCCGAAATCCAAAACACTCAAAATGACAACTGACCTTGAGATTGAACCTGTCCTTCCTTTTGGGTTTCTCGTTCAGCAATGCTTCAACATCTTCTCTAGTGAACTCAAAGCCACCGCATTCCGAACCAGCATTACTCGCCGGAGCACTATTCGGACCTATATCGTGTGCCCCATTAACCTGCGAAAAAGCATGCCGGCTTCTTCCATTTGTAGCCGTACCAACCATTTTTTCTCGCTCCAAAGTTTATCACTTTTTTCACATCCACTTCATTCCCACGATTAGTTACTCAGAAAACCAACCAAAAAAACTCAAAAGAAAAGGAAGCAAAAGCAGATCAAGCACACATAAACTATTATCCAAGGGAGAAAAAACAAAAGAGACCCACGTAAAACAAGCGGATGAAGAATGAGACCCAGTTCTTGGAAAATGCAAAACACTCGAAAGGAGCTTCTGGTTGTGGGTTTGTAAAAAAATGGAGGCTAGCAGTACTTCTTGGAAGCCAATTTGAAGAAGGAAAGAGGAAGAGAGAGAGACAGAAATTTTAGAAAGTTTGTTGTGGGGTCATGGATTGTATCCAAAGCTAACAGTTTATCACAGCCGTTGCTTCAACAAGCAGGAAGATGGATGATCCACAAGCAAGAAACACAGAGATGAGAGATAGACAGCAAACCCAATTCTTTTTTTAGGGGAAAAAACACCACCCAAAAAAAAAAAAAAAAAGTTTAAATTATTAGATAATTTACAACAAAAATATTAAATTTTAAAATTGGGATGTTTCTTATTTTATTTTCCATAGGTTCGTTGGTTTGTTGGTATAGTTACATTTTTTACTGCCATTGGAATTTGAATCTTTTTGAAATGGGGATCGAGCGGTACTACTATATTAAAGATTCGTTGGGAAATCATAATTCCTTAATTGCCCTTAAATTATCTTATTCTCATTTGCCGTCTAGATGTTCATATTTGTTATAGACGGGGGATATTTTGGGTAATTAATGAAAATTCATCTTTATAACGTTAAAAACAATTTTGGGTTTTGGGATTTTTCTTTTATCTTACAATAACCATAGTTGAAATATAACCATAGCGTATTTTATAATGAAAAAAAGGAGGAATTATAAATTGAATGTCCAAAAAAAATTAAATTGTTTATAAATTTGTTTTTTAATTATTTACAAAATAATTATCGTTTTCCACCATCAAAATTGTTCTTATAGTTGATTTTATTTGGTGAAATATTTTTTTTTTTTTGGGTAAATGATTTGGTGAAATGTTGTTTTGCTATCCTCGGTGAAAGTGAGATATGGACCAAAATAGTCTATTTACCCCAAAAAAAAGGACCAAAATAGTCTCTGTGAGGGAATGAGGTCTGTGTAATCAACATCCATAAATTGCAATATTTACAATTTTTGGGGCCAAATATTTAAACAATGCAAGATAACCAATATTTTTTTTTTCTTTTTTTTTTAATTTTATATTTTTTTTTGGGTCATCCAAGTCAGCATGTCAACTACAAAACCAATTTTTGAAGAAAATTACAGACTGCACTTTTATATGTTTGAGTGTGCATTTTTCTTTTTTTGGGATAAACATGTTTGAGTGTGCATATGTTTTTCATAGAGTGAGTGATAATGAAAGAAACGTTATATATATATATATAATGAAATAAAAAAATAAAAATAAAAAACATACAGAGGAGTGACATGTTAAAAAGCTGATAGGTAGTTTGATAAAATGAAGGTTTAATAAATGAACATCAAAATGTATATATATATATATATAATTGACATAAGTGTATGGATACATTTTTAATGATAAAAAGTAATATGAGAGGTTTTCAGAAAAAGAAAAAAAAAAAAAAAAAGGTAATATGAGAGGCACAGCACATCTCTCCTAGGATATTATAGAATAATTTCTATATTATTCATGGGATACCAATGACCCAAAAATTCTCACATGTTCTCAGCAAAAAATAAACAATAAAAATTCTCACATGTTGGGAACTAGTTTATATAATATTTTACTTCACTTTTTATCTCAATTATTAATTCAATATGGTTAATTTTGACGTTTCAGTTCGAAGTTCCAATATGTCAGTACACCACAATGTTGGAATTATATTAATTGAGATTTTTATTATTATTATTATTATTATTATTTTGGTATATTATACTATTAGCATTTGGTAAAGCCAATTGATTAATTTGAATCAGTAAATGTATTCTTTACTAAAGCCGTTATTCTTCATAGTAGTTATTCTTCTGAATGACAAATCAAATTATTCTCTTCTTAGTCCAAAACAAAAATAAAAATATCAAACTATTCTCTTTAACATCTTATTGGTTAATAACGGGTCAAAATGTTTAAGCCTTGAGCAAAATGCTTAAAAATGTGTTTGTGAGGGAGTTATTAGCAACCCCAAAAGAAAAGCAAATAAATAAACAAATAAAATAAAATAAAATCTTAGATATCTAATCTCTATTATTTTGTATCTTATAATTAACCATAGACTCCCTTTTCTCTCTGTGTGTGTGTGTGAAAAAAAGAGAAAAAAGAAGCAAAGTCTCCGCAACAATCTTAACAAGAATTAAATTAGAAACTTGTGTTTGCGTCAGATTGGGGTCAAGAATTTTCTCTTTAAATTTTCCCTGGAAACTTTCAGAACAATTCTCTCTTTTATAATTGATATGGTAGTAAGATAAGAAAAAGGGTAAAAAAGTTTGTAAAATATCCTTCATGGTGTGTAACCTCAGTTGTTGGTATTTCTTTTCATTTCTTGGTGCTCAGCTGCATTCCTTGCACTCCTTTTCTTTAATAATCCCTTTTAAGGAAACTTCTTCTTTAAATATAGATCAGCAGCCAATAAAGTTTATGCTATGCGTGTAGCTCTCATAAAATTACACTCCAAATAAAATAAAGTAATAAATAAATAAAAATTATTTCTAGTTGATCTATACATATAATATAAATTTATATTTATATATATATATAAAATGCTATGATGCGGTTCCAAATTGATGCTTTTTTTTACAAAAAAAATATATATATATTGATTTTGTTGTGTACAGCTATATACACATACATAGCAAAGTTTGATTTTTTTTTTCAAAACATCAATTTTGATACAAATCTACGTACAGATGGACTGTAGTCTCCTCCTATATATATATATATACATATATGAATGGAATAAAATAAAGACCAGAATTTCTTTGTCTGTTTTAATTTGTTCATACTTTCATAGCCAGCATGCCCTTATGAGGAAATATATATATGATTTTGATTATTATTATTATTATTATTTTGGTGAATGGGATTGTGATTAGTTATATATTCAGATATATATAGAAGTTTTATTTGGTGCACATCAATCATATATAAACATAATAAATATTAGATTATATACGGGTGAATTTATATATAAGAAATTACCTAGCAGAAGATCAATTTTTAACTCTTTAACAACCATGGGGCTTCTAACGAAATTGCTGCATTTTCAAGCAATGTGGTGCTTAATACGTGATTCAAATTAAACGTAAAGATGGTAAAAGTTAAAAGGTCAAATATATTAAACAGATTAGAAGTAGCTTCTTTCTTTCTTTTTTTTTCTTTTTTTTTTTTTTTAAAAAAAAATCTGGACTTTTTGGTAGCACATCATGGATTAATTGGATTCTCACTAAAAACAATGTTAGGTATGAAGAATAATAAGTTATAACTTGTTTGGCATATTTCGGATACAAAAATTGACAAGGTAGCTAGCCTTATGTATGAGTCGCTGAAAACAATTATAGTTGATTAGGTCGATTAACAAAAATATATAGAGTCAAAGTATCAAAAAACAAAAAAAAAAAAAAAAAAATAGGGGGGAAAAATTAATACTTTTTTTCTCCTTAATGCTTTGGTATAATCGATATGCTAATAGATGAGTTTATTTTTTTTTGGGTTTAGTGAGAGAATATTGCAAGATATATAATTGGACACATAATTGATTGTTGAACAACAAACCGGCCAGTTTATGTTTGTTGTGTTATTGATCGAATCACCAGATAATTAAATAAATTAATAAGAGATATAATTTTTTTAAATGATATTATAATATATATATATATATATGTATATATTTTCTTAGTTGTTTTATGCTTCTTAATTAGTAATCAACCAACAAAGGAAAATTCTAGGGTTGATGTGCTTTCTCAAACACAAATGGATAGACAAATGGCTGAACTTAATTAGAGCTTACATATGGAATACTTGGGATGGGAAAGCCCGTCCTGATTAATTATGTAGTTTGATCGGCTTAACTTCTTGGGCCTGCAGAAAAATTTTATATATATATATATATATATATATGTATATATATTGTTTTCCATGTGAGGTGTATATATGTATATATATATATATGCATGCATTTGTATAGAATTAAATTAGTACTTATAATATGGTAGAAGAAATAAATTAGCTAGGATGCTCAGAAATTATATTTTCTTTTTTGGACGGTACAATTTAAGTTCTATCAATTTGAGCTATAAATATTATGATAAATGAGTGGTGATGATATATTTGTTTTGTTATATTTGTCATGCATGCATATATATATATATATAACCTTTTAGAGCTTAAATCAATAGGGGTGGATATTTACCCCAAAAAAAACAAAAAAACAAAAACAAAAACAAAACAAAAAAAGGGGGGTGGATATCGAAAAGCATGCATATGTCAGATGGAGCTTCAAGGCGCATTAGATCTTTTATACCTTTTTTTATTTTTTTCTTTTTTTCTTTTTTTTCTTTTTTTTTTTTTACGGTTGATTATTCCTTAATACTTTTGAGTATTTAATTGTAGACTTTCAATTGTTTAATTTATTGTAAATTATTTCAATAATCAATTTGGCTAAATAAATTACAATAGTAATTTCATCTACATGACTACTTTATTTTCATTAATCACCATCCTAAATTTTTTATTCACAACTTTATTGCAAGTTTCTCGGAAAATTTCAAATCAAGAGTACTAAAGTCAAAGTGTAATTAACTTTTCTTTGTATTTAGTGGTATGTTGGAGGATGTTGTCTTTTATATATATATATATATATATATATATATATTCTTTATTTTCTTGGTTAATATAAAATATTTTGAGTTAAGAAAAGCAAGGGAAAAAAAATCATATTAATTAAAATATAATATTATACTTTTTTCTTTTCTTAAATATCATATATATTAGATTTGAATAGTATTGTTTTTACAGTGAATTATTGATAAACCGTCTAATTAAATTTTGTCAAACTTAAGATAATAGTAGGTGTGGTGGAATTTTTTTATTTATTTGTTTTTTTTGAATAGATGGAATGTCTTGATTAAAAGCTTAAAAGAAATTAATTACCATCATAATATCGATTATGATTGTTTGTTATTGTTCATGGTTCATATTCCTCCCAAGGCCAAGAAAAACAAAATAAAGAATGGCTTGAACTTCATGTGCTGAAAAAAAAAAACAAAAAAAAAAAATCCTAGCTCCATTTTATTTTGTTAATTAGTGATCAAAATGACTAACAAATTTTGATATATATAGGATATTCCTTTCTTTCTTTCTTTTTTCTTTTTTTTTTTTGCTGTAAATATATATATATATAGGATATCCTTATTCAATATTTAGATAACTAAAAGAATAGTTCTTTTCTTTCATTACCTCGTTAAGATTTCAAGATTTCAGCGATCAAGTTTGATAAATGATCTAAACTTTTCACACCATTTTTAAGGATCTAGCATCGTCCATTTTTTATTTTTTGCAGCAATATTTGTATATATAATAAAAATGACTGTAAATGAGATTTGCATCTAGTATGCATAATTAACATTAAATAGTTCATGATAAAATCCAACTTTGTGATTTGCATGGGAATTCTGATAAAATGTTTATGTTGTTGATCATATTAAATGCATTAGAAATGTGAGAGATTACCTTCCAAATATGTTAATATAATCAATGAGATATATTTGGAGTTATATATCATAGTTGTTAGGATTTAGCTACTACTAGTATGTATATTATTGGACATCCTTTTATGTGTGACATTCGACCAATTAATCATGCATTACTATAGGAACCTTCCTTTATACAATGTCTCACTACCCTGCTTATTACTTGGGGGATTTTACTAGTCAAAAACAAAAAAAGAGTTTTAATTACTTGATTTGATGCTTAATTATATTATATATAACTATAATTTTAAATACTCCAAAACACAATTGATAATTATGCTTTGCATTGTTTTATGTGAAAATATTTTTTAATATTATATTTTATATATACATATATAAGTTTTTTGCATTGAAACAAAACAGTAACTCAACACAGAATTTCTACAGCACAAAAAATTTACCATTCTAATACGTGTAATTCAGTAAATACATTAAAATGATTAAATTTTATGAAGTATCTTGATAAAAGTCGAACTATATATATATATATATATATATAACAAAGATAATATATTGATTTGGTTAGACATATATAAAAATGCTTTTAGTCATTTGAATAAATAAATAAATAAATAAAAGGTGCAAACGAGTTTATAAGTGATTTATCAATTGGTGTTAAGGGTAAAAAACATTAAAATATGACAATTATTTTACAGCAGGTGCTAATTTCCCAACCTAACATGCAAGATTTTGTGGCTTAGGTAATATGCCGTGGAACATAGATGTCGTAACAATATCCTCTAACATGTTGATAAATATATATATATATATATATATCCTACAACATATTATCTGAAGCACAAAATCAGTTGAGGCCCACATTATGGTGGGAGATTAACACCATGATAGCATGTAAAAGTGTTTTTTTTTTTTTTTTTTTTGGTTTTGTTTTGTTTTGTTTTGTTTTTTTTTTTTTTTTTTTTTTGGGTTATAAGAAAGGTATTATACATGTTTAATTTGATATCTTTTTCAAATCCTTCATTGTATGAAACCAGGCTATTTGAGACTTTGATATCTTATCAGGAACTCTCATAAAAGAGTCTATATGTTGCATGTCTAATATATAGTACTGTATGAGATAGATTTTTCAGTGTCAAAATATGGCAGTGATTAGCAGCATGTTCTTCTCTACTTACACTGCTTCAGAATTTTTTGTTGCAATCGATACATCCTTTCCTTTATTTGGATGATCAGAACCCAAAGTTTTCTTGGCTATTTTAATTTCAAAAACCATGTCAGTAGTCACATATGCCTCTATTCTTCTGCAATCAGCATCTTCAGGCATCTCAAGCCTCCTGACAAACCCATATTCCCACCAGTTCCCACTTCTCCACTCCATTTTGGACTCTCTGGTCTGCTGCTTCCATTGCCCACTAATTTCCACAACTTTCTCACTGTCTGCATATATTTGAACATTACAGTTTTTTCCATTGCCTGTTTCAGTAAACCACACCAGATAATACCCAATTAACTTTCTTTCCTCTCATGAAAGTTTGTATCATAAAGTTTAAACCTTTTTTTTGGATTCTATACTATCTCTCCCAAACCCTCTTTCCCATCTCTATAGACTTCTTTTTTAGTTTTTCTTTGTTTTTATGGATTCAAATTGGAATCCAATAGTTTTATATAGATTTAATTTCAGAACTAGAAAGATATCTGAGAATTGCATACTCGGTAAAATTTACTTACCTGGTAGTTCTGCTTTTAGTACATAATCTTGCTCTGTTTGAAACCAATCCACAGTGGTTTGGCCCGAGCTCCGGAGATTAGATAGCAGTACTTCTGACTCAAATTCCCAAAGTGGGAAAGCATCAGAAGGGTCAAAAAATTTTCCAAACAGGAAAGGACTGAACAGTGACCCATCACCAAAAACCTTTTGTACTGTTGGATTGCCCTGGGACATGAAATTTTTGAACACATCGTCTCTGAGTGAGACACACCATCTGTTTGATGTATGTTCTTCTCTAAGAACTTCAAGCTGTTTGCGACCAGTCATTTGCGACATCTATAGAAACTATACAGGATTTTGAGATCGTGGGGTTGGAGACAGTCATGGTGGTGTCTTTGATTCTTATAGTGCAAGAGAAAAGGCTTTTCCATAAAGCATTGGAGGAACAAATTCCATTGAGAATATTTGGAGGGCTGTAAAGTTAATAGGAATATTACTTTTCTAGAGCTTTGCTCGTGGGGCTCAGAAGGAATTTATGGGCCTGCTGTTTAGGCATGCCTTAGATGCAATGTGTCAATTCATCATTTCCCAGTTTCTTTATCTACAATCAAAAGATGTGGCAAATTAGAGAAGGGTAATGATGAAGTTGAAGGCCATTCAAACATTGCGATTGATAGTTTGCTTCCACGCAATCAAATACAATATGTGTCAAGTTTACGTTGGAAGAGGAAGATGTATTATTCAGGTTTGCTTTTCTTTTTTGTACAAATTTTTATACCACAAATTTAAAATGAAGTCATAATATTCAATCCAACTTGCGAAATTTTCCTTTTTATTATTAAATGGAAAGATTTGAATTTAAATTTTTTATATAAAAAATAATGAACTTATCACTACACAGTCTTTTTTATTATGAAATAAAAAAATTTGAACTCAAACTTTCTATATAAAAAATAATAAATTTATCACTAAACAGTGCTCGGAAGTCAAATTTTAGATAAGAAATTTTCACATACCTATTTCTCATGTTAATGCCATTAAATTATAGTAATATTTTTGTCAATCACATATTTATTTTATCTCCTTTGTACAAGTACAACTAGAGCATATATAGCTTTTTTAATTTTATGCTTGTCACAAACAAAATAATAAAGGTTGGGTGGTTGTAATTCAATTCAAATTATATGCAGACCTATAAAACTATATTGTTGCTAAATTTATAAAAGTATATAATTAAGCAGGTGCAACTGAGACTTACAAAGTCAAATTTTTGAAAAGGAAAATAAAATCTTGTAAAATTCTAGATATAATAAAGATGGTCTCAGGAAGGTACATCCCAACTGACAATCACCCCAAATTTTGGAGGTGATTGCCTGTTTCTATCAATATTGGAGATCATGGTTAACTTTTTGAGATACAAAGCCAGTAAATTATATTGAAATTTGAAAGTAAGTAGGTGTGAAAGGAATAAGAAAAGCTGGGTGGGTGTCAGCAATAAATGATGGTTGGAATTGGAAATGAGATATAAAAAATGACCATTTACAAGCAAGATTTATGCACTGGATTTGTAAATGGGCATAGGGCATCTGCAGAGCTACTTTTAAGTAAAATAAAAGCAGGATTAGTATCTCCATGATGGATGCTTGCATTTGGATTACCGTCCATGGAAATGCTGGTGCTTCTTTTGGAGAGTGGGTGGGACTGGGACCCCCATTCAAAATCTCCTTTGTTTTCTTGGGCTCTAAGCAACCAGATTGGGTGAATTTATAGGCTATCCATTAAGGACTTCCAAGCCCATTTGGTTAGAAGCCCAAAATGAAAATTGAAGAAAACACACACGCTTAAGAAAAAGGAAAGCAACAAGGAAACTCTGGTTGTCAAAGCCGCGTTTGATCATTTTGAATTTTGTAGCAGTCTTGTCAGAAATAATGGGTCAAAAATGTCCAAACCAAACCTTACCTACATACAGGCTGGGAATGGAAATATTTTTGTTTTCCATTTTTTTTTTTATTGGGAAGTATTTCTGTTTTTGATAGGGAATAAGTTTACATTTGGCATTTCCATTGTCTTAAATCTAATGCAACTCTCTATCGTTAAGGAAAACACAAAAGCAATATAACAAAATAATCAAATGAATTTTTTAATTCGGCTGCTTTAATTTCTACTGTTGATGACAAAAGTTTGGAAGAGATGTTACGTCTTGACGTTTGGTTTATATGACTTTTTTGTGTTTGTTATTATTATATATGTGCTTTTTTGAAAGTGTATATTTTCTTTTTGTTGGAGGCAATGCAATAAATATTTAAATTCAGTAACATTTATTGAAAGAAATTATTCAAAGTGGCAATAAATTAATTGAAAGGCATGAGTCGAGGAACTTATGACTTGAGTTCTCCCCCACTAAATGATGTTTTATTAACAAAATGATTGTCCCTTATAAATTTGTGTAAGCATATATTACTGTTATCATTTTCATATATAAAACCAAACGTATTTGAAATACACAAATACATATTAAAGTATAAAAACCCCATGAAAATAAAGTTTGTATTATCTTAAAATAAATAACAGTCTTTAGATTTTGTGAGCTGTTGGCTGGCAATAATAATTTAGATATCTAGCAGTAACAGAAATTAATAAAATGTGGCAAAACAAAATTGGTAAGAGATTTCTATTTTAGGAACACAAAATAAGAAAAACGACACCTGACAGAAATATTCCATACAAGTGTGGCTAAAATCCATGGACATTAATAATTGAAATGGTTGTAAACTTGTAATGCATTAATACCATATTATATGCACGATATATATTTTTACAAATATCAGGTCTCAAAAAAAAAAAAACTGTTGTTTGTTTTTATTTTCTTTCTCTTTCTACCTTGAGTCATTCTTCTGGCAAAGAAAATAAAATTTAGGGGAAAAAAAAAAAAAAAAAACAAAGGTAAAAAGAGAGTTATCGAAGTCATTCTCATTTCTTTGTTGGCAACTTTTCCACGGTAACTTTGTACAGGAAAATCTTCAGCCTTTTAGACAAGTTATTGTGGTCAACAGCTCGCAATGCTTGTGGAATTCCCTAACAGCTAATGTTTTTTCAGATCCTTTTTATGGATCTGGTCAGACAAAAATAAAACAATAATAATAATACCCATTTGAAAGTTTCACACAGATAGCCTTTTTACATTCTCAATTCGAAGTTTCAAGGGACATTTGAGGGTAATTTCGATTTAATACGGTTTATTAGAGCTCCCAGACGAGCTCTCAAAAGTTTTTTTTTTGGGGGGTTTGTCCTTTTCATATATACCCTTTAATTCTTGGTGGGCGATTCCGTATTTTGGCCGTTTGGGAGAAAAGAAAATTTTGGGTTTTGTTTGATTCATTATTCCAAAGCTCAAATCTTCATCAAAGCTTCAGGTGGGTCTTTGAGAATTTGCTTGTAAAAGCTGGTAAATCGTTACGTTAGAGGGGTTTTCTTGGGAAGAATCGAATTGGGTCCCTTGCAAAATGATGAAAGTTTGAAGGTTTGGGGTGGTTGATGAAGATGTTCTAGGGTTTTTCCTGAGAGGTTTATGCATTGATGAAATGACAAGGATATTATATGTCTGGGATGAAAAAATTCAACAACATATGGATCTTATGAGGACGAGTTGTTTCATTGTTTTGGCTATTCTGCTATGCTTGTCGGCATCGATATGTTCAGGGGAGAGTAAGAACGCAGAAGAACTGTTTATTGACCAACTAGTCGATCCAGCATCTGGGAAAATTAATGGAGAAGTGGTGAGAGCCACATAACTTTTTGAATGCACTATCTCATCACTTTTGCAATTTGCTACATCTAACTTCACCTACAGGAGTTCTATGTGTAATAATTTTTCCCTATTAACTGGCTGGATTCTGTTTAGTTTGTATTTGTTAGCATAACTAATTGATGAAGTTTAATGCACTGCTTTTCGTTTGCTGTTTCCAACTGTTTCAAACTAATAATAATGATAATAGTAAGATATTTATAGGGAAAGCATATGTGGATGCTTATTTGCACGAACCCAATAAAAACAGTTCCTTTTATAAGTTTTGATATTGTTCAACAAAGGAATGATGGTATCTCAACCCGAGCTTGAATTCTTTTATTTGCTTACATTCACTCTAGGTGGAACAAATTTGGTTCTCTATCCCTGAAGTTCTTATTATATGTATGGCCGATATAAATATGTTTTACATTTCCTATTCTTCATATATCTTTGATTATAATGCGTCTCAAAGCTCACCTGAAGTCAAGATTAGGGAGATATTTGAGAATGTGTGCATTCATGCATGTATATGGTGGGTACTTAAGATTTGCACAAATAGAAATAAAAATCGTTACAATTCAATGGACTGCAGGCAGATATATTATGGTTGAATTGCGAGGTAGATTTGATCCATTTGAAGGAAGTTGTTGAAGAACTTGATTTGTGCTCAACGGAGGAAACATCTAGTAGAACCAATGAAATTAATTGGAAAAGTGAGTCATTAACAAAAGAAAACATTCAGAAAATTATCTATTTACTGCATCCACAGGTGAAGCAAACTCTTCTGGATTGTTTAAGGAACAATAAATTTGTATTTCCTGCTTCTGGAGAAGAAGGGGGCTCCAACATTTGGTTGGGCAAGTATGTTGAGTCCATGTTTCCAAGACCTAAGGATCCTAGAAGGAATCTTGGTACTGAGTCAGCGCAGAGAGTTAAAAGAGTACTTGCTGAAGCTCCTGCAGTTGGATCACCTAGATCCAGTCTAGCGCCATCCCCTGATCTAGCATCAGCCCCTGGTCCAGCACTGTCCACCACTCTGGCACCATCCCCTGGTCCTACACCACAAGTTCCTGGTTCTATACGCCCTGCTGCCTCTCCAAAAACGCCATTCTTTCCACCTATTTCCAATAGGAATACAAGTTTAGAACCCGCAGCAAACGAAAACTCTTCGAACAGTCCAGGTTCTGGTGGAGTACAACAAGAAAAGAAAAGTAATAACAATAAAACAATTGTTATTGCTGTTGTTGTAACTGCCTCTGTAACATTTATCATTGCAGTGCTGCTCTTTTTATGCTGTTCTAGATTTTCTAGAACTGGTCCTAGAGTCAGACGAACGGATGAGAGGCCCCTTCTCAGCCTGAGCTTAAGTGACTTCTCTGTCGGTATGTATTCATTTTTTTTTTTTTTCTCCCCTTTATGTTGTTCGTGTAATTTATAGTTGTTTGGCAATCTTCCAAATGTTATTGATCTTGACACAAATCTTGTGCTTCAGGCAACTCAGTTAAAGAAGAGAAGCTTGGGCATCAGTCTTTTGGTAATAATAACTTGAGTCTTCATGGAAAGGTCTCATCTTTGGATGGCAGTCGCATGGAGACCAATGTGCTCCACATTTCATTAGATGAAACTCCAAATGGCACAGGTATCAATCCTAATGGAAGGGTACCGCCTCCTCCTCTGAAGCCTCCACCTGGAAGGACTATCCCTACAGGGATGCTTCCTTTGAAGCCTCCTCCTGGAAGGGCAGAACCCCTCCCTCCTGAACCACGTTCTTCTTTTAAGCCTCCTTCCACCATGGCTGGTCCTCCTCCCCCTCCACCTCCTGTACGGCCACCTCCCTCTCTGAAGCCATCTGGCCCTACGGGCCCTCCCCCTCCCCCTCCTGCACCACCTGCACCACCTCCACCACCACCTCCTGTACCTTCTGGCACCAAGCCCCGTCCTCGTCCACCACCACCACCACCTCCTCCAAGTAGTGGTGCCCCTCCTCCTCGACCACCTCCGCCAATGGCCATAGGTTCAAAGGTTGCCCAACCTCCACCTCTTGCGCCAAAGCATCCACCAAAAGCTTCTACTAGTGAGGGAGCTGGCTTAGAGGATGATGGCATGGCCCCTAAAACCAAGCTAAAGCCTTTTTTCTGGGATAAGGTTCTTGCAAACCCAGATCAGTCAATGGTTTGGCATCAGATTAAATCAGGATCATTCCAGTAAGATGCATATTTCTTTATATATATCTATATATATATATATATATTTGTTTCCCATGGATCTTTGAATTTATCAGCTGCTGAAATGCAACCTACTTACTGTACAGGTTTGATGAGAATATGATAGAAACTCTATTTGGATATTCCAATGTTGATAAAAATAAAAAACAAACAAACAAAGAGTCTTCATCCCAAGATCCTTTGCCTCAGTTAATTCAAATTATTGATCCAAAAAAGTCACAAAATCTGGCAATTCTTCTTCGGGCATTGAATGTGACAATAGAAGAAGTATGTGATGCACTTCATGAAGGTATATTTTTCACCCCGTTTCCTTGGCAGAAAATTCATTGCTAAATAAACAAACATATGTAACCTCTTTCATGTTGTTTGGGGATCCTCTTGTTAGGATCAGAAAAAGGTTACATATATTTTACTTCTTTTCCTGATTATTCTAGAAGGAAAAATGCTACTACTCAAGTTCTTAAGTTAGGGTATTAGATCTGTACAGTGGCAGATGCTATAAGCCAATATGAGCTGGTATTCTAAACCAATGTATTCAAACTAAATCAGGAAAAGGAAAAAAAAAAAAAAAATTGTGCAGCTTGTCCCATGTATCTAATATGCATAATATCTCACAGCTATAAAATAGGATGAACAATGTTGGAATCATTTAAGATAAACACAAAAAGTGCAAGAGAATCAATATGTTTAAACCTGCATGAGGACCAAATAAGATACTTAAGCATTTCCATGCGCAATGCAGCATTGATATTTCCTTTCATAGTCTTCCCGAAGGCATTAATAAATGATTATTTAAGTCTTGTAAGAGTAGTATGCATTTATAATTTAGTGAAATGATTTTTATTTTTGAATTTTCCTGATATGTAATAAAAATAAATAAATAAAAATCTGAGACTTTAGAAGGATATGCTTCTGTAAAGAAAAAGATTACATTATTTTAGGGGGAAAACGAAACTAAAATTGGGGAAATGGAGCTGCTTGTAGTACCTGTTTTTCTGTGTTTGAAGTTGATGCATCTGAAGATTATTTGTACCTTTCCTTTTCTCATTAAATCAGGAAATGAGCTTCCCGCTGAGTTCCTTCAGACTTTGTTAAAGATGACGCCAACATCTGAAGAAGAACTAAAGCTTAGGCTCTTTAATGGTGAACTTTCTCGACTTGGACCTGCCGAGCGGTTTTTAAAAGCTTTGGTCGATATCCCATTTGCTTTTAAACGACTGGAAGCATTGCTTTTTATGTGTACTTTTCAAGAGGACATTGGAATTGTGAAAGAGTCCTTCACAACCTTAGAGGTAGCTAACCAGCTCTCAAACTTGCATCACTTATATGTTTTTCTTATATGTTGCTCTTGTCTGTCACATTAAACGTTTCTCTAATTGACTTTTATAAGTTGAAAAATGCGAAATAAGTACCGTAGACATTATTGTCCTAGACTAAAAGGACAAAGACAGTAAGCTACATTAAGCTAGCATAAGATATTTTCTACTACACAAAAGCATAAGATATTTTCTACTAAACAAACCTTAACTTTGAGCTATTCAACTCTCAGTCGCTATGAAGTATTACATGGTGCTTTTTTCAAAGAAAAATGGATAACAGGGAATCACGGAAGTAAATCAAACTGGAATTATGTATCATATTCAAAGTATAATATGAACTAATCCACAGAGTCCATTTGATAAGAACTTTCGTAATTGGCAGTATAGCTTACTTGCATTTGCCAGGTCCTTTGGAGTTACAAACCTTTTTCTTTCATCCGTGTGCGAGCACTCAAAATGAAACTTCCAATAAATTTAACCTACTTCTCTTGGCTAAAATGGCTGGAGAGAAAGAAAGTAATAGCAAATGTTTCATAGATTCTACCTTATAATCAATGGAGTTCCCACCAGTTGCAATGATCAGGTTCATCAATTTTCAATTTGTCTCATTGCTATAACAATTTGTGGATATGCTTGTGGAATTGGATGAACATGACATATCAAATGTATCTCTGACTATGCTCTATATAGTAATCTCAGAAAGAATGAGGGCTCATATGGACTGTAACTTGCTATCCTGTTTGGCTGTTTATATGGAACCTTTCTTCTTGTTATTCATCATTGGTGATTGGTGAACTGTTTCTATATTGCCCCATTGTTGCTGTGTTTTTTTTTTTACCCCTCACCTCGGCTGAAATTCGAGGAAGATTATGTCATCTATGTGCATAAATGTATAGACATGCCTAGATTTGCTTTCATGGATATAGATTGTCTGTTACTTATCTGACCTGTTGATTCTGCTTCGGCATATTATATTCATCTGCCAGTGGTTTCTGATTAATTTCTTGAAATTTATGCACTTCAATTTCATAACGTCTCCATGCTTTTATGGCAGGTTGCCTGCAAGGAACTCAGAAACAGTCGGCTTTTCCTCAAACTTCTAGAAGCTGTTCTTAAAACTGGCAATCGTATGAATGATGGAACATTTCGAGGTGGTGCACAAGCTTTCAAACTTGATACACTTTTGAAATTGTCTGATGTAAAAGGAGTGGATGGGAAGACAACACTCTTCCAGTTTGTTGTTCAGGAGATTATTCGTTCTGAAGGTATAAAAGCGGCCCGTGTAACAAGGGAGAGCCGGAGTGTCTCTAGCATCAAATCAGATGATCTCCTTGAAGAAGCTTCACCAGATATAGAAGAACACTATCGCAGTCTTGGTCTTCAGGTAGTTTCAGGTTTGGGAAATGAACTCGAGAATGTAAAGAAAGCAGCAATTTTGGATGCTGACAGCTTAACAGGAACAGTTGCCAAACTTGGTGATTCATTGCTAAAAACCCGGAGTTTCCTGAACTCAGAAATGAAGAATGTTGAAACTGATAGCGGCTTTCATCAAGCACTGAAGAGTTTCGTGCAGAATGCTGAGGTTGATATCATGTGGCTCCTGGAGGAAGAAAAAAGAATCATGGCTTTGGTAAAGAGCACTGGTGACTACTTCCACGGGAAAGCAGGGAAAGATGAAGGTTTACGATTGTTCATTATACTACGGGACTTTTTGATAATGTTAGATAAGACATGCAGAGAGGTGAGCAATTCAACAAAAAAGGCAAAAGCACATAGAAAGGAGGCATCTTCCTCTGATCCTCAACAGCCTCGAACTGCATCTTCTTCTTCTGATCCCCAACAGCCTCCTCCCAATCTCCACCAGCGGCTTTTGCCTGCTATCACAGACAGGCGAATGGAGTATTCTAGTTCAGATGATGAGAGTCCATAGATTTGTTCTGAAAAGGTACTAAAGTTTTTCTTCTTGATGGTAAAAAACCTATCTTCTTTTTCTTGAAAACTTAGATTCAGATATTTAATTTTATGAATTGTAGATGTCATTTTGATTAATAAGAGATGTTTTGAAAGATATAAGATGGAAATACGTGATACTCATGGATATTTTCTACCACTTTTAAATGACATTTCCTCCCCCTTTTTTTTTTTTTTTTTTTTTGGGGCATCTGTCAGGTGGCTTTTATATGGAAGTTCCAACAATGCAAACCCCCTACGAAATTCTTTTCTAGATGCCATCTATGCTCAGGGATGAGAAAATGTTCCAAAAGTACTTGGAAAAGCAATTGGGCCCACAGCCTTTGCCTTTTGCTTCAAGGTAGAATTTCAATGAACAGAGAGCTGATCTGACATTGCAATCGTACAGTGACTACCATTGTTGTTGGAATTGACCTATAGCCTATGGGGGTATGAATTTTGTGATAGAGGACAACCTGTGCATTACTAGTTAGATATATAGTTGCCATCATTTTGCTCCCATTGTTCTTTGTAAACAGGTTTTTCATATTGATGATTCTTTTTTTAATTATTTCACCACCTTTTTTCCATTGTATAGCTAGATAGTTTTGGGATTTAGTTTAGAATTGTAAGTGCCTGGAAAGAAATTTATGTTTTGTGTTGATGTATGAAAACATTGCCCATAAAAGCTGCAATATATGAAGCCATTGAGAAAGATTCATTTATTCTGATTTTGTAATTAAAAAAGAAAACAGACCCAAAAAAGCTTTATTATTTTCTTTCACGAATCAGACTAAAGTTAAGTAGCAGGAGAAATAGTAAAATAGGTTGCCATAGTTGTTTGTGATAAGTTTTTATTAAAAATATTAGAAAAGAAAATTAGTCCTCGTTAACCTTTCATTTGATGTGTCTAAAACTCCTGGAATGGACATTAATGGGGCTTTTGAGACCTTGGGATGGAAAACATATATATATATATATATATATTTCATGTTTTTCTCTGCTTAAAATTCCCATGACGACTATATAATGAGGAGGGCTATCACTACTATTTGTATTTTAAAGATAAAATAAAATAAAATTCTCACTGCCTTTGAAATTAATAGGCAGAAGGCCTTGGTCAGAACTATCTAAGTGATAGGCAAGGCTTTGGAACTAAGCATGATGTCCTATCAAATCCATTCACTATTGTTGTGAAAGAGGTGAGTGGAGAAAAAGTTGTTCATTTTGGATAAACACCATGCTTAGGAGCCACAATGGGAACTAAGTATTAATGGAAATGGTTAGGGTCCTGGGAGGTTATGATTGGCTTAGCTGGGTATTTCAATGGGCTAAGACCTAAGAGAGCAAAAACTAAATGAAGATTAGAATTTCTTTCTAGCTCTTACTAAGTGTTTGGTATTGTTAAAAAAAATAATAATAATAATAATAATAATAATCATTGTTTGTTGTGACTATTAATTTTTCAAATGAAGTCATTGTTGGAATGATGACTGATAAGGTATCCAGGTGTATCGTGCACCCCTTGGTCTGTTTGGAAGGTGTAAAGCGTATTATATGATGGATCCATAATTAAAAACAATTCGATTTAATTCTTAATGACATACCAAAATATAATATAATCCACATATATATATATATTTTTTCATACATATATGTATGTTGCATCCCCAAACTCAGTTGTATAATACACAATTTGTGATTCACATGACCCAAAATGAAGGGGCAATTATGATGTTTTCTCATTAGATCCTCTCTCCCCCCTAAACAAACAGATGTGGAATTTTTTTTTTCTTATGTTTTTTCATATAATTAACTCTAAATAATTAAACAATTAATTCATTAAAAGAACATATAAATAATTTTTTTTTTAAAAAGATTCAATTACTATAATATAAAAATTCGTGTCTTGTAGAAAAAAAAAAGGATTTTATTTGATAATAGGGTTGATTTTTTTTTTTTTCCACTTATGATTTGTTTACCTAAATGTTAGTTAATAATAAAGATTAGTTTAAAAAAAAAAAAAAAAACGAATTGCACCCAAGTTAAGTGCTTAGCTTATATATAGATATTGATAAATAATGTATAACACCTTAAAATTCCACTTATAAATTTAATTTTCAACATGCTTTTTGGACAGTTTAATTGATTATGAATACTGATAATAATCATTTCAATTGGACATTTGAAAAAATGAGAGTATAAAAATATGATACCAACAAACTTATACACATTAAAAGGCTAAGAGAATAACTATATAGAGTACCATGATTTTTTTTTAATAAAAAATACTAGGAAATTAAGCGCTATTACTACTACAAAAATAAACAAAACAACTGCAAATGCCTCATTTGCCAAGAATTGTAATTTAACCTTGTAGCAGTGTCAACGAATAATTAAAAACCAAATGGAAAATGATTAAAAAAAATAAAAATTACAGAGTTAAAAAAAGCAATTGATAATATCTTCCATTAAGGAACTAATAGGAGATGATTATACCACAACCTGAAAACCTAAATGCTCCAGCTTCAATTTTATAAATGGAAACACCCTAAACACAGTAAATAAAACTGAATATTTTTAATCCCAAATGCAACCAACCCGTGACAAATTTATAACCTGATATCTTCTTCTGAGATCAATTAGATAAGAAAGGTATTATCAATGAACAATTTGTGAATATTTTGTCCATGGAGCATACAATAAAGAAAATGGAAGATTTTATTTTTCAAACGGAGCGAGCACATTCATTCGATTAGAAGAACAGTTGAGTAACAAGGCTAAAAACTAAAAACTCCAATGGTTGGTTGCCGAGCAATCTTTCACGTAGAACCAAAATGTTTTGATCGAAAAACAAAATATATATATATATATATATTTTTTTTTTTTGGGGTAATAATCACTAGTGTGTGTTGAGTTGTGGTTTACCAGGTTATTTATACTTTGAAAGTCAATTTCGGCAACTCTGGTAATTGCCAAAATATTTATGCTTAATTAGTTTTATATTTATTTAATAAAAATCATATTATTCACCGTTTATTATGAAAAGAAAGTTAAAAGAGTTGCTCAATGATATAAAGTCTCTAAATCAAACTCTTATAAATAAAGAGCATCAGAGTAATGATGAGTTACAAGAAGCTCGTAAAGAACTAAAAGCGGGTTTGGATGATCTGTTGGGTAATAGAACCAATATTGGGATTAAGAGAATGAGAAGGGATCTTAACCAGAAGCCCTCTATTAACACATTTAAGCAACGATATCCTCTTAAGGAAGCACAGTTGTAGGCATCCACTATTCTTTTGTGGCAGGAACATGTGAAGGATTCAAGTTGGTATCCAAGCAAGGTTGTAACTATGAATGGTAATAAGCAGGATACATAATCTTAATATATGAGAAGCTAAGGAAACTCAAAGTAGGTATTACCCAAAAAAAAAAGAGAAAATGGAAACTCAAGTAGGAGTGAGGCGAAGAGATATATATGAGGCACTTGTAACAGACCTTGATTGAAATTAATGAAATGTCAATCCAAGTGGAAGACATGTTTGTTCCTCAACTTTGGAATTTTAAAAGAGGGAAGAAAAGTCACCTAAAAATAAAGGACGTTATCAGTTATATGCCATAAAGAATTTGAAGACACTCAAGCGCAAGAGAGCACGAGGTGAGGGGATTGGATTGATGGGGAAAATTAAAGATGGAAATTTTGGCAGAGTAATTTGCTTAGTGTCCATTTGGATGAATTTCTAAGCAAAATAACATGTCATATTGAATATGCTGTTCTCTTCTTTGATTTGACCACGAATCTCTACTGGGGAAATTGTCTGACTGACTATAATTGCAGGACTCGTTCATGAGAGTTTCCAAAACATAAAAATAAAAAATAATTATGGAAAACATTTATAGGTATCTAATTATAGAAAAATATATCTTCTATCATCGACTCAATCTTTGACTTAAAACTCACCCATCTGCTCAATATGAATATAATTATAAATTTATTTGTTAGACAAAATTTTTAATACCAACTTTGGCACAAAAACGCAAATTATATACCGCCCCCCTCTTAAATATTCTCTTTCTCGGTTCCCACATTTATTACCCCTTCCCAAAGGGCTTGAGCTATTTTGGGCTTGTTCTATTTCTTGGGCCTATTCTACCCTTCATCGCAAAAGTTTTACGCATGTACAACACAATGTTTTGTAGAAGTCTATGTGCCAGCCGCAGGATCTTTCAAATACCTCTTAAATTACCAACATGTTAAAAATGAAAGTCAAAAAGCGTACCGGTAAATTGCACAGAATACATACACATATTATCCCTTGAACAACGGTCCAATAAAAATACAAATTAAAAACGAATTGTCAAAGCACCAAGAAATTTCCAAAACTCAAACAATGGTCTGCATGGGCTGTGCCTCCAATTTGCTTCCGTGAATTTAATTAGGGGTAGGAAGAGCAAATTCCCACACTTCGACAAAATTGGATGAACAATTAACATAGAAAGGCAAAAAACTCACTCTTAGGAGATGCTACCACTAAGAAAATAAACAAAAATAATGATAAACCATAAACTTCGCAGCAGTGTCATTTTGTAATTAAAACCCAAATGGAAAATTCAGAGGCAAAAATACAGATGAAATGGAAAGGAAAAAATACAAAAAATAAAAATAAAAATCACAATATGGAAACTAATAATAGGAGATGATTATATTCACAATCACTACTTGAAAACCTAACTACCCCAACTACATTTCCAAAAGCAGAAACACATACCCTAATTTATCCCTAAACATGGTAAATGAAACTAAAAATTTTTAATACCAAATGCAACCCTTTGACCCAACCCGTGAAAGTTTTAACATTTTCCCAATAATTTTTCTTTTTTCTTTTCTTTTCTAGTCCCTGAAATCTAAGAATCATCGTCAGCTCCTGAGGCCTTTGATGAGCCTCCGGTCTTCTTTGGGAGAAGAAGGTTGTGGATGTTGGGCATCACACCGCCATTTGCAATTGTCACATCTCCGAGAAGCTTGCTCAGCTCTTCGTCGTTTCTCACGGCAAGCTGAATGTGGCGCGGCACTATCCTAGTCTTCTTGTTGTCTCTTGCAGCATTTCCAGCCAATTCCAAAACCTGAAAAATTCACACAATTCGAATTATTATTATTATTTTTTTTTTTTTTTTTGGTCGTTGTTACAAGCTCAAAACACTAATTAAGAATCAAATGAATAAGAAAACATGTTTAGCCCCAAATATTTGAAAACTCTACGATGGAAAATTATGCAAAATTTCGACATATTGCCTCGAAATCCACCCAGAAACAAACAATCTGACAAACCAAATGGAGGTTGCGAATTCACAAACCCAAAAGAAAAATTATGAGGGAAATAAAAAATAAAAATAAAGAAAAAGAACGACAAGAGATTGCGAAACTTTTATACGCTGTACCCAGGGAATGAAAAAGAAAACATGTTTTGCCACAATTATTGAAAACTCAACGGAAAATCGTACACTATTTCAACATTTTGCCTCGAGATTCAAGCAGAAACAAACACTCTGAAAAATCAAATCAATTGGAACTTGTAAATTGACACACCCAAAAGAAAATTTCTGAGGAAACAAAATAAAAATAAAAAAGAGGAAAGAAAAGAAATAGCTAAAATTTAATCCCTGTACACAAAGAACGCAGAAAGAAATGGAAATAAATCGATCCAAGATCTGAATTTCACTAAACCACAAGCAATTAAACCAAAAGGTCACACAATTTTACATTTTTTCAGGAACTTATTCATAAAATTTCCGTACGAATTCAAAATCACATGAAACTTGGAACAAAATTCCAAACCCTAGCCCTAGGTCAACAAAGAGGAAAGACGAACAATCGTAAGCCTATAAGAGAGGGGAAAATATACCTCAGCCGCTAGGTATTCAAGGACAGCGGCAAGGTAGACCGGAGCTCCGGCACCAACTCGTTCGGCATATTTTCCGGCTTTCAAGAAACGAGCGATACGACCGACCGGAAATTGAAGACCGGCCTTGCTGCTCCGAGACGTAGCCTTCTTCGCGGCTCCAGATCCTAGAGTTTTTCCACGACCCGCCATTAAGGATGAACTTCCGCGCGCTTGCTTCGAAGAAAAAAAAAAAAAAAGCAAAAAGATTCTGAACGAATAATACAATATATCTGTAAAGAGAGAGACGAGCTTATGCTTTGCTACACCACCGAAAGCCAAACAAAAATATAAAAGATTTTAGAGATGAGAGGGTCGGAGAGAGTTTTTAAACCTATATATAGTGGGTGGGCTTTTGAAATTTGACCAATCAAGTTCTAGTGCGAGGATCGAAGGTAATAACCGTTGGATTGAAATTTAAAGTGACGGTCGAGATTTGTTTCCACTCATCTCACACCGCTTTTCCCTTTTGATTTTTATTTTTATTTTTGTTGTTGGTTGGTTGTGTTGGGGATTTGAATTGCGTGCGTGACAAATGGATCGATGTCAGTCTACGTGGATCTTTATAGATTGACGGGAATACCCTTTCATTTCCATTTTTACCCTTCACTTCACTTGATCACTTCCATACGGCTCCTTCCCATGCGATTTGGAGCTACCCACAATTTTTTCTTTTTTTCCCTCTTTTTTTTTTTTTTTTAAAGAAATATAATATTGCTCTTTTTGAACATATTACCTATTTTTTGAGTGCTTGATACTCAAATTTCTATGATAATTTTTTTTATATTAATAAAGTGAATGAGTATGGAAAATATTAATTCTTTTTTTATGAATTTAAATTATCTTCCCTCTCACTCTTTAGAAAATAAAAAAAATTCAAGAATTAACTTTATTTAGTTTGGAACAATCTCTTATTATTACTATTATTATTTTTACATTTTATGATTTCTATATGAATAAACATGTACAAAAACTGCCAAAAAAAGTATGAAAATAACTATATACAATTAAAATACAAAAGCTCAAGTATTTATTCGTATTTATATTTGTTTTATTTACAGATGTACAAGTGAGATTAGTCCGATAACAATGAACTACTTCTATATATATTTTTTTGTTTTAGTTCCAGAACGAATAAGTTACAAGACTTTTTTTTTTTGTTTTTTTAAATGAATTTATAACCTTATATATAATTACTAGTTTCATAAAAAATTTACTACTTCCCATAGTATATTATATATAAATGTCTTTTTTTTTTTGGCTCAGAAGATTCTTCTTGTTATTATATTTAAATTTGTTTTTCCCTAATTGGTAAATAAATGTTATCGGTTCAAGATTTATCATTTAATGAAGTGATAGAGTTCGGGAAAAAAAAAAAAAAAAAAAAAAAGGTGATGGTGATTGTTTTTTTGATCGGTGTGGTTGTAGGCCCATGACTACAGAAGAAATTGTGGCCTCAAGTGCATGAGTTGGTGATTCTGAGAGCCCAAGTTGGTAGTTTTAGTCGTTTTAATGCTACCCAAATGGTTTGGATCAGAATCGATCTGTACGTCCAATTGTCAATCATCGTCCAGATTCATGGGCTTCCACTCCTTTTGAGAACTAAAGCTGTTTTTTTTTTTTTTTGGGGTAATACAAAGAGATGGGACAGGTTAACGAACTTTTACAATTTGGCGGATCGACCTTTGTCAATCTGATGCATCTATGTCTATAGCTTTGCAAATATAACAAAATTTTAAAATTCTTATAACCCATCTACTAGCATTTGGATTAAAAACTAAAGATGGTAGTAATTTTCTTTCACTAGAATTATTAGAACATTAGCAGCTAAATATGCTTATTCAAAATATGCTCTTAAAAGTAAAATGATATCATCTTAGCCTTTTTTTTTTTTTTTTTTGCCTTTTTGTTTTGATGAAATATCTTAATTGTCTTTCATGCGAAGGTTTTAACTAATTCTCTTCTTCTTTTTCTTTTATGTATATATATAGTTTGTTTTAAAATGATCACACAATATGTTTATAAAGTATACTTGATCATTCTAGAGCAAAATTTACCAAATTCACTTTCATAAATCGATATCCAATATTAAATTTTTATTTTAAAAAATAAATTTAACCCCCTTCATAACAAATTAAACTATATATATGTTGATTTCAATAGCCAATGACTAAACATAGGTTTTGAGATAGTGCTGGTGTTCTTAAATCACAAAACATCATACAACGTATTATTGTTATTATTAATTATTGTTAACTGTGATGGTAATGACCCTTAACAAATGGCATATAACCTAACATAGTTAAGTACTTCAGATCTATATATATATATATATAAACAAGATTTATAAATTGATGATAAAAAAATTGAGATTACCTAACAATTAAGAAAAGCTTGGTAAATTTAGTAATTATCATGCATTGTAAATTGATATTTGTGTATAAGATTTCAATGAAGCATGATAATTTCCAATTAATTTATGACAATCGAAGTCGTTGAAAAAAAAAAAATCTCTATTTTTGTCATTGCGTTGATCTATTCTAAGTTATGCATAAAATAGAACGTAATCTTTGAGAGAATGTACATATAGATGTCATGTGAAGCAAATGGGTATGGTATAACCATCATCATAAGTGGAAATTATATACAATTTTTTTTTGCTTGAAACTGGAATTCATTGAAACCAAAAAGCAAAGCTACAAAAGTAGCTTAGATTCAGGAAGCTTCCAAAGGTCCACTATCCTGGATCATGCAATCAAAACACAAGGTTGGCAGCCAGTTCAGGTCCACTGGACCCAAAACATAGTGACTTGCCACCCATTTACAAACAAGATGGGCCAATTTGTTTTTTAATCTAGGGGTCCAGTTAAATCTAACAACAGAGAAATTATTACACAACTCAACGACATTAGAAAAAAGACTTTCAGCAACCCAATGCAGAGGAGATTTGTCTATTCGATTCAAAGCATTAACAATTGTGAGAACATCTGTCTCCACAATCACTCTACTCCAGCCCAGCGAAATTGCCACCTGCAAAGCTTTCTCTACCACCTCCAGTTCTGCTATTTAAGGAATAACTATCTGAGTTTTAAAGGTATGTATATCCAACACATTACCTCTACTGTTTCGAACAACCGTCGCCACAACACTACCATTACCTCTCAAGGCTACGTCTGTATTGATCTTTATAAAATCTTGTTGTGGAGGGTTCCAACCTATGTTGTGAAGCTGGTTCGAGTTCCCCTAATTGCTTTTGCAAACACCTTCCATCGATAAGGCTTCTAAAAGCTCTTGGAATCTGCTACGAATTAAATTTGGTGCTCCCACCACAAGTGCTCCAGCATTAAAGCACTGAAAGTAAAAAATTGCTCTCTATCTTCTTCATGAACTGGGAGAATTCCTTTGGGATTAATTAAAATGTTGATATAATCCATCAGATCATTGGCCCTAGCTACCTCCTAACGAATGCCCCACGGATTGGCAAACCAAACTCGTCTAGCAGCTTGACATTGAAAAAACACATGCACTTCAGTTTCTATCTGATAACATCCATGAACACAGCTACTCTTTTCCAAATTAACTCCCCTAGAGACTAAGTTTGCAAAAACCAGGAGGCCACGATTAACAAGCTTCCACAAGAACAATTTTGTTCACTCAATAACTCGGCTCTTCCAAATGGTTTTCTACCAGTGTTCCGTCTCTAGATTATCATGCTCAATCGCTGTGTACCCTGATTTAACATTATAAACACCGTTTTTTGATCTTGTCCAAATAATTTTATCTTCCTGATTATTTGAGGCTTAGAAAATCTATTTAATACACTTAATTGAATCTTGGTCAAAAAATCTATTAAGTTTATCTTCATCCCATTCACCATTCTCCAATTTCAAGGAGTTGACCATTCCAAACAATTCACAGGAGTCATTCCGTGGGTTTGGTAGAAAGTTTGGTCTTTTGGGAATCAAAGGATCTACCCAAAAATCAATCGAGTCCCCTTTCCCAACCTTATAACATAAACCTTTGGGTAACAGGCTTCTTGTTTTCAGAATACCTGCCCATAGCCACGAACTATCCCTCCGCTTTTTGCATTTCATAAACGTAAAGAAAGAAAAATATTTCCCTTTTAGCGCTTGAATCTAGAGCTTGTTACCTTCCATGGCAAGTTCCCAACCAAGTTTTGTCATCAGTGCTTTATTAAAACTCCATAACCTCCGGAGACCCAACCCCCCATTAGCTTTTGGTCTACAAACTTTGTTCCATGCGACTGGAAAATAACCTCTAGACACTTTAAGATCATTCTTCCACAAGAAAGCTTTGGTAGCTGGCTCGATCTTCTCACACCAGCCTTTAGGAAGGAGGAAAGAGGACACAGTGTGCACCGAAATAGCATTTGCAACATGATTCACCAGAGTGATTCTTCCTGCTTGGGAGAGGAGCTTTACTTTCCACCCCTACATTTTATCTTCAATTTTGTTCTTAAGATCTTCAAAGGCCACATATTTATTCCGATCTATAAAAAGTGGGAGGCCAAGATGTTTGGCCTTTCTATCAAGCTCCTTCATCCCTAGATATCATTTAATACCAACTTTTACTTCTTGATAACATTGTAAGAGAAAAAGCAGTCAGATTTGTCCTTGTTGAATTTCTGACCCATCCACTTGTAAAAAAGCTTTAAACACTTAAGAACCTGTTTCACCTCTTCCTCGTTGGCTCTACAAAAGAGTAATAAGTCATCTGCAAACAACAGGTGAGAAATGGACGGAGAACGGTGGCCCAACTTAACTCCATGAAACATTCTGTCGCTCTTCCATTTGAACAACATTCTCGAAAGAAGTTCCGTCAATATAACGAAGAGAAAAGGTGATATCGGATCTCCCTACCTCAGGCCTCTTTCCATTGGAATTCTTCCAAAAACGCTACCATTTAGTAAAAGCTCCATGGAAACTGAAAAGATATAGTTAAGCACCAGCTTGGTAAATTTCTCCGAGAAACCGAACAAAATCAGTAGCTTGGTCAACACAATCCAGTCTACTTTATCGTACGCTTTTTGCAAGTCCATTTTGATGCCAACAATGACTTTAATGCCTTTATGCTTTTTTATGGCATGAATCACCTTGTTCACCATGAGAGTGGTCTCTCCCATCCACCGGCCGGGAACAAAGGTAGACTGATTGGGGGAGATTATTTTTCGAAGGATCGGCCTTAATCTATCTACTATGATTTTCATAATAATTTTATACACAGTATTACACAAGCTGATTGGTCGGAGATGCTTAAATTCCAACACTCCATGAACCTTCGGAATTAAAACCACAAAAGATCGGTTTATGTCTCTTAGAATCATGCCTGATCGGAAGACATTTTGAATCATAGTCACAACATCTGGCCCCACTATATTCCAATAAGTCTGGAAGAACAGGGCAGGCATACCATCAGGCCCCGGGGCTTTAGTTAGAGGCATGTCCTTCACTACATTCCAAATTTTCCTTTTTGTTGATATGGCTTCCAGAAGAACGTTTTCATCATAAGACACACAGTAATGAATAAACTCTGCTAGTCTTTCACTTCTTCTCAAATTCTCAACTTCGAACAATTTTGTGAATTCATTTATGAACAGAGCTCCGATATCTTCTCGGGTCTCTTTCCAATGACCATTGGCATCTTTCAAAGCATGGATGAATATTTTTCTTCGATTTGCTATTGTAGCCACATGGAAAAATTTGGAGTTCTTATCTCCAGCAGTAAGCCATAGTTCTCTTGATTTCTGTCTCCAGAGAATCTCCACTCTTTTCCTCCATTCCTCCAGCTCCCACTGAGTGCGCCTTTCTTCAGATAAAGATTCCTCCGTTGGTTCCAAACCTTGTAACCATTGAATCCTATCTTCCAATTCATTAATCTTGGTTTGGCAGAACCCGAACACGTTTTTGTTCCAACTTCTTAAAGCAAAAGCAGTACTATGAAGCTTATAACGAACCAAAGCCACCCTATCCCTAAAGTCTACCTTCTACCAAGCCGTTTCCACAACCTTAGCACACATAGAATCTCTGGTCCATATTTCTAAAAATCTGAATAGTCTTCTTTGACCCTGTTGGTCTACACAAAACTTGAGCTAAATAGGGACGTGATCCAAATACGCTCTTGATAGGTGAATAACCCCTGCCTTGTCGAACTTGGATCTCCACTCTAGGCAAACTAAAATTCTGTTAAGGTGTTCACAAATATTTGCATTTCTACTCCTTTTGTTACACCACGTGAAAGGTTTCCCCCGGTATCCAATATCTAAAGCTCCGACTTCAAACATGAAGTTACGTAAGAAAAAATTTGACTTAGTAGTAACCGGCCGACCACCTACTTTTTCCTCCTGCATAGTTACGTTGTTGAAATCTCCAAGACACATCCAAGAATTCAGGCCTGTATTTACTTTTTGAAACGGGTCTTCCCAAAACTTCTTTCTCAAGGACCTTTTGGCAGGGCAATGACAAAATCACAGCATCCAACTATCCTCATGAGTCGACTCCACATGTACCCAAATAATCCAACAAGAGGCTGACTCAATAGTCCAATTACAATTTTTATCCCAGAAAAGAGCTAAACCACCTTTCCTGTTATCAGCTTTCATAATAAAGGAATGTTCAAAAGACAACTTTTTTCTAATGCCTTCCATTTTTACCTTGTTAGATTTTGTTTCACACAGAAAAAGACTTGATGGAGAGTACTTAAGACACTAGGCCTCGAACTGCTGAGCTCCTCCCAAAACCTAGGTAGTTCCAAACAATTAGACTCATTTGTAAGGGGGGGCATGATTTGGCCCGCCTCCTCAGCCATTGAAAACTTGGTTATATTGACCACAGTCAAATTCTCCTAACCGCTCGAACCTGAAAGACTTTCCCAACTCAATCCACGAGCTTTCTTTTTTAGTCTCAATTTTGGAGATACTGGGTTTGCGAAACCAGTGCCTTCCTCAGTATAAACCTTTGGATAATCTTCTCCAGTAATAACTGCTTTGAGCTTAAATTTATCAGAGGAGTTAGCCCGACTAATCACCGTCTCCTTAGCTAAGGTATCTTGGGTTGCAGAAGTCTCCATATGCTTGAAACTCAGGTCTATCTTTTCTTAGGTCAACAAGGTCTAAGTAGTAGAGTTGCTAGTTTGGGCCGCTCCTGGCAAAATTGCCTATGTCTCCCTCCCTAGCTCACTTATGTTAGGCCTACCTTTCTGTTTCAGGCCCACTAATTTTCTAGTGACTAGACCTTTCTCTAGGCCCACCTCACCCTTCTTCGTAGCAGGAAGCTATTCAAATCGCTGTTTCCCCTCACTCATCAGATCAATCGGTCTGCTCAAGGATCCAGAGCTGTCACCCACTTCAACTTTGTCTGCTACACCTTCCTCACGAGGAGTTATCAAATTTGAATATGGGAGGTTATCTCTCGGAGGCATATAGGTAGAGTATGGTGTAGGCGTAGGTTCCGTGTCAGACTCGTTCGACTGCCTCTCCAACGATTCCTTAGATTTAGGGTTTCTGTCAATTGCCATACCCCTATCCGAGGAGTCAATCCCATCTTGAAGATCGTGCCTACTGTCTTGATTCACTCCGGTGGTATCTATCGGCGTTGGCGCATTCTCATTGGTCGGAGTCATACGGTCAGCTTTCTCTGCTTTAGCTTTGTTGCTCTGGTCTACGGTGTTATCCTCCTCATCTAGCCCGAGTTCATCGTTAGAGAAGGAATCAAAATAATCCCTTCTTGGATTTTTAAATCTTCATAGATGATCTCCTTTGCTAAACACTGAGAAAGCCCCCTCTTCCACCCTCAACCAAACTCCATAGGCATCCCCGTCCTTTGCAGCGGAGGTATGAACTTGAACCTTACAGGACTTTTTCACATAGCCTTGAATCCCACAATTATAACAAAAATCACTTAGGTGTTCGTAACAAAATTGGATCCAAGATTTACCTTTTTCTACTTTCTGAAAGAAACCTGTTGGTAAAGGTTTTGAAATATTGACTTCGACTTGGATTCGCATAAATTTGAGCCCCCTTATGTTTTTCTTTGATGTATCTTCACATCTTACCACTTTTTGAAACAATCCCCCAATTTTGAATGCACTCTTTTTGTTCATGAACTGCAGTGGTAATCCATAGATTTGGACCCAGAAAGTAGAGTGGGAAAAATCGAAATCCCTTAGAACCATATGAGGATTCCATTCCTTGAGAGCAAGGTGCGCACTGTTGATTGTCCAGGGTCACTGATTCCACACTCTGGCTCGGTCCCTTTCATTTTTGAACGAAAACAGGAACGAACTATGGCATAATTGCTCCACCTTAGCTGGTTCTTTAGTGAACCATATTCTTCTGGTTATCAATTGCACTGTAGCATGCTTAATAACTTTTTCCATGATGATTCTTCCCACTAATGTTAGATTGGATTTTCTAGATGCTTCTATAACATTTGCCATGAGCTCCAGATGGGGGAAATCACCTTGATCTAGAAATGAAGTTTCCTCTGCTTCCATGACCACCCTATTCAGATTTTTGCAACTCCACTGATCTCCTCTTAGGAACCAGGAAGTACTCTTATCTGGACCACTACACAATAACTTCTGGTTGAAATCACTGGTAGTGAGACTGCTAAACTAGTGTTAGTAATCACTCATAAGAAGGGAGTCGTTGTGGAAATTATATACATGTACCATTCTTTATCTATTTCTATCATATTGAATATATCTATATATAGTTGCTTTTGTACATGTCCAACGTCAACTTCACCACAAAAAGAAGATCAACCTTGCATATAGAAGAAGCTATGTAGGTTGAATTTTTTACCCAATCAAGCAAGTTGAATTTAACAGAGATCGAAGATGCCTATACATATGTTCAAATTTTTACCCAATTAAGCAAGTTAAAACTAATAGAGAAAAAGAAGATAAAATTGCAAGTGCTAATGATTAGAATTTGTGAATTATTAGAGGAACTGATACGCTAATTTGAATTAAAGAAAATTATGCCTATTTGAATTTTTCTTTTTGATATTAAATAATACATCCCACAAATATATGTGTGTATATATATATATATATATAATTGTAATAATATAATTATACAACTAGACTTCTATCAAGTCATTTTCAACTTTTAAATCATTTTAAGAGTTAAAATTAAAAAATTCATATATGATTATATGGTTTTTATAAAGTTTATTGTGTTCAAATAAAATTATAGAGTACATTACTAAATTCCTTTTTGGTTTATAATTAAATTTTAAATTTTATTCTTAATATGATCAACTAAAGGATAATAATAAATTTGAAAATTTAATGCCAATATTTAATTATATTCTTTGCTTTTCTTTTCTAAGTTTTATAGTTAATCGTCCCTTCGGCCGCTGTGTAATTGAAAAACCCTGGTTTTTACAATGATTTCTATTTTTAATCCATACACGGAAATTAAAAAGAATTAAAAATCACAGTACATTAGTAGTGTAATCTCATAAAATTGGAATTTTATGTTTTCTTCATTCTCATGCGATGTCCAAAAGTGCTTTTGAAAGAAAATAAAACTATAAAGATAACTGCATCTGTCAAAAAATAATAATAATAATAATTAGGTGACTTAGTTGCTATTTAGTATAATTTTTGCTCCTATTTCTTCTTTTAATTTTACAAAAGTGCTTTCCAAGTATTAAATAAATCGACCAAAACATGTGTTACATATCAATATATGATAATGATTTTTAAAAGAACATTTATTAATAATAATACTTTAGACGACGATTTGTCAAAAAATTATTTTTTAAAGTGATGTTTGCATTGTAATGTAAATATTTATATTGAAAAAGTTCTTTATATATAGATATATATATATATATGATATACTTATATTTATTTATATTTATCTTTTAAAATATTCACTTATTTATAATTTAATTTTTTATTTTTTTAAAAAAATATATTATTATATTAATTAATATAATATTAACACTTACATGATATTTAATTTACATCTTAATAAAAATTTATTAGTATTTCTAACATAATGGCAATAAACCCATAAAAGTTATATATATCTATACATATATATATATATATATATATATAACATCTTCGTCTATATATTATTCATTCAAGGCAAATATCTCTAAGAAAAACTAAAAGTCAACTTATAACAGTAGGACCGATTAATAAGATGTCACGCACTCTATCCCATATAAATTATTAGTGCCTTAATAAAATAATAATAATAATAATTAATGGTGGCCTCTTCTTCTTCTTCTTCCTTTTGTTTTAATTTTATTTCTTCCAATATACGTGTGATTGCCAAAGGAAGTAGTGGTCTTATTATAGGCTTCTCCCAAGGGAATAAATTAATTGCTGACTTTAAAAATATCCACAACATATATCTTTTAAAAGCTAGAAGTTGTTCTTCAAAAAGCATGACCTAATTTTGATGATTTGATTAGCTCATTGAATAATAAAGAGTAAAAAACAAAAGTAAATAATAATAAGAAAACATTTGTAATGTTACGTCAAAATAGCAAAGATTTGTGAAGTAGTGACCAAAAAAACATCAAAAAGAAAACAAAAGAGTTAAAGCAATCGTGAAATGTTGTCATTTGTCAAGGATAAAGTTGATGATGATTATTTCCACTAGTGGTTTGATTTCCAAAACTGATAGTAAGAACAACGTAAAAAGCAATGCAGAAGAGGCTGTGCACGAAGCATAATATACCTCCAATTAACAGAAAATGATGGTGCAAAATATTCCTGCATAGTCCTTGTGATTTTGAGTTCTCTAACATTCCAATTATCAGCGCCGGGAATCCAACAGCTGCTGTGATCCTGGATGTACATACATAACCCATACATCAAACAACTTTGTCAAGCACGTACAATATATCATTTCAAATACTAGCTATATAGCTCGTTAGGTCAAATTTAATAACATTCATATACTAAGTATATTTTGTTTTGGTCCATTCCAGATTTTTAAAAAAAAAAAAAGGTAACAAAAAAACTGAAAAGGATATATTGGACTATTAGTTTAATAACAATGGTGGTCCTTAAATTAATTAAAGGTGTTTCATTATAAGAACATAACCATAAGCACCACCATTTGGTTATATATGAAGGTGGGAAACTGCTTCTTTTGGTGTCTTTTGATTAATTAAAGCTAATGAGCTTTAGTAAACAATTAAGTAAAGCTAGGAGCTAGCTATACATTAATTAGATTGCCATTTAAAATCTTCCACATGCGTGTTAAGAATATTGCTTTAGCAGAAAGTAAAGTACCCAAAGGGATAGTTAAAATAGATGATTAACATACTAAAACACCTTGAATATATAAAATATATATGTGAAAATAACTTAGCAGAAAAATCCAGAAAATATTGCAATGTATGCCTACATATGAAACTAGGTAAGCTGGTAATTTAACGAGTTTAATTTTATCAGATTATATATGTGTGTATATAAACAATCAATCTTTTATCCAGTCTACCTGATAAAAGTACAAGTCATATATATGTACATGTATGTATGTCTATTATAGTTAGAAAGAATTTCAATGTACGTATGTCTATTATAGTTAGAAAGAATTACCATGATGAAATGAGACATGCAAAGCATATTTGGAGGTTAGAAGAAGAGGTCTCCAACTTTTCCATGGAATTACAAAAGCACATGCACCCTGCAAGCAAATTAGCCATAATGTGAGCTGTTGCCAGTAATAAAGTTGCAGCTAGACCAAGCTTAAATGTCTCTGATATTCCTCTTTCCTCGTCACACTCAACTCTGTGTAGCCGATTCAGCACCTGCTTAATTTTAAGAACACAAAAGTTAAAATTATTTTCTTTTTCTTTTTTTTTTTCTTTTTTTTTTTTTTCTTTCTTTAAGTGAATAGAACTTGATATATATATATATATATATATACATATGCATACCTTGTTTTTGTTGATTTCAGCTTGAAAGCTTAGTACACCAGCAATGACATCCATGGCCAAGATTGTTAAACAAACAACAGCACCAGATTTTCCCATTTTTTGTACCTGGACTTCGAGGAGGAGGAGAAGAAGAAGAAGAAGAAGCTTAAATGGGCATAGAGGAGACAACTTTATAGCTAGACAGGTAAGGGAAGATGTGGGGGTTTCGCTGTGGAGCATTCACATGAGAACACTGTGATTAAAGTTGTAAAGCATGTACCATGTGATTATGTATTAGCCTCTTTTTTTCTTTAACTATATATTATTATATAAAGAATTTTTGTACTTATAACTATTTAATTTGTGATTAACCCCCCCCCCCCCCCCCCAAAAAAAAACAAATAATAATAATAAAAAATAAATACTATTAAATTTTATGAAGGGATTTAATGCGACATAGAAATCCCAACTTACTTTTGTCATTACTATCTTGTTTTAGAAAATTTCCTTCTCATTGCATATGGTCTGCCGATTTTAGAAATGTTTTCTTTATTATCATTATTATTATTTTCAATGTTTGGATTCTATCCATATCTATGTGTATTAATACCAATATTTTAAAAATTGATATTGTTGGAAATATTGAATGTTCAAATATGAAAATATTTATAAAAATATGAAAAATTATCAAATATCGATATAAATTTATTGAAAATAATAAAAGAAATGATGAAAAATTATTACAATTTTAAATTAATTTATTTAATCAATAATTATCAATTTGACTATAAAAAGTGAAAAAAATATTGAATGTATATAATATTTTCTTAATAAATAAAAATACGGTAGACATTAACGAAAATTAATATTATTGATAAAAAATATGAAAAAATACATATCTCATAAAATTATTTATAAATTAAAATATATAATATACTATTATAATTACATTATGATTTATGAATAGTATTT
The DNA here is from genome assembly GCF_031755915.1 of Ziziphus jujuba. Classification (NCBI taxonomy): domain Eukaryota; kingdom Viridiplantae; phylum Streptophyta; class Magnoliopsida; order Rosales; family Rhamnaceae; genus Ziziphus; species Ziziphus jujuba. Next base: position 37,664,368 of record NC_083379.1, on the reverse strand, counting down.
CGGTACCATATAGAGTTATTTTGTAGTTGAAAACTATTATTTCATTCTTTATCTTCATTTTTTAATGTGTAATATAAAATGTAATAATCAAGATACTATATCTTTTAATAATTAATTTATATTAAAAATAATATTTTATCTTATAAACTTAAGTTAATATCAATAAAATTTTTAAAATTTTTTGTCAAAAAGTATTAAGTTTAATGGATATTTATAGAAATTTGGATGAAACTTTAAAAAATATTAATAAATATTGTGGAAATTTAGACCAAAATGTGAGGAAATTGATATGAATGTATATGAATGAAAATTTCAAAAAATTTAAATGAAAATTATGGAAATTTTTCCATTTGATTTTGAAACTCAAATTTCTTATCAACATTGAAAAAATAAAAGTTTTAAAAAAATATCTAAAAATTATGGAGATTTTAAACTTTGGTTAATACTACCATCAAGTTTCCCAACAAGTACCTGTGGCCTCACATGGTTGAAATCCAAGGCGTCTTAAATACCTCATTAAAAAAGTAATAATAAAAATAAAAAATAAAAAATAAAAAAACAAGTCATAGTTTGTTGTGGTACCACTCAATTACCAATTTGACTATAGTATGTAAGTCCAAATTTCAATATTATCCGAGTGGCTCCACTTCACACCTAATACTAGAAAATTACCGCTTGGAATTGGGAAAATAGTTAATAATTTTAATAACTAATCGTACCATTTACTGGAAAATATTTCGATTATTTAATAAAACAACAGACAAATTAAAACGAGTAATTAATGTTTTTATTATCTTTTAGACACACTGAAATTTTATCTTAGATCTCTTATTTATAGTGATTAAAAATGTGACTTGGACAAAGAAATAGGAAAATATAATCGGTTCAAAATTTCAAATTGGGTTAAGCTTCTAAAAATTAGAAAAAGGGTACTACTCACGGTCAGAATTTTAGCGGGTTGATCCTAATTAGCGGAGAAGCTGTGCAGTGCCAAGCCACTAAATTCCTATATGGTGCTCTGTTATTTTTGTTTTTAAGCTCGGGATGGTAATGATGAGGCACCATTTTACTTACCAACTGATTAAGCAATATTTCAATCATTCCCAAAATTGTTAAATAGATTATGGTCTGTAGATGAGTTTTAATATAAACGTATAAAATAATATTACAAAGGTGATGACTATAGTATTATTTTGTAACGAGAATGTTGTTTTCTACTTGAGCATTGTTCCACATGGAAAAACACAGCTTAAAGTCAAAAAAATAATAATAATACTATAGCCATCAAATTTGTTTAACAGATTTTAGATGCTAAATGATTGGACAATTTTTTATTATTAGTTAATAAATTAATATAATCTAATTATAAAATGTGAATTCAATAAAATAATGTCAAAATGATGTCCTAAAATTTAAAAAATAAAATTTGATAACCTTAGTATTATAGAAGAAGAAAAAAAAAAAAAAAAGTGAAATTGGTAGATAACCGGCCCAAGAAATTTGGGTCTGGCAAGGTTTATTAAAATTTAGGCTCATGAAGTTTTGATTAGCAGTATTCATGTTAACGGGCTACCAAATAGTGGGCTGGAAAATGAAAAAGGGCTCACAAGACTTCATCTCCAACAAAATGAGGCTGAAGAGCGGCTTTAAAATGGCTCTTTAAGAAAATTGAAGGAGCATGATCTTTCACACTTAATAATCACTTTTTATGAAAACTGAGATATCAAAACCAGTGAATCAAAATGCTGCACCTAAAAAAAAAAAAAATTTAAAAATAAAAATAAAAATTACAATTTGTACAAAAAGTAAAACGTACTTTAGCAGTGCCAGCCAAAATACCACTACGGTAAACGACTGCTATAATAAATTTGCCAAAGCAAAGATACAAATTTCTTATTTTGATTCTTCAAAAGACAAAAATATGAAACTAGTGGACCACTCAAGTTCTGCAGATTTTCCATGCTGGTGAATATGATTGAAGCCAATGTTTGATATTGGAAGACCCAAAAAACAAATATGCTTCTAAAGGGTGGAAAAATATTACAGAAAACATGAAAATGGCTGAAAGCAAAGCTTTATGTGGGGAGCAATCAGCTCCATGTGCTTGCATTTAATGAATGAAAAATTTTGTTCCTTGGACCTCTAAAATATCAAGATGCTCATCTCCATATTAGAGTATTAGGGAGAAAAAACAAGAATCTGGCCCACCTTCTTCATCATATCCTGGCTTTTGTTGGCCCTTATTATGTTTTGGTGTAAGAAATTCAAGAATTTTAGTGTGGTGAATCATTATCACAGATTTAATATCATAGCTTTCTCATTGCCCTTTTATTTTTCTGTTCCCACCACCATTCTTTGTCTTTTCACGACAGCAAAACTAATGACTATAGACAGAGAAAACAAATAAAAATAAAAAATAAACCAAGTATATTCGTAATTGGAACCAATGTTTTATTGATTAATTATAATTTTATTTGAATTTTGTTTAATCGGATGATTTTGACTATGACTTATAAGTAAATTGTATGATGATCGCAAAATTTGAATACCAAGTAATACAATGTCATGCCTTCTAAAGGGACAACATATATAGTAATAAAAATTACTGTTTTCTTGATTGTTGATTTAAATTCGAATTCCTCCATGTGTAATATAGAAATAAATAAATAATGAAATGATTACATTATCACCCACATTAAAAATAGATTGAACCAAACATAAATAAACAGACAACATATAATATATTTGTGTATATTAAAGATAAAATGTGATATTCTTTTATATTAGTAGAATGGGATATTGGAAATACAAAATTACTGTCTATAAAAACATTAGTGAAAGCCATTGGCTTATTCCACATGGAACCATATAATAGTTGACAGGTATGTAAAATTGAAAATTGTTGGCAATACCTCATGTAGTTCAACATTTTTTGCATTTTACATTTTGTAGTATCAATTAATTTTACAAAAATGTTGAAATTAAGTAGAACATTAACGATAAAAATCTTAAAATTTAAGAAAAAATTTAATGACTAGGTTTTTTAATATTTAATGACTAGTTTATTATAATAGATTTATTAATTAGTTGTGGATTAGATGATTTTATAAATATTGCAATCTTCTGTTCACCAACCTTTTTCTTTTTCAACACCGGATTTAAAAGGTGCATGGAGATTTGTGGTCAAAGCTAATAATGAGAACTCTGTTATCTTTCCAAACACCACTAGTTTTTGGAATTTGGGTTCTCATTATTGCTTCACTCTAACCCATATCCTTACACCAATTAAGGTTAATGTAATTATGTAATTATAAATCTTATAGACCTATATTTTCTCTCCCTGCTCGAACTTTCTTTATATGTTAAAAGCCCCCCCCCAACCAAAAAAAAAAAAAAAAAAAAAAAAAAAAAAAAAAAAAAAGAAAATTGTATGTGTTTTGGACTTTGGAGTTTGGTTCCCCACTTTGAATGGAAATTTCGGAAGAGGCAAAGGCAATTAATAGTTTATCCATATGCCCATTTGGTCCCACACATATCCTCACAAAACAAAAGGCCCACCATTTTTGTATTGAAAAAAATATGTGACAGCTACACTACACCACATTAATCTAATCAATCTTTGTACTGTTGGATGCAAGGCCTGGACCATTTCCATTTTTGTAGTTAGTTAAACTCCCAGCAATCTAGTTTAACTAATTATTTAATTTTATCTAAGTGTTAAATTTGTTGTGGCTGGATTTCGATAAATGAAAAAAAAAAAAAAAATCATAAACAAGCACTTGTTCTTTCTACCAAAAAACAAATAAAAAGGCCCTTGTTCATGTTTTCATTTCCTCTATCCTCTTTTGCTTCCTAGGTTTCAAGATTTTGATCATTGGTTATGAAATCAAGTATTTTATGTTGGATTTCATTAGATATATATTATATTGGAGGTCTAAGATCCTATTATCATGAATAGACATGATGTAACCCAATATAAGTTGTTTGATAACACCTGGTAGCTAATTTTCAATTTCATATTTATAGAAAAAATGCCTTAATATGAAGTCTTTTGAATAAATTGGTAACTTTTCCAATAACTAATTTGACTTGAATTTCTTATTATCGAATTCTCAAAATTTGAATATTTCCCATATTATATAAAACACTTACATACTCTTAAAAGTTAAAAATTATCCTAGTAATACTACATATATCAATTTCTTTATCAAAATTTAAATAAACAATGACCTCATGATATATAAGTGGTTGCTAGATTATTTATGTTCTACAATTATGAGAGGAAAAACCAATTGTATAATTCAACTTATTATTTACCAAAATTTTGATAAACAAATTCAATAAATGTAAAATTATTAAAATTATATATGTTCAACATGTTAAAAATGTTCTATTGCAAAAAAGCAAAAAAAAAAAGGGAAAAAAAAAGTGAAAAGTATTTCTCCTGTTAGTTAAAATTAACATTCATTTTAATAAATTGAATACTGAATACGAATGTTAACTATGGAAACATAGGTTAATTAACTTTCCTATCTTTGCTATTCTCTCTCTCTCTCTCTATATATATATATATAAATGTTATTTAGTATTACTAATATAACAATCATCAATAGATTTATATGTGATTTAACAATTTAAATAACTAAAAGTATTTACTTTTTTAAATTAAAATTTTAAAATATAAAATCAATACATAATTAAATATTATTAATTAGCAATTGTTATATCAAAATGACATTACCAGTGATCATCCCTATCAATCACAAATACCAAAACTATTTTATAAAAGATCACCAATTTCTTTCTCATTGAAATTATGTTCCATTGAGCAAAATTGAACTGGCAATCGAAGAACATGAAGTTGACTAAATCATGAATAATGCTTAGCACAGTATGCTCATGGTCATGCCTGTGATTTGTGTCTTATCTAACAAGCTAGCTAGTATTAAAAATATGCTATTTTCCAATCTTGAAATATTAATATACCTTTTTAGCTTAAGATGCTTAAAAACCATTATAAAATAACCAACAAACAAGCATGCCCATGTTATAGAGTAAGACTAATAATTAAAGATGTTTCAATTATTGTTTGACTGGAAAGCATTTGCTAATTCTCAGCTGTTTTTAGCCACAATTTCACCAATTTGTTTACTTATACATACTAATCAAGTTTGTCTTCTGTTGCTTGTGTGTCGTGGGTTTCAATTTGAAATATACTATTTGTTTCTATTGATAATCACACTTATGGATTAATTTATTATTTTATTAAAAAAAATTTACTTTCTTGTATTAATATTTTAGATTAAAAAAATCAATACATAATCATATACAACCAATTAACAATTGAAATATTAACAATGGTTTAGCAAAATTCGTTTAATTTACCTTTTTATTTTCTAAATTTCAGGGGTTAATACAAATATGCTGCTTGTTTATTTACCCAAACTACTTAACTATTGCTTTTTGGGAGTACCCAAACTACTTAACATTAATAATGGTGATCAGAAATTACAAGTAATTATTATGGTTTATTATTTAATTTTATATTTAAAAAAAAAATCTAATTTGCTGTTTATTAAAATTACAGTCTTCTTTAGTTAAAATTTTGTTTTCCTTTTGTAATGGAAGGGAAGAGTGTTTTTTTTTTTTTGATAATTTGATTTTATTTTACTAAAAGGATTTAATAATAACTAGAAACAACGACATGGGCATTTTCCGTGGTACGTTTTTTTTATCTTTACGTTTAACTCAAACAGTGAAATCTTGGGAGGATGACAACTGTACGTCAAGAAATCTAAAGGTAAATATGGAATTAAGAAACTAAATTGAATGTTACTTTGGTACTTCAGTACTTCAATTGAAAATTTACTGCATAATTCACGGGATAAATAGTAAATTCAGTCTGTTGTAGGTGAATGAGGAGGCAGAGGTTAGACCTCCCCTGTTTAATTTTTGACCGCCCATCCTTATTGTTTCATATTTTTAATAAATCATGTTTTTTTAATCACGCCTAGATCACCATAGTGCAATTTAAGAACCAACATTTCATGGCCTATTGTCTTCTATAAGCATTTTTGAGACCCATATTTTGATGTATCGGAATAAAAAGGTTTAAAATATAGATATTTGGTTAAATGTGATTGGAACCTTTTACAATCACAAACCACAAGCAGCCATTTTTCGGCAAAAAAAAAAAAAAAAAAACCACAACCAGCCATTTTATTAAAAAATAAATAAATTTGTCATAATTTCTCTATTTAGAATCAACCCCTTTGGCATGGTTGGGCCACAGTTTTTGTAGTAGTCAAGGACTATTCATGGAAAGCTTGAATGTGTATTTTTACTTTTTTAAGATTCTTATTGATTCCAAATCCTTAAATTCCCTATCTAACCTTCCATGGTCAACAATATTGGGAAATTTAACTGAGATGAGGTTTGATGGAATCCAAAGGCCAATCAATTGCAATTGTTTTTGCTATAATTTTATCTTTTCCATTTATAAAAGAACAAAAAGTAAAAATTTTCACCAACCAAAAAAAAAAAAAAAAAAAAAAACAAAAACAAAAAGTGAAAAAATCGATCATATAAGAATATCCTTAATATTTAATGTGATTGCAGTATATATAATGGAAAAATTAACATTGTTAAAATTTATAAAAGCATTTTTAATAAAATTATGAAATGTGAAAATAAATATATTATATTAGCAACATAAGCAGTATTTTAAAAAAAATTTCTCTTCAATAATACTGTCTAGAATGAATATCATACTAAAGTGATCTAAATATTATTAAAATGAAAGTTTTATCTCTAAAATTTTAGGGTTTAAAAAATCAATGTTATATATAATTAATTAACAGTTATAAAATAAATGCTATTAAAAGCTATAAATATATATTTTATTAATTTTTTTTTAAAAAAAAACCTGTTTTTAAAAAATCACCTGAGGAATTTTCACAAAATCCAATCACAGACTTTCATTTTAGATATTACTATTAAAAAACAATATTTTTTTAAAAATGCTGTCCATGTTATTCATATCCATATTAATTACTTATATATCATATTTCATATTTTTATTAAAAATATTTTAAATAAGGCTTATTTTTTAGTATTCACCAAAAAAGGTTAATGTGTGATTATTCTACCAAAAAAAGGTTAATTTGTGATCGGGAATAATAAAAATGCACTAAAGATTTGGATTATAATAACTAATTTCACCAAAAAATTAGATCTTCATTTCCACTAACCATCTAGGCCCACGGATAAAAATCTTTGAAACCCAGTACGTGAATAGAAAAAGCTCAAGAAATTCAAATGAGATATGACTAATGAGGGTCCATGAATAAAAATTAAGATATGATTGTCTCTTTCTAGTGATTCACTGAGCACCTGCCTCCTCAGTAGCTATATCATTTATTAGTGTCACAGAACAAGGTTTTTTACCAGGTTGGTTTGTCATGTTCCCCAGGAGCACCAAAGATTCTCCATTTTTTTGAATTCCATACTTTTACCTTGATGATCTACATGTGGCACCTTGTTCACTGGTTCTGAGTTTCCACTTGTCTCTCTTCCTCTCCCATGGACACCACCATTTTAGGGAAACTTCCAAAATTGCTTCATGTGATTCTGGTTTTGTGCCTTTCAGGAGAGACTTTACAAAACATAATGGTACTTTGAGAATTTCTTTCTTTTTTTTTTTTTTTTTTTTTTTTTTTTTTTCTGGGTGTTTCATGAAAGATTTGATTTTGGTTTCTTGCTGAAGTATTCTTTTAGTTTCATGAGTCTTTTAGGCCCAATGGTTGTTGTCAGGAAATGGGTACCAAATTTTAGTGAAAGAGAGTTGTGTTCCAGAGCAGAAAGCAATTGAAAAAGAGGTGGTGGTGTTTATTATGCTTCTTCAGCTTTTTATGGTGGGAAGAAAAAAAGATGTCCTTTTGAAGACAAACAAGGGAGATGTCTAAAAAGATTTATTCATCCAAAAACCCAGAATAGTGAAGGGGTTGAAGCTGTGAAGCTCCTCATCAGCAAGAAAAAAAAAAAAAAAAAAAACTTTATTAAACAAAAAAAAAAAAAAAATGCCAACAGTGTGGTTCTCTCTGAAGAAATCTCTACACTGCAAATCAGAGCCATCAGATGTTCATGACCCAAAATCAAGGAAGCATTTGAGTACAATCTTGACTAGAAAAGCAGGAAGGTCAGGCTGTTCAAGGTCTATAGCAAATCTCAAGGATGTCATCCATGGAAGCAAGAGGCATTTGGAAAAGCCACCAAGTTGCAGTCCGAGATCCATAGGGAGCAGTGAGTTCCTCAACCCAATAACCCATGAAGTTATTTTGAGCAACTCAAGGTGTGAGCTCAAAATCACTGGTTTTGGTGGATTCCAAGAAGGGGTTAGTGGTGGTGGTAATAACAATGGTAGTGGTGGTGGTGGAGGAATAGGAGGTGGGTCAACTTTTGTAGGTACTTTAAGGCCAGGAACACCTGGTCCTGGTGGTCACTCTACAATGCACTACTTTAATCCTTCCTTTAAAACATCATCAACTCCTCCTAGAAAATCCCCATTTCTTGTATCAGATAACCCTGATGGGTCTGGTTTTGGAGGTCTTACTATTTCTGGAAATGGTGGAATTCGTCCAAGCAGTAGAATCTCTCTAGACTCAGACTCAAATGTTTCATCCACTGTGACTTGTCACAAATGTGGAGAGCAGTTTAGCAAATGGGAAGCTGCTGAAGCTCACCATCTCTCCAAACATGCTGGTAAGAAAAAACTTTATCTGGGATTTTCAGGATTAGGCTAATTTGGGTCATGATTATTACCAATCTTTCCTTGATTTCCTACCAAGTTACTGGTACTTTTTATTTGTGCATTTCTTTTTTCTTTTTTTATCCCTAACGCAACAGCTTTTTCTTATATCTTAAAGTTCCACATCATATAACTTTTCGGACCACATGATTTTGAGAGAGATATTCTCTGAACAAATTTGAAAACATAGTTGGTGTTATCCTTATCTACATCTTCTTTTAAGAGTGTAACCTCGCTGGTTTCTTTGATTCACCTAAGAGAATCGTTTAGAATTAAGGATTATTCTAAACTAAATCTAAACCTATTACCTTGCTCACCACCTTTTGATATGGAAGTTCATAGGTTAATTATGCAGTAATTACTAGGATTTATTTACATGGACCAAAATATTATTTAAAATATGGTTCTGTTTTCAATTTCTCTCATGGTTGTAACTTAATAAACTGTTAAATACTCTTCCATATCTTTGATATTCTGGACTAGAAAATCTCCATCTGCAACTCACTCTATGCTCTTATACATGACAGTTACTGAACTTGTGGAAGGTGATTCTTCTAGGAAAATTGTCGAAATAATATGCCGGACGAGCTGGTTGAAATCAGAAAACCATTGTGGTCGGATTGAAAGAGTTTTGAAAGTCCACAACATGCAGAAAACTCTTGCTAGGTTTGAAGAATACAGGGAAACGGTAAAAATCAAAGCCAGCAAGCTCCCAAAGAAACATCCTCGGTGCCTAGCTGATGGCAATGAGCTTTTGAGGTTTTATGGCACAACTTTGGCCTGCTCTCTTGGTCTGAATGGTTCTTCCAGTTTATGTGTGTCTGAAAAATGCTGTGTTTGTCGAATTATAAGGAATGGATTCTCAGCAAAGAAGGAGCTCAAGGAAAGTGTAGGTGTTTTTACTACTTCAACAAGTGGAAGAGCTTATGAATCGATTGAAATATTTGAAGAAGTTCCATCTATAAGGAAAGCTTTGATAGTCTGCAGGGTAATTGCTGGGAGGGTTCATAGGCCTTTGGAGAATATACAAGAAATTACTGGCCAAACAGGTTTTGATTCATTAGCTGGAAAAGTGGGTCTCTACTCAAATATTGAAGAGCTTTATCTTCTCAATCCTAGAGCTCTGCTTCCTTGCTTTGTGGTAATCTGCAAACCCTGAAGAAAAAAATGGAAATATTCTTCTTCATTGAAGTTATGTGAATTCTTTTTTCTTTTTCTTTTTTTCCTTTTTTTGTTCCAATTTTTATTTTTTTGATTGAGGTAATTTTCCTCCTATTTTGTGGAAGAAATTTGATTCTTCTATTCGAGCCTCTTGCCACTTACTCTTTACATCAGAATCTGTACTTATTATTGTGAATCTGCCATGTTTTTGTTCTGACTTTTTTTTCCCTTTACAGTTCTGACTTTAGGCTTGTGCTTTTGATGTAAAAATTTATAACAACCCCTACTTGTGGGATCAGCTTATTGAAAAAATGACTGAAAAATTAAGTTAAAATTTTCCATGTATCTGAAAAACTAAAGAAGTTAAGCTACAGTAGTATAATCATAAAGCAACAAGCCTCCAGATCCAATGTCAGGAGGATCTTGATAATGACCTTTACCGGTGGTTGGAGAGGCAGAGTAATGAATAAATGATATTAAATAAAATATGACTTTCAAAATCTTCAACTACTAAAACAGGTGACTAATTTTAAATAAATATATTTAAATAGAAAAGACAGTGATTATATAATAAGACCAAGTCTTCAAGCTATTTAATGAAGCCTAAGGCCATTTGAGACAAACAGTGAACAAGAATTGTTGCAATTAATTTAATAAACCAACCTTGACTTGAGATTCCATCTGAGTTTTAAATATAGTTTTTTTTTTTTTGGTTGTTGATCCTTCTCTGAGTAGAGGGTTTCCAAAAGACTCCTCAGAAAAAATAGAGCACTTCGTAGCATGTTCACATATTTTATTTTATTTTATTTTGAAGTTAATAGCATGTTCACATTTTTGTTCATAGAATAGTTACAAATAAATAGATTTTTAGTACCAAGTAGACAATTATTTAGTGTGACAAGTCATTAGGCATGCGGTCCATGTTGGAGGGGATATGTTTTTGAAGGAAAAATAGTCTCACTCTCACACCAGAGGACAAATATGAAGAAGGATTATATGTCTTATGTTTTCTGTCCAGGCATTTTCTTACTATTCCCATCCTTATTTTGATTTTATGCTGTAAATGGTTTGTGTTCTCTCTCTTAAGTGTCAGATTTGCTTTCTTTTGGCTTTTGGGAGCTCGTGGACCACCTTGGTATACAACAGCTAACATTTAAGATAAGGTCATGGATCTCTCTCTCTCTCTCTCTCTCTCTCTCTCTCTGTTTATTGAATTTCAAAATGGTAACTTTTATTGGTCGCTTTAGATGTGAATGTCAGCTAGCCCACTTGAGTATGGCTTTTTAATTCATTTACTTCTTTTATTTTCCTGTTATTATATTGTTTTTCAAAAACAAAAAACAAAAATAAATGTTTTTATATAGATTTTTTTGTTTCTGAAACATGTATACAGCTTTTAAAGCTCTGTGGCACATCCACCTCTTAAATGCATACTACCGCTCACAACCCTTGCATGAAATCATGATTTTGGATGAAATTTAATGGAATTCAATTTTTCAAAATGGTGGTAGCTTGGAGGCAGATGAAACTAAATGAACAATCTTTAGTTGCAGATTGACATAACTCCTTGATATGGACTTTTCATCTTTGGGGTCCATTTTGCTAAGCTGATTATAGATAATGTCAAACTCTTCCATTGGTAGTAAATCGCTGGAAAAGTGGCAAATTTTTGCCTTCTGAAAATGGTCTAGTCAGGCACAACCTTGAGGTTGATGGCTAAATAAATGAAGGGGAACAAAAAAGCAAATGAAAAACTGAGACACCCAAGTTAACCTCCAAAAGATTCAAAGTCCTAGAGCGTCTATTTTGATATTTTCTCTACCATCTGAACTTTTAGCTTTCTGACTCAGGCTGTTAACTACCCATTTCTTGTTTTCTCTTATAATTTCATACAGTTTGTGCAGCTCTAATTAGTTAGCTACCATTTAAAGCTGAGAAAATTTAGGGAAATTTAATTTCTCCTAAATTTCCCTGCAAACTAAATTGGGGATTAATACCCTTGACAATTGAATTCTTCATCACACTTTAGGTAAACCCAGATGACAACTTTAAATTTTGAAGGTAAGTTTATAGGAAAGTTGCATTGTCTAAATATATCCATGGAAGTCCAATAATTTTCCAGACCATTAATGCATTTTGAATGATTCCCCACATCTTACATAGTTCTTACTGGATCCTGTTGTAATATCTAAAGTTTTATGCCTAGTCACAGTATTAATAAGGACTTCGTTCCCAATCTGAGATCTAACTTCTATTTTGTTATCTTTTTCTTTTAGATGCTTTAGGCTACGTAAACCCAATGGATGCTATATTTAGTAAGAGTCTACTTAAATAGCATTTTGTCTCAATTTTCAAACACTTATAAACTTCAAAAACTGCTATTAATTATTGGTATTTTGGGACAAATATCAACTTACTCCTAAGTTCACATGTTCAAACAGATATGAAGATGAATCTGTAGATTTCATACCAGAATCAAATTGCACTGGCTAACTTATTCAAACCAAGGTGCCAGATCTACATAAACCTATTACTATGGATGATTTAGTATATGGATTTTTCTCTATAGATTACATATGCTAACAAATTACACTTTGTCCATTCTATCGATTAATTTGGTTTCCAATAGGAGGTAGAAAACCATAGCTTAGGCTGTAAGTAATGGCCTGATGGATAATATCTTGTATCCCATGCTTATAACGAAATCCCAAATCTGTTAGCTTCTTGGAAGAAATCTCAGATGGGACTTTATCATGATCATCCTCTGAAAATCTGCATCTGTTAAGATTATAGAAAGCTGTTAAAGCATATACACAATAAATCCATATTTACGTAGAAAGTTTGGTAAGAGAGAAACTACCCTTGCAAATTTGAGCATGGATACACCTGCGCTAGATGATCAATCAACTTGGATAATGAGCAGCTTTGAGCACAGCATATGTACCGACCTTTCGCTTTAGCATGCTCCATTAATAATAGGTGGGCATTGCATATGTCTTCAATGTGAACCAAAGCAATCGACCCCATTCTTGCATTTACAGCGGATAATATCCTTAAGAGTTCAGGATCACCTATGGAAATGATCATATCCACATGTCCAAAATATTTATATTATACATATGTATACATATGTATGCATATGCAAGCATACTACTTATTTTACCATCACGTAGACCACAAATATCACATTTCTTGTCCTAGATCCCATTTATCAGAAACTTTCCTCCACTAATATTGTAGTGAAGTTCATTTCATATCTAGTAGCTAAGAAAAAAACCAAGTGACAAAAAAGCAGTTGTGTTTTGCTAAGCTTAATGGTAATCTGTGCTATCGTATGATATGCTAGATGCAAAAAAAAGATGGTTGAAAAATTACCTGTTATAGGTGACAATAGGACTTGAATGCTTGATGGAACATGAGAAGTGATAAATGGGCCAGCAACAGTGGTTGTTATAACTGATACAAGATCAATACCATTTTCAACTACAAATCTAAAAGCTGCTTCCTCTGTGAGAAGCTTTGAGAGTACATAAACCCATCCACTTGCTTTTGCATCCCAAACATGCCCAAGAGGTGTTTGACAAGTTTCATCAACAACTGGTTTCCATTTCCCATTGCTGTCTATGGCAGTGAGAGTACTGATTGAGGAAGTGAAAACAACCCTTTTCACTGATCTCGATTTCGAGCACGATTTGAGAAGGTTCAGTGTTCCTTCGATAGCAGGGTTGATGATATTCGTTTGGACATAACTTTCTTGAAGACCAAGAAAGAGAAACAACCATGTGTTAGATTGAAATTTCCCTCCAATATAATTGAAAAATTATATTGAATTTTTTTTTTTTTTTTTAAATAGGCATTACCAACGTTATCTTCCACTGCAACATTGAATTCCATTGAAGCTGCAAGGTGAAAAACACCATCACAGCCCTTTACAGCCTCATTGAAGCTCCCTTCCTCTCTCAAATCAGCTTGGAACAATCTCAATCGGTCAGTTCCCGTCCAAATTGAAAACAGGTGCAAACACTTGGCTGTGATATTAGAGATCAATTGAGTCTACAAATTAAAATATCCAATACAAACAGAGGATATAGATGGAATTAAAATTGGTTGAAATGCATTAATTTCATTTAAATATTTGGTAGAGAACTAATTGTAAAGTAATTGTCCTTGTAAATGTTTGAGTGCTCTATTATAAGAACAATATGTCTTCCTCTTTTAACTTTTATACAATAAATGCATGGTTTGTTTGTTTTTTGAATTTTTTTTTTTTTGGCTATAAACTTTTAATTTAAGAAAAAAAAAGAAAAAAAAATTCATAATATCTGCCAATTAAACTACCACACTAGTTGCCAAATCTACCTTATCACCAAGGTAACAAATGACATTTTTTATATACTTCAATAAAGTAGATCAAATTATAGCAAATAAAATTCAGATGCTTTTAGTGAAAAGTTAAAGCCATAATGAATTCATCCAAATTATGCATACCACAATTTATCGTCACCTTTTATCTTTAAAATAACTAAAATATAGAAATATGGGCCTTACCAATTGGGTCCTGCTAAATTATTGAACTTAATTTCAAGCCTGCTAAAGTTGAAGCCTATAACATAAGCAGGTCTACGAAGTCAGGCCTACTGTCCACAATCTCAGAAGTTTGTTAAAGACTCTTTTATCTTCTTAATTTGTTAAAAGATTCTTTTATACATTAAATACATTAATTTGTTCAATGAATGAATGAATGACTCTTCCATTATTCCGCCCCAACCAAAATAAAAAGAAAAAAAGAAAAGATTCTTTCATTCATTTTACTCTCCATGTTTGTCACATAGTGGACATCGAAGTAGCACAAATGAATGTATCAAAATTTTTATTTTGTCTTATCCTTTATCTTCAATCTTAATTATAAGCTTTTATTTATTTATTATCATTATTATTATTTTAGTTGTTGCATTTAATTCAATTGCTTAGACTTGCAAAAAGGGGGGGGGGGGGGGGGGGGGGGGGAGGAATGGGAATAGTGCCTTGATTTGAGGGCCAGGATCACTAACATGTTCCATTTGAGGGAAGAAATATATAGTATAGGATTTTGAATTTTGTACCATCCATAATGTCTACATTAATAACTTACTAAGAATTGCTTTGAATTGAATATTCAATTAGATATTTGTGTAAGGATGAGATCCTAAGGGCAGGCCCAAGAGATAAGGGGTCCTTTATTTTGATTCTCCTTAATAATAGAAAAATTCTCAAAAGGTTCAGAAGCCTAAAGGGCGTGGATGTACATTGTGATATTCCTAATAGATGATCTTTAGCTAAGCTAAAGCTTGAGAGGTAAAATGTTCACAAACTTTAACAAAACCTACTTGGCATTGAGAAACTTTCTACAATAACCTAGCTACATGCCAAAATCCAGCATAGGAACCTAATAATTAAATTAAGAAAATAATTTCATTAATACACAAATATAGATGCATGCATGTAAATTAAGTAAATTTTGACCATTCATAAAGTTACATCACCCTTTTTCACCTATTACTACTATATTCTTTCTGGCTATTGCTTTAAACCTTTCAAAATCAAGTTTTATACCAAAAGTTTGAAGAAACACTAATCAAATTAGGAAAATATCAGAAAGCTAATCTAAAGATGTCCATTCTAAGATTCAATATCTCCACTTGTTTAATTCACACACCCTTCACCCCTTTTAATTACTCTCTAGTCTCAATTAGCAAACAGAAACAAATAAATAAATAAATAAAGAAAAAGAAAAATTAGTAGCTAGCTAGTAAGAACTAATTAGTAATTAGGTAGAACAAGAAAGAAAGAAAGAAGAAGGAAAGTTTGAGAAAGAGTGAAAAGGAATGGTTCCAGACCAGGATCACGGACCGTGGCATGAACCATGTGGCCAGTTTGGAGGAGAGTATTGACCAGACACGATCCTATATAACCACTCGCACCTGTTACACAGTATGTTTTTGGACCTCCTTTGCTGCTCTCCAACTCTTCCATTTCTTTGATTATCACTATTCCCTCTGTTCCTTCTTCTTTTGCTAGCTACTGCCAAACCAAAACTCTTTCCTGCACCCTGCTCGATATGCTTTCTTGTTTGAATAATCGACCCAGGTTATATACAATATTATGATCTACATTATTATTTAATTATTTTATGTACGAAATTCAAAAGCAAGAGGACAAGTCAAGTATTCTGGCTGGTTGTGGTTTACACATGCTGCTTATGTACCAAGTGATATAATATGTTTGGCCTGTGTAGTGAATAATGACATTCAAGGTAGTATATTATAAAATATATTAACAGAAATGATATTGTACTGGCCATGCTTGGGCCTCCATATGTGAAATCATCCTGATCTTTTGCAAAATGTTTGGGATAATCATGCCTCCGATTCTGGTATGTACTTTTTGGTAACATTTGGTAATTATATTGTGCTACACAATTCTAGATTCATCATCTTGCTTATTTAAAAGAATGAAACACCTTTTATTTATTTATTTATTTTCTTTTCTCTTTTGACTGTTTACTTTTATTTATTTATTTATTTTAGAAAATCAATTTAGGATTTGACAGCTGTTGATGTTTTTAAAACGGTGGAGTAGCCACGGCAATAACTGGTTTATCCATGAATATAATACGAATTTCTTTCAGCAAAAATAATATACTATGAATTTTCATGTATTTTGTGTTTAATATGTAGATCTGGTAATGTATGTATTGTATTATGTTTATATGAAATTTAATTAATTCAAATATAATTTATTAAACTTTTATATGAAAATAAATAAATTCGAATCTATTTGATAAATTATCATGTAATTCGTCAACCGATCCGTTAATTCATTAATAATAAATAAAAATTTAAAAATTTAAATTTGACTTAGCTTTAGAATAATAAAATAATATTTTTTAAAAAAAAATTTAAAAATTCTAGTTTGTTTTTAGATTTTTTTAAAAAAATTAAACTAAAAAACAACAAATTAATATATATATTTAACAATAAATTAAGTAATTATAATGTTATAAAACTAATGTGATTATAAAAATACTCATTTTAATGAGTTTAATGGATTTATCATGTTTTATCCATTAAAATCTGTTAATTTATTGGATAATACTGATACAAATTCGATATGATATTATCAATCCAAACTTATAAATTATTGTACAGTTCATATCATATTATCGTGTTGTAGAGAGATTTTTATCGTATTGTATGAGATTTGTCAGCCTATTCATATGACACAAACATTTAAAAAAAAAAAAAAATACGTATTGCATGCAATTTTAATCATTAACATGGTTTATTTTATTTTAAATCTCTTTATCATAGTGGTTGGAGTTAATTTATTTTCTCTTAATTTTATTATTAATTAGTAGGATTGTAGAAAATAAAAGAGATTCGGGGGAGAAAGAAAGAAAGAGTCAAAGAGAAGTGGATCGATCTCTTTCACTAGAGGTTTCTAAAATAAGAGAAAATTGATTAATTAAGTTTTGCCATCATCTCTAACTCAATTTTTTTTAATTTAATTTTTTTTTTTCTAAGCCCTTAGAGGCCATTGATAAACAAAAATAGATTAAAGTTGGGGATTTGGGTTAGAAAGCCGGGATTTTTGTGCAATTAAGTAATGGTACCAGGAGATAAAGCGTAACCTGTACCAATCAATCCTGGTTACACTCACCAGAATGAAAGAAAATATCTGTTGGGCATTTCTTTAAGAAACACTTGTTTGATTTACTGCAAAATGAAGGTCAATCAAGGGTTTCTCTCTTTCTCTGGCTTTTCATTTCAGTGTTAACCTTTTCCCTAAAAGAAAAATTATAAAAGAAATTCCATTGCCAAAGATGAAGATTTCAAGGGTTTGACTTGAATATTTAGGTTGGAACCCTGATTCAAATTTGCAGTACAAGCAACACAAAAATAAATAAATAAATAAATAACTAAAAATAAAAATAAAACTCTATTTCAGATAAATATAAAGGCCCTTACAAGATAACCAGACCAGTAAAAAGTCAGATGACATAAATACATCTAGAATTACAAAAACTACATTACGGGTGTTTTAGATCCCTATGAAGCAGCAGTGGTAGTTTCTTCAGTTTTCCTTTTTTCTTCCTTCAGTTCCTTCCAGTTCTCTGCACTATCAATGATTTCGCCAGTTTTTATGAGGTACCGAACTCGTTTTCCATTGTCAAGAACTTTATGACCCACCCGGCTTGCTACTTCCTTCTCTTTCGAGTAAAGCATCACGTTTGAGCTATGGATGGGTCCTTCAATCTGGAATACCAAATTTAAAGAATAGCTATTACAGATTAATTCAACCAACAAATAAAGAAAGCAAGAAACATATAACTCAATGACATCTAAGGAGAAATGTCGACTAACAATGTACATCCAAACACAATGGGACAAAAAAAGAATTCAAACTCATCATACTTTGGTACGTTATGTCTTGCAATGGAGTAAAGGGCGTTACAAATAACTTTCATCTGTATAAACTATATAAAAGAGTAAAATTCAGAAGGAAATTCTTTTGCTTTGAAAACCTGTGTGTAGCACGGATCAATATTAGTACTGAGACCATAGAATTACTTGTTTTACCACTAGCTGTCCCCTTGAGAACAAACTCAATTCAAGAATCAGATATGAGGTATTGTCTCACTTCTATAAAATCTGGTGCATACATCCATAGGATTTAAAAAGTAGGAGGAATACCGTTGAAAATATCAAATAGTGATCTCAAGTTTTTTGGAAAGGAAAATGAACCTTAATAATTTGCCCTGGTTCATCCTCTCCTCGGCTCTTCACATGCTTTGTCTTCAAGTTTACCTCTTTGACGATCACCGTGCTATTATGCCTAAAGACCTTGGTAATTTCTCCAATTTTACCCTTTTCATGTCCAGCTATAAGTTTCACTGTATCTCCAACTTTAACATGCATTTTGTGCAACACTGGAAGGCTGTTTGGCTTACATTTCTTTCGCTCCCATCGCTTAAGCTGTCAGAGGAAGAACAAAATAAAACGACAAGAAAATGTTCGAATAGTTCCAATAAGCTACATCAGAAAATTAGACCTCATAAGCAAATTAAATTCTTTGAGTATATCTATCTTAAACAGTTTAGATATTTATATCTACTCCCCCTACCCCCCCCCCCCCCACACATGTATCATATCAAAGAATTACTTATCAGAAAATGAATGGAAGGGAAATCTAAATGCAGAAGGACCTTCAATACTAACCCGCGCTACAATGAGACATGGCTTCTCTGGTGATTTAGCCTGCAAGAAGGCAAGCAGAGAGATAAAACAATTCCTGGGTTAATTTGAAACTTGTGGGCAAGGTAAATCCAATTTTAATTGCCAATATGAATGGCACATACAACACTGACTAAACTAAAGCAAAATTATAGTCCCAGGAGAAGAAAACATTCTTAGCAAACTTGCAGGCAGGCATGCATGCGGCAACAAATATGAAGTTATAACAAATTATAAAGTCATTACTTGCTAAATATCTGAACCTGATTTTCATCCTCAGATGTTCTCATCTCTCAGTTTGTTTGACTATCAAAGGCAAATACTAGTATAATGAATAAATAACTACAGCTGCCAGTGCATGGCCTATAGAACCGAAAAAAACTAGAAGGAATCAACAAGTCAAAGTCACATAACAAAAAGAGTTTCAAACCAAAATTAATCAACTTGAAACTGAACAAATTAAGCGTAATGCAATATAAACTTTGTATCCTAGAAAGGCCAATTCTTTTGACTTGACCCAAGGAGTTATCTTACCTATTGATAGTCCTTAATTAACGAGAACATCATACAACCGTCGTGTTAAAACTACAACAAACAAAATTGCTCGAATTTAAGCAGAAATAAAACCCATTTCAATCTAGTAACTATATCAAATTAAACTAACATTTCTCTTCCGCTTTCACTTCCTTTACTGTATATGGGTTTTGATTTACTTCTCCACCTCCTCACCAAAAGGTATATATAAAATAAATCCTTTTGAAAGACCCATTCAGAATTATACTCAAAGAGCCCAACATTGACAAAAGTAAAACCACAGGAACATTTTTTTTTTTTTTCAATCTGTGCAATGCAAATTCGATTTTTTACCCCTTGCTTGATAAACCAACAAAAGGTATAATTCAGAAAATAAATTCAAAGTTCAATGCACAGAAAGAAAAAGGAAAGATAAAATAAATCTGCGTTGGACCCATTTAACTTAAGATGAAGAACGTCATGAATTCAATCACAAAATGGAGCGAACTCCGATGTCAGCAACAACCATTACCAACACAGATAACCAAAATAAAAATAACAAAACCTGAATTAAAAGCTTCAAACACAGACATAGAGAGTGAGAAAGGTAATTAAATAATAATTAAAAAAAAAAAAAAAAAACGCAAGGAATTCGATACCAAGAAATGGGGGAGAAATGCAAATGCGAAGAGCTTACCGGCGAGGGACAGAGAGTGGGTAGTGAGAGGCGCTGGCCCAAGAAGGAGTTGGAGGAGAGGGAGAGAGATGTCATGGAGCTCTGAAGTGCAGCCATGGCTGCCATTTTTTTGGTCGCTTCTTTCTTCTTTGAACTCGTTCAGACTCTTTTTGCTATCACCTATTCCGTTGCCGTTGCCAATTGATAATATGGATGGATAGAGTACGGATCGGATGAAAGATACGTTTGTACCTGGAAGAGCAAAACCTTTAAAACGACACAGTATCTTTTCCACCTACATGGGCCTAATCTTTCCTTTGGGGGACAAATCAGCCCACTATTAATCTCATAGCCCAAACTTAAAAGGCTAGGGCTATAACAATATGGGACATCAGGGGAAACAATGTTTGTCCAATGCGAAACAAGATGGAGGAAAAAATAATTTTTGATTGTTTTTGTTTTAAAATAAGAAAGGAACAATTTAAATTGTTTTTATGTATAATATGTTGTAAGCAAATGGTGGCGTTTTGCTTTAGATTTTAACAGAATACTTTTAATATACTAGCAGGTTCTTTAAGGTACAGGAACTTGGTACATAGTCCATTATATCATGAAGGTAATGAGTTATCCCATTGCTTTTGTGATTGAGCTCAGCTCACCTGTCGTGTTTGAATTGGGAAAAGACAAGTATCGGTTTTTCAACAAGTATTGAAGCCATGGTTTTATGGCAGTGTCTAATTGGGGAAAAAAAAAAAAAAAAAAAAAAAGGTGATCTTCGTTTGAGTATGAAAAGTATCCATATACAAAATCTGGTTTCTGTCACTTCAGCATCACATGGAACACTATGTTACAGAAAGTTAACAAGGACCACTTGATCTGAATCCCTATGTCACTTAAGCAAAAACCATAACTAACAAATCTACAAGCCCTCTAGGTCGTCTTAGACTGCACATGTATCCCCAAAAAAAAAATAAAAGCAAAGCTCAAAAACCAAGAAATGAAAACAAATGAACATGTGGAACCAAAAAAAAAAAAAAAAAAAAATGACAAAACGAAAAAGACCAAAGAACATCTAGACTTCACAGTCAGCTGTGCTGTCCACAGACTCATCTCGCCGGTGATCCGCGATTGGAGTCCTGGTTTCTGGTTGGTCCATGTCGATGGTTGCTTCATCTGTAATTGCTGAAAGGGACTTCTTGTGGTGTGGATGCCTCCTGTTGTGCCTCAATTTAAGAATTCTTGTGAGTACTTGCACAGTGTCCCTCATGGAAGGCCGTTTTCTTGGGATTCGATTGATGCATTTGTATCCAAGTGCTGCCATGTCATTGAGCTCTTGCACATCAAACTTTCCATCAAGACGGGAATCTACAATTTCTTCCCACCCTACTTTCCCCTCTGTATTCATTGCAGCCTGTTCATCATATGAGGATTCTATTAGATTCACTGATAATAGCAAAGGTAAGATTGAAATAGGATATCCATGAATGCAAAAGAATCCAACAAGAACTCTCTTTCTATTTCTTTGAAGTAAGGCCTTGACTCTGACCATTCCGTGGTATATACAACCAACCAGACAAGCAGAAAAATACAGAACCACACCATGTAATGTGTACGAAAATAATCCTCATGTTCATCACATTTTTGCTTACTCTCTATTACTTTATATATCCAAGTATTAGGACATTATTTAAGATAGAAGCTGTTTTAATAACCACAAAACGCACTGAGTTCCTATTGGATTTTAAATCATGACCATAAATATATTTTATAGGCAATGCACCCACCTCGTGCATAAGCACCATGCTTCTAAGTAATGAGCATTGATTATGGCCACTTATGGCAGCAAAATATATGCTTCTTTATTGATATAAGAGAGAGAGAGAGAGAGAGAGAGAGAGACTTACAAGCTCCACATATTCCATAAGTCCTTGTTGAGGATTTCTGCCAGCTATAAGTTCAAAGAGCAAAACTCCAAAGCTGTATACATCACTCTTCTTTGTGAAAGCCCTTGAAGATATATACTCGGGATCTAGATAGCCATAAGTACCCCTTACATCAGCCGCATGTTTGTCCACCATCTCTTCTCTCGAAAGCCCAAAATCAGCTACCTGCTTGACTCAGCAAAATTAGCTGCTATAATAATTACAACAAATCCTATTCAATTTATTGTGTGTATTAGATGGATATTTTCATATCTTAAATGTATACATAAGCTCTATGAATTCTTTCATTTTCAAGAAGAATTAAATCAAATTATTTCGCACACACAGTAAGAACATTAATGTGATCTTTTGTTGGAAATAAACGTAACCATAAATTGACAAAGGAGATATACCCTGGCTCTCATGGACTGATCCAACAGAATATTGGAAGACTTAATATCCCTGTGTATTACAGGAGGAACTGCCTGCAATAAAAAGACAAATGAAAGATAACACAAAAGCAGTATTAGCATAAATCTAATCTAACACTTATATTGACAGACAGAGCAGCTCCCAGGTGCAGATGAGTTTACTTACCCCATCATGGAGATACTCCAAACCCCTTGCTACATCTAAAGCTATATAAACCCTCAAATCCCAGCTCAATGGCTCATGTTTTTCACCTGAATTAAGAAGGTACAGTTTCTTTTAATTCAAACATTCTCTATAAAATAAAACATTAAAGTGGCCATGGTAACAACCTGTTTTGAATCTCAAATCTCATCATTGTTACTATTACAGACACCAAACCAACCAACTTGTAGTTAATTTCACTATAGTAGCTCAATTAGATGAATAGCTACCTAAGTGCTTTCCAAGATGACATATCATTCCAAGCTTGTTGTGTCAAAGTGGAGTTTCACTAATAGATATGGTTTATGTCATAATGTTAGTTGTACTTGGATCATGGAAACTGACATTAAATTATATGAATATTTTAAAACTTAGCCCTATAGGTTTTTATAAGTTTTATATAATTTATCATAAAATCTGGCAACACCAGCATAAAGATATTAACCTTAACATAAAGGAAAGAGAATGAATAGTACAGAATGTTTCCATCTTATTCATCCTTTTGAGGGGGAGAAGGATAGAATAAGGCTTCTGGTAGAAGATTGTTGTTCTTCTATTCAAATCTATCAGATAGTTAACAACAAATCACACGGCCAATCAATTCCAGCTCTTAAACTACTAAAATAATAGTTCTTGCTTTATGGTAAAGAAAGCAAATTTTTACAAGAAAAGCTGAAAATAAATGGGCATAAATGAACAATAAAGAGAAGCACTGCACTTATTTGAAATCCGTTCTACACGGAAGAGACTCTTCATTCACTAAAAAAATTAGCAATGCTAGATGGCTAAAATTGATGCTTTTACCAAAACTATAGTTCCTAGAATCGATTGGATAGCAATTAACACTATATATATATACACACTAAATATACACACACATAAAAGTTGATTGGCATCTTACTGTACAAATGAGAGGCCAAATTGCCTTGGCTCATGTAGACATATATAAGCATATGCTGCCCCTTTTCTGCACAATACCCAACCAAATTCACAAGGTTCCTGTGATGCAATCTTCCCAATAACATAACCTGAAATAACCCAAAAAAAAAAGGTGAAGATTTACAAACAGATCAAACAATCTGGAAAGCAGAAAATATTTTTAGGAACAAGTTGGTTTCCTGACACAGACAAAAACCAAGAAATACTAAAAGTTGCTTGTGTCACACTCCAAGGTGCATTTCAAACCACAAGTGGAGTAAATCTACCAGGAAAATTTGTGTTTTGCAAATTTCTTGGTGACTTTTGCATCAGTAAAGCCTGAGAATCTTATCCAAAAACTTTTATATGGACTAGCTTTTTTTAGTGTCACCAAGCTTCCACTTTTTTCCTAAACATGTAGAATACATACATTATGTTGAATTGTCGCACTAAATTGTCTAAAACAGTAAATGATTGAGCATTATCCATCACTACCTCGGTCTGAAATTCTTTCTCTCCTTGCTTAGAATCAGTGGCAAGCACTTTAACAGCAACAGTTTCACCCGTTGACATTTGAGCTTTGTACACAGGACCAAATGCACCTTGACCTATTAATGTTGTAAAATTATAGGTTGCTTTTTGCAGATCCCTGCAATAGTAACATTAGCAACGAATTGTTAAAACTGGAAAACGATGGTCCATAAAATTTGGTGAACAAAATTCAGTTAGATGTGGTGGACAATTTAGAAATTCAAGGTATCACTCATAAACAAATATTGACAATGATAAAGAGATATCTCCATCCAAAACAAATAAAATATGCTGCATAAGTTAAACAGGTTGAAGGAAAAATTTACTTGTAAGAATACTCGGGTATTCCAGACACTGAAACTACATTACTCTTCTTAAACCCCTCAAGCCACAGGGATGAGCCATTCCATCCTGATTTTACAGGTGAATCAGGACCAATCGTTGAGTCGGACAATACATTACAAGAGTCAGCACCATTGGCACGGATAGGAATAGTTGCTGCTCTCCGAGAACTGCTGTTTCCTATCTGTGATCGCTTCCTATGGTATCTAAAGCAAAAGAATCCAAAAATTGCCAAACCAATTCCAATCACAACCCCTATCGAAATCCCAATGATCAACCCGATTGACTCTTCCTTCATCTCCTTAAAACTTTTACTTCCCCCAATTCAGTAGTTTAAGCCATCAATACAAAGCTGCAAAACAAACCCACCAGTCTTTTAACAAGACCGGGTCAAAAAAAAAAAAAAGAAAAAAAAAACCATTTTATTAGTATGTTAAGCTTATTATAACTTCTAACACATGAAGCTCAGTCTAAGGTCATCCTTTGACATTTAGCTTGATATCCATAGCCATCCAAAGAAGTCAAATGTTAGACAAATTATACAAGTACGCAAAGGACGAATCTAGAATTTGCGAAGAAAAGTCTTAAAGACAAATTTAATCCAGCGGAAAAACCAATTTCAATACTTTGAACAGGAAAACCAACATGGGATAAGTACAACCTCATAAATCCTAATTATTACAAAACTTTTTTGGTATTAAATTAGTTTAACTCAACTCTGCAAATTTTTTTTTTTTTTTGGCAAAACAAATTAATAACAGAAATAAAAATAGGAGCAATTATATCCCTTAATTTTAACCTTTAAAAAAAAAAAAAAAAAAAACCATAGACCACTTCAGTTTTTTAACTCTCAATAAAAGCTTTCATTAATGTCGGAAATATAAAAACCAAGCAGTACTAAATTTGAAGCTGTCCAATAATCCTCTGCTAAATTTTTTTAACCTTAATTAACATAATTACACGATCTGCTCTCAAATTTTACTAAAAATGAGAACCATTGGATTAAAAGCTAAGTAAATAAACTACGCACAAGGTTAGATTCCAAGGGGCAAAATAAAAGGCTCAGCAAAAAATTCATTTATGCGGTGTTTGGTTAGGTGAGAAAAAGCAGGAAAAAAAACATTGAACATCCAAATACTCAAAAACACAGAAGCTAGCTGAGCCTAATACACATATATTCAGGTAAATTAAGCAGAGATTTGCTTTCATTGAGAATTTTTCTTCTTTTTTTTCTTTTTTTTTTTTCTTCTTCATCATCAACCATTAAAAAAAAAAAAAAAGATCAAAACATTGGAATAAAAGAAAACAACAGAGAACAGAAAAGGAAGAAAATTCAAAGCAAACGAAGAAAAAAAATTGAAAGAAAAACGCGTTTTCTGAAAAAAGAAAAAAAGAAAAAAAAAACTGAAAATTACCTGTAAATGCAATAACAGATAGTTTGAGAAAACAGTTACATGTTGTTTTCTGGAAGCAAGGAAAACAGCTCAAAGTGTTGCGAGGAAGCAACAGAAAAAAAAAAAAAAAAAAAATTCAATGTGCTTGCGAGTAAGGATTCCAAGGAAGAGATCGAGAGGAAGGAATGCGAATAATATGTGTAAAAGAGAGGCTTCTTCACAGCAAGCACCTGATACGATCTACAATAATCTGCTTCCCAAAAAAGAAAATTTACAGAAAACAACGTCTTCTCAGAAAATTGAAAAAAAAAATAAATAAAGAAAAAATGAAAACCACTGCCACTCTGGTTATTATTGCTTTTTAAATTCCGTGAGTCGCCGTTTCCATAATAATAATAATAATAATAATACCCGCCCAACAGAGTACAGAGTACAGATAGTTTACGTCTTTTTCTTTTTCCCAAAATGCCCTTGTTTTCTTTGATATGACCATTATCCCCTACATGTTTTGGATTTTAAATTTTTAGCCTGGGAATTTATGTTTCATAACAACCCAAAAAAAAAAAAAAAAAAAAAAAGATCATAATTCATGGTGCATATTCTATATTTATCATTTATATTTTTATTAAAAAACTAAAATATATTTGTAATACCATATAGGGTGCTTGGGGGGAACACTTTACACTTCTAAGTTCTTTTATACCATATTTTTGATAAGGAAGTTGGTGTAGCATCAATTTCAAGGTCTGGATAGTTATTCAGCATATGTAATTTATGACAAGCGCATTAAAAAAAAAAAAAGAAAAACAAAGATTTTTATAAATAAAATGAAAAAGATTGAAACACTTTTTAAATTAAAGATATTTCAGAAATATTTGTCATGAATTTAATACATAATTTTGTATATATAAGAAATTTAAGACTGAGCAATCAAATACCCAATCATGAAAAAGAATTCTTAAGAGAACTGATAAATTTTGAATGAAATGATTCCAAAAAACAATTTATTGCAAAATTGAAAAATTCCATTAGGAAAAAGAATGACAGTTGGGAATAGGGTATGAATAAATATGCCAAAAGCATTTAATATGGAAAAAAATGGGTAATATTTTATGAAGATATTAGCTACCACCACACCACAATAATAAAGTAATGGAAATGGGTGGTTGTTGAAACTTGAAATTGGCGGTTAATGGGTATGAAAATCTTGGCATTGTGGTAGTGAGCAACTGTCAACTAAAAACACACCTAATCTGATATGAATGAAGAAATTGGGATTATATTAATAGATTAGTTTAATTAAAATAAAAGTGTAGTAATTAACAAAAGCAAAAGGAAATTTATGGGTGATAAAGAATGAATCTCTTCCCACTTCCTTCATGAAAATGACTCCCTTCTTCTCATTTCCATTTAGTACTTATATATTTTGGAATTCAAACCAAATATTATTATCTTGAATATTAATAATTAATAATAAAAAAACAAAGTGTGGTTGTTAACAAAACCAAGGAAATTTAAGGGTGACAAAGAATGAACCTAATCTCACTTTCTTCATGAAAATGACCTTCTTCTCATTTCCATTTAATATTTATATATTTTGGATTTCTAATTAAATATTATTATCTTGAATACGTAACACATATATATATATATATATATATATAGAGAGAGAGAGAGAGAGAGAGAGAGAGAACACGCATAAAAAAAAACTATATATGCATATATGCCTTCTTTTTGTCGATGGGTTTGACCTCTAATATCTATATATTATGTTCCATTTGAATAATCTTCATATGTGGGACTGCTTCTCATATACTCTTTTTTTTTTTTAATTAGCCATTTTTTTATATTTTGAATACAGCTGTGCTATTCTTGGCCATTAGAATATATGTTAGTGTACGAATCTGCTTTAAAGGATTCTGAGCTTACTAATAATATAATGCAGATAATGTTTATATATAAGTGTATACGTATCTATTTTTAGATGATATGGACATTAATTAGGGTTTATACAAGGTGGTACGCCTTGGTGGAGGTCACGACAGATTGACTAAATAAGATATACAAATATATATTTTTTTCAAATATATATATATATAATAATGTTAAAAGGGTGGAAGGTTAAATCAGTCATTTAAACATATACAGCAAGCCCAAAAATGAAACATGTGGGGACAATTCTGTAAATTGCAGTGAAAAGGATAAGCAGAATGTTTTTGACGGCGATTTCAAAGAAAGGGAGCAAAAGGGGCTGGAACGTAGAATTTGGTTCAGGGATTGCCGCTGCAAAGATTGAATAACAAAATGCACTACTTGATAATTTTTTTTTTTTTTGAAAGCTTTAAATTAATATCTAGAATTCTTAAACTCAAAGAGCCAGAAGGACCTTATTCGTAAGCTTTGTCCATTGATAATACATTTCCAGGTTTTGAATTCCATTTATCAAATCTAAGTGAACAACTCATCTTTTTGGGTTTGCAATATATTGTAATTTCTAATTAAAAGGATAAAAAAAAAAAAAAAAAGAGAAAAGAAAAAAGCGCCAAAGCGAGCGAGAATTAAACTGTTTACGTTATAATAATGTAGTTGAAATTACCAAATAAAAGATGACCCTTTAGGCCTTTACTTTACTTTATACCTTTACCATCTCCAAAAAGATAAAGCTGCTGGTTTTGATTATTTCTGAAACGGTCAGGAAAACTCACACAAAAGCTTGAAAAAACAAGAGAGCCAACCTTTAGAATTGTAGAAAATCGTAGTGTTTTGTCCCCAATCTACAACTGGAAAGTTTCCTAAACGAAAATTTTGGCTTTCTAATCTCTAAACTTTCTTCATGCAATATTAGGGTTCTAATTTTTTTTTTCTCAATTTGCTTAAAATTTTGAGACCCACTTGACCAAAACACATGAACCTTTTTTATTTTTTTATTTTTTATTTTATTTTTTACCTGGTCATCTTTCAATTTTGTCAAGCTGTAGAGTGAAAAGCGTCGCGAATATTAATGAAATTTGTGGGGCTAAAAAAAATGTTTTATGACCTATTGCTCGAAAACACTTTGAAAAGAACAACAGATTATTATATTCGACCCCTTAATAATGCATTCACAAATTTTTTCCTTCATCCGTACGGTGTGTGAGGGTTTAATGCCCTAGAAGTGGAGCACCAATAAAAAAGCCACCCCCCAAAACATCAAGCATATCATGGAAAAAATCCATTTCTTTAATATTAGCCATTGATGAGGCTCACATTTAACTTGGATGCAAAGATATATATATATATATATATATATATATATATGTTTACATAATATATTGATGGTCGCATGAGACTGAAGCAAGGTTGCCCACTTGGCCGGGGTCCATGGGGCATGTGAGACGCACATTTGGGTGCATGTGGCATTGTTCTTTCCCTTTCACATTCCCATTTCAATGATAGGGGTATCAGATGGGGGGTCCTAATATAAGTGATATTGTCACCAACGCCTACCCAAAAGATGGAAAGAAATAAGGTCAACCACATTTGTTGTACCATGTGATATCATATATTTGCTATATATTATGTTGTACTCAAGGGCATGCCCTTTCAAATTGTGAAATTAAAAGTGGTAGGTTGGCTATATTGAATATCACCTTCTAACCTATGTTGAATGGTTAGCAACTAATTTGGTTCCATTCCAACAAAGGCCAATTTTTAGGAATTAATGCTGTCTAATACTTTAGTAATTTAGTTGTACAATAGAAAAATGCCACTTTATTAATTGGGCGTTTCCAAATTCTTGGGTTTGAAAATTAATGTCTCCCATATTTCTAATTCCTTTGTTTGAAGAGAATAAAATATTAATGTAGAGCTTTTTGCTCTTTTTTTTTTTTTTTTTTTTTTTTTTTTTTTTTTTTTTAACTTTCATTTTCTCCAAAAGGGTATTCCTGCTTATTCCATTGGCATAGGAGAGATTCATGCATACCAAAGTTTATATACATGAATAGTTAAATTTGTTCCATCTTTCGGTATCCAAAAGGATATAGAATTGTCCCTGAAAGATCAGTAAACATTGTGAATCATAGATGATTGCCTGGAGCATTTAGAAATTTCATCAATCTTTTAGTAAAAAGATGACTTTTCCGAACTTGTAGCTCTTCACATGTGAAATTCATGGCTAAAAATTTATGGAGTCCTCTAAACATTTCTTAAGCCCCCATCTATGCGTAAAATTAGGACTCATCTTAAAAGAAATATCTAAGTTAAATGAATATTGGCCCGAAAATGTGACTGACGGGTTCTAATCTGTCTGACCCAAATATATTTAATCTGCCTGACCCAAATATATTTATTTAGGAGGATTTGTCCCCTGTGACGTGAGAAGTTAATGGGCTCAAGGGAATTGATTGAGGCCCAAATTCTTCGGCCTTTGTACACTTTCAAAAAATATGAAAAACTTTTGTACACTTTCAAAAAATATATATTTTAAAGGCCTTTGTACACTTTGTGTCATTAATATGAAAAACTTTTGATTTTTGATTTTTGATTTTTTGTTTTTTAACTTTTAACTGTATGTAACTTACTTTTTTTAAAATATTTATTATAATTAATTAAACTTTGTTAGGAATATCAATTAACTACATTTCTTTAGCAAGTACCAATTAACTATAAATTTATTTTTTTGGCATAAAAATTAAATTGAATACAATTTCAAATTGTGTGTGTGTGTGTGTGTGTGTTTTTTTTTTTTCTCTCAAATTTATAGTTCAATTAAAATGTTTGACAAATTTTAATTAATCCACTAATGAACATTGAGGTAAGCAAACCTACACAATTATGTTTGCAAAACATGAGGCTGTTAGCAGGGACAGAGACCCAAAGAAAGAAGCTGTTGAATTGAATTGAACTGAGAATGTGCGAGACAAAGACGGAGACACTCTTTAATATGTTTCAAGGAAGTTGGACGAAACTATGTTTTCTTTTTACCTCATCAAAGAATAAAGTGGTATATATCGACATGTCGTTGACTTTTTTAGTTTGAAAGTGAACCTTGGGTTACGCAAGAAGATCGATCCACAGATCCAGACCACGACCGACTTTTAAAGCCCAGCTCTTTTCTTACGCAAAGCTAAACTTATAAAAGGCTTAGCCCACTATTGGACCCAAACTCTAACTGAGTCAGCATACGACATAAAAATATAAAAAATAAAAATAAAAAATAAAAATCCTTTTCCTACATGACGTGGAGAAAATATAAAATAAGAATGAAATGGAACGTGTTACATTACTTTCTAGGAGCCCAATTCAAAAAAATAGGATGGATCGATTCAATCAAAGATTTAGTCAAAGGTATTTGTGCACGTCACATGTGTCAAAATCGAAGGCTATTAGTTTGACTTTTTTTTTTAAATTTAATAAAATAAAAAAAAACAGCCGTCAGAATTTCCATAGCTAAGCTTTTTACAGGTGGCATGGGACCCAGATATAAATTGGTGATGGGATCAATCTGAGCCACAATATCGTGCAAGATTTTGCAAGTATTGATGATGACGTGGCATGTGAATTCATCCATTATCATATGTGATCATGTGGAGGAGAGATGTTGATGTTGTTTCCCGCAGGTGAGAAATGAGAACGCACTCTCTTCTCTCTATCTCAATATTTGGGGCGGTGTTTTG
Source organism: Ziziphus jujuba (assembly GCF_031755915.1). Taxonomy (NCBI): domain Eukaryota; kingdom Viridiplantae; phylum Streptophyta; class Magnoliopsida; order Rosales; family Rhamnaceae; genus Ziziphus; species Ziziphus jujuba. The sequence goes on along the minus strand of NC_083379.1, from coordinate 37,632,546 downwards.
TGCTTTCCGACTTTACTACTTTCCCACGTGATACAGATTCTAATAAATGGAATATATTATATATATTTTTAATTTTTTTTGTTTCCCTGTGAGTTTGTCCAAAATGGGATTTTAATTGGGATTGTCTTTCTCACGAGAAAGTGAGAGAAAATTTATTCTGAGTTTGTTGAAAAAATCCAATTTCAATTCCAATTCCAATTCCAATGTCCCAAGTAATGACTCCGATACTCATTGATAAAAACCGTTCGCCCAATTAGTTGTTTTTTTTTTGAGACCCACTGAAAATGGGTCAGATAATCCAAAAACCAGAAGAAAACTTTGAATTTTTTTATCCCAAACAGAAATAATAATTAAGAAATAAAAAAAAAGAAAAGAGGTGATGGTATCTTTAAGGTGGGAAAGGCCAACTAAGTTGACTGAATCTTGGAATTGGACTTCATGGAATTCAATATTATTATGATGTTTCAACGTGCACAAATTTTTGTTTATTTATTTATCTTTGAATATGGAGACTAATGTTTTAATAAAATTGACCAAATATAAATATGGTATATTATTCTTTTGATTGTCGATGTATCCATGTACCAGAAGAAAATGGATAACAGTATATACCAAAAGGAAATTGTATAATATTCTTGTTGTTTCAATTAATTTTTTTTTTCCCCCTTGGAAGATATAAATTATGGTTGTCAAATTTTTATAAATACAATTCTTTGATACTGGTAAGAAAAATTCAAACTACAATAGTGTGATGCTTCGTAATTTCGCTAAAAAACAAAACAAGAAGATAGTAATCATTGTTTCATTAAGAAAACAAGTAATTTATTTTATAAATTAATGAATTTAAATCCAAAACATATGGGAAACATGCTTCTGTTTCTATCCATTAAGCACTTTCTGAAGTTTTTAATTATTTGATGAGACGGGTTCTTATGCTCAAATCTTGTGATTATGTGTACATATACATATTTGACGGTCCAAAAAAAAAAAAACAAAAAAGTTTTTGTGTTTGATAGATTGTGAATGCAAATTAATATTGAGTAAAGTGTTATATATGGGTATTGAAGCTTCAAATAAATATGAAATATTAATGGAGAATAATTTGGACTTAGCCAACAATCAAAGTATCTCTAGAAGACTTTGTTTCTTAATTTCTTCTTTAATTCAATTCATATCATCCTTGCCATAAAAATTAAAAAGACATCGTAATCATACAAAAAATAAAAATAAAAAAAAAACTAATAAAAAATACTTAGTAGTCCACCTATATATGCGTGAATGAGAATTGATATAATCCATAGAAAATTAACGTTGAGGATAATTAAGCAAATGAGACACAATACAACTGTAAAGCAACAACTTGAGAGAGAGAGATAGGGTTTTAGTTATCCTCTTTCTGTACTTTTACACTGCACACAACAAAGAAAAGCTATCGATTCAGATAGTGTTTATCTTTTTATAGATATGAAAGTGAAACAATCCAAAAAGAAAAAGCTTATTAAGAAAAGCTAAGTTCAAATAAGCTTTTCTTCTTGATTAATCATCTTTTGTGTTTGGATGCCTACAAATATTTGCTTTTCTTTCCATTATCCTTTTTATTCCCTTGATGATGACAAAAAGCAATCAAAGAGCGATATATATTCACTTCCTTTCTTTGTATGTCTAGTGCTTTCGGATTAATGATTAAATTAATGGAAATTAAATCCATGTGATACTTTAATTAATTGTTCCTGGACTGCTTATGTTTCCTCTTGGGATAAGTGAAATGTGTCACATGCAAGTCATATTTTAATTTTGTTATATGGAGGTTATGCTTTTTACATTTGAGATAAATATGGAACACTATCAGGGACTGCGTTTTGAGTGGTTGAACTAAAAGGACTAGAAACCTTAATTCTTTTTTTAATGTTATATGATGGTAAATGTCAATGAACAAATGGGGGTTTATTAGATTCTATCCCATGATTTTTGTTTTTACTTGATTGATTTGTACGCTTCTTCGCTTAGGTTCATTGTATGCCCTAAAGATATTTACTGTGGTTGATAATTATATGCTGATCATGCTTTGTCTTTTTGTGTATGCTAAGGCCTAAAAGCAATTGGAAATATTACCAAAACGGATTAATTCTTTTTGATAAAGTGTATCATAAAGTAGGAAGCATTAAATCATCTAGCTAAACAGTCATGAATCTTCACGAACATTAATTCTTATATAGTTAACCGGGGACAGGATTTTTGTATTTTATTTATTTCTTCTTTGAAGACGTCAATGGTGCAGTATAAGGAAGTTCCCTGGAAACTTCAAGCAGACAGAAAATTTGTTAAAAAGGCCAAAAAAAAAAAAAATAAAGTAAGATAAGGCAAGAATAAAAAAGAAAGAAAAGATATAAAAGGATGAAATTATATTATAATATTGTATAGCCAATAGTTCTGAAGTACAGTTTGGTTGGATTGATATTTTGTAAGAGCTTTCCCGTAAAATATCTATGTCAACAAGTATATAATAAGAGTAGTAAATTTTATTTATTTATTGTATTATTATTTTTTCCTTCTGCAGTAAACAAAAGTGTTTGCTCTTCTCCATCCTCGCTCAGCGTTTCGAATTACTTTTAATGGCCCTACTTAAATACTGCTCACATAGTTTTTTATTCTATTCTTTAAATGTATAATTTTTTTATATGTATTGATTTTAATATTTAATTACTTATATTTCTAATTTATATATTTTATTATTAAATCATATTTAATAAAAATCATATAAAATAAATATTATTGAAAAAAAACCATATGGGGCTACGAGGATGGGGAATGGCCGGGATCTTTGCTTCGATTTGGGGAATCTTGGCTCCACCTGGGCTTCTTCTACAGGGGATAAAGGCTCCTTCTGTACGGGGATTAGGGCACCTAGGCGAGACATTTAAGTAGACCTACAACATATCAAGTTGAATTGAATTATATTTGTGTCGTAATTAGGAATAGATATAAATTAAATTGGTTTGATTTTGAATTAAAATATAGTTAAATCTATATTTTTTGATTTATCTAATAAAAAATTTAATTAAAGTGATTGAAACTTTAAATTTAAACTAAAACAAATTATTTATGTTCTGTTTTGTTTGTATTGATTAGTCAGTTTGAAATTTATTAGTCTATAAATATATAATACAAATTGAAAGTCTTTCAAATGTAAAATATAAACAATAAATTGTAGTTATCCAAATATAAAATACAATTAGAGTAATCCAATATAGAATAAAATATAAAATTGCAATCTATAATATCCAACAACACTCATCAATGTTAAAAAAAAAAAAAAATCTTTCAATGCAAAATAAAAAAAAATATATATATATCAACTGATACACATCATGCGCTTCATTAAATAGCAAGCATTAATAGTCATCATCTCATTTAGAAATTAGAGATATGTTAAAAAAAATTAAAAATTAATATATATAAATGAAAAAAAAAAAAAAATATATATATATATATATACTTTTTTAATCATATAATATATGATTTGGGTTTGATTGAGTTTATAATTAACAACATATAAAAACAAATATCACATTCTTAACGACGTATAAAAACAATAACTCAAATTATATAAATTTGAAGAATGTATGCACTTTAATATACATGTTATGCACGAACCTATATGGTTTAGTTTACATTTATTGTGCTGTAAAATATGTTTTAGTAATATAAACCAAAAATAAAATTTAATAAGGATGCATGTAGAATATAATATATTTAATAATTTTTATAATGTAAATAAAATTGACCTAACATTTACTTCTAGGCAAACTGTTACTTATGTCACAATTATCAATTTGAACACGTAATCCTTTGTTTTTTTTATTTTTTTTATTTTATATATATACTAAAAATTTAAAGAAAAAGGTTTTTTCTTGTATGTATAGGTTTGATTGCTATTCCATTGGCAATGGTGATAAATAGGTGATAAGTGACTAATACTTCCTAACTGGTTTACAAGGTGTTTCCTCTATATCCATTATCTTACCATATAAAAGAGTTAAAATAGTTCAAAGTACATACTTGACAAGGAGTTTTAATTAATTAATTAAAACGAATATTACTTGCAAATAATTTTAATTAATTAATTTAAAATATGATAAGAAGAATATAAGAGAAAATGATGACCCACCATTGTTCGCCCCATTAATTTCATATAACTATCATTAATTCTGTAAGCATACAGAAATGGTGCTTTGACTAAATTTTATTTTATTTTTGATAATAATTTGACTAAAGTTGGGTTGGCAATATTTGGATTCTCGTGTATTGTATAACATCATATATCACGATGACGTTTATTTAGCATTAATAACATTGGAGATTCAATGCATTTATTTTCCACGTTTTCCGTAAATTTGTTTTTTTCGGCTTCGTGAAAAACTTTTCTAGTTACCATTGGTTGCACCTAAACTTTTCCGAACTTGACGGATATTTGGTTGGTCCCTAACTGGAGTAAAGCTGGACATAACATTAAAATAAATATTGACTTTTATATATAAGTTTATAAAATGTAGATAGATTTTGAAATAGTTTTACTATTGCAAATAATGAATTTATAATTCAATTAAATGGTTCTTATTTACAAAATAACCAAGGTGGTAAAAAAAAAAATGAAAATCTACTACAAAACATAAAATGTGTTATATGAATGCAATAGGCTGTTTAAAATACCAAGATGTTAATGAATAATAATGTTTTGAATTAATTGAAATTATTAATAAACTCAAGGTTTTTGTTAATTGAAAAATACTTTTATTCCCATAAAAAAATAAAAATCAAATTATAGGTATTACATATATATATATATATATATATTATAAAAAATTATTTATCTTGCTACAATGAAATAAAAAGTATTGCTGGCTTCCAAGTTGGGCAAGGGCTGGAAACAGAGAAGGTGGTATAACCAAACGCGTGGTACATAAAAGGTCAAAGGAGTCAACAGCGAGAAGATTATGATACATTAATGGCCACATGGCAGCGCGTAGGCTTCATTAGTGTCACTGCTGACGTGGGGATAAAAGGTGTGAGTTTGTTTGATTCGTTAACCGCAAGCGATGCCGTCACGTTCATATCACGTGATGGTCATGCCTCTTTAACATTTAAACAGTAACAGGTACCTTTCTCAGCGCGTGATCCATTCCAATCTCATTGTTAACACCGTTAGTGCCATTAAAGTGAACAAAATAAATAAATAAATCAATAAACTGTTATTATAGTGCTTGATTTGTTTATATATTTTACTGAATTTATTTCTATAAGTTTGTAATCAAATTGATAATGCCATATGCTCGACCATATTTTAGTCAAATTCGGAAGTTCCATTTTGTTTTTCTTTTTCTTAAATCAAACTGGAAGCCAAAAGCTCCAAAAAAGAATGAAAGTTTTAAATAAAACTTTACACTTTTAAATTTTAATTTTAGGAATATCTTTTTTTATCCTTTTTATTCTATTTTATTCTGTTTTTATAGTGCCCAATAGGAAAAAATAAAAGAAAAAAAATTAATAAACCATATATAAAGTTTCCTATTTCAACCGTTTTAAAAAAAAAGAAAAAGAAAAAGAAAAGGATTATTTTTTAAACCTTGAAAAAATAAAAAAATAATTAAAAACAAGATATTTAATTTTAATAATACTATAAATATCAAATTGTTTATCAATTTGTTACTTTGTTTGTTATTTATGTGGCAAATAATATGATAACTTTTTGTTAACTTCTATCTAATTTTTTTTTAAATATGCTTATTGATGTTGAGCATAATAAATTATTCTTTTAAAATTGTAATAACTTATATTGATACATCTAATAAAAAAATTAACAAGTTAATAAAGATTCAGGTTTTACTCGCTTTTTGAACAAATTGATAAATAATTTGAAGCTCGTAGCCTTACTAATCGAAATCTTTTTCTTTTATCTAATGATAATATTATAATGTACTTTATGGAAATTTCAAACTTTAACTAAATATTGTATTAATTACATATATTTAATATTTTTAAAAAATTAAAATGATATACAAATAGGTGTTTTGACCTCTGAACTTAGACATAAAAAAAAAAAAAAAAAAACTCAAAAGGCAAAGACACAACCATCGTAAAAGTAAGCATTCATTGCTTTCTCACAAACTCTCTGAATTAAGAATAATTTATTTTTTTATTTTTATTTTTATTTTTTTGTAAGTAGTGTGATGTGGAACATAAACTAAGACAACAGTTTGACCGAAGTGGATTGACTTCACCTCATTTAAAAAAAAAAGAAAAAAGAAAAGAAAAAGGATCATTATTATTGAATTTGGAGTTCAATTTCCAATTCTACTTTATTTTATTTTATTTTTTTTTAGCTCAAAAGCCTATCACAATAGTCAAACTAAAAAGTCTTAACTGACCCACAGTAAAACAGTATTGCAATCAAAGTAAAATTGTAATTATAGATAAGATGGTAAATTTACACATACCCGATAATTAATTTTTTAACCCAACCGTGTAAAAACATCGCCCAATGGAGCGCGTCTCCGCAGTCTCGGTTCAAAAGATCAAATGGAGAGAGAGAGAGAGAGAGAGAAAAAACGAGGAATGTTCTGTTTACAAGGTCGAGCGTGTGGTCGGCGGTTGTGAGGGTCAGCCGTCAATTTCCGTCATCCAAACTCCGTTAAGTCCGTCGTACATAAACGACCATTTTTCTTCTAAAAGCTTTGGGTTTCCGTTACCGTTACATTTCGGACAAGCTTACCGTCAAAACCCCCCTCTCGCTCTCTATCCTATATATAGTAGAATTGAGGTTGGCTCAATGTTCTTTGTTGAAAACATTTTCATAGAGAAGTATCGCAAACTCATAAAAGAGGAGTCTGCGCCTAAACAATACACATAGAGAGAAAGAGAGACAGACCCGGAAAATTAAGAAAAGAGAAAACTTCAGGTACCCAAATGTATACATAAAGCTAGTACTATTCCCTGCGAGTTTTTCTTTCTTTTTTTTTTTTTTCGTTGTTTGTGTATACTGTTTGTTTGCTGAGAAAAACTGAGGCGTATGGAATGCGAAGTGGGGATTTTTAATTTCAGTTTTTGTTTGTTTTCTTTTAATTTTTATTTTATTTTATTTTTTATCTTTCCTTGTTTTGGGATTTAGGGAAGTGAGAAGAATGAATTGGGTAGTTGGTATTTTGCTGGATTGGAGGGAGTTGTGTAGATTAATTGTGGTGGCAAAGGAAGCAAAATCTTGGAATGTTTATGAACATTTTTTTTTTCGTAGTTTTAGAAAACAAAGGAAAGAAAAAAGAAAGAAAGAAAGAAAGGGATTAATGTAAGAGAGCCTTTCTGCGATTTGAAATCCTGCGTTCCGCAGAATCACTTTGAAGGATTAAGCGGAGTTTATACAAATGATTCTGGTTGCTTTTATCTCTTCAATTTACTTCTTATCTAATTATATTTCTCTCTCATATTTTTGTTTTTTTGTTTTTTGGTGTTTTGTTTAAACTATGTCCTTCAACTTTGTACCATTTAGATTTTGTTTTTTAAAGCAAGTATCTTTTTCTTTCAAAGTCTTTGGTTTCAACTATTCTATGTCGGCGTCATTTTTTTATTTTTTTTGGTTTTTCAGTTTTTTATTGATTGATATTGATGAATGGTATAAGGAATTGTGTCTCACGTGTGTTGTTTAGGTTCTCCGTTTACCGACACCTGGAAATAAATATAACCAAATTACATTTTTTTTCCCCCCTCCTCATCAGGTTCTTAGGTTGATTTTTGTAATTGTGCATAACTTTTGATAAATTTCACACGGAAAAAGGAATCTTTGCAATTGCTTGTTCTAATACAATTTGGTTTTATCATTAACTTGCGGTCTCTGTCTCTCGTTTTCTCTATCTCTCTCAAATGTTTGCTTATGCTGTGAATACTGTTCACTAGTCGGTTAACTTCAATATCGGAGCTTAAATTCTCATTAATTTGATATTGTGCATAAACTTGCAGTATATACTTACCTGTTTCTCATGCTATGTGTTGCAGGTTGTTTTTGGTTTCTTTAAGGTTAACAAGTCAAAGATCCCATTCTTTGCAAAGAAGCTGTCAATTGTAGTTCCTGGAGAAAGAGAAAAAGTTGATCTTTTTTCCTGGTTTTCTAGTTGTACCATTTGGGATCTCCCATTAGATACTGCAGCTGATGATAATCTCATAGTATGGACTCACACCAATTTTTTCGGATCGGTGTGACTGGCTCAAGCCTATCTTCTATTCCCAGCACTATTTCATCAATACCCAACAGGCTACTTGGATCGCTAAAATTTGATTTAGGAAACTCACCGAATTCGCCCTTCTCTACATATTTCGAATCTGATACTCTTACCACGTTGAGTGATAGCCAGGAACAGCACAGTTCTACGGATAATCTGTCTGGAGTTAGTCCATCTTGCAATTCATCTCTGGAAACAAACAGTTATTTTCATCAGTTAAGCCCTTCGGTGGACTGTCGCGGGGACAGTTTACAGCTCTATTCGGGTAGGACTTCTTTCTTACAGGATGCAAATCATAGCACACCGAACATCCAGCATGCTTTGCAGGAATTAGAGACAGCTTTAATGGCTCCTGATGATGATGAAGTTGCCACACCAAATGCTTCCTCTGGGCAGAGTAACAGGCCGATGACATCCGGGCAGAGGTCCATGTCATGGAACCAGGAACGCCAGGGTGGTTCACGAGTGATTCAGCGCCAGTCATCCCTCGTTCACAGGCATGGGCAGTCGGTTGATATTGCCCGTACCGAGAAACGTCACAAAGCAATGGAGGATGCATGTTTGCCAAGTTTCCCACCAGATGATCTGAAGCAGTTGCTGATTGAATGTGCTAAAGCTCTTTCAGAAAACAATATTGAGGTCTTTGACAGTTTGATTGAAAAGGCAAGAGATACTGTGTCTATTAGTGGAGAACCGATCCAGCGTTTGGGTGCTTATATGGTAGAAGGCTTGGTAGCAAGGAAACACGCATCAGGCACCAACATTTATAGGGCACTCAAGTGTAGAGAACCCGAAAGCAAGGACTTGCTTTCTTACATGCACATTCTGTATGAAATCTGCCCCTATTTGAAATTTGGTTATATGGCAGCCAATGGGGCTATTGCTGAGGCATGTAGAAATGAGGACAATGTCCACATTATAGACTTTCAGATTGCTCAGGGAACACAGTGGATGACTCTTCTTCAGGCACTCGCTGCAAGGCCTAGTGGAGCTCCCCATGTTCGCATTACAGGTATTGATGATCCTGTTTCTCAATATGCGCGTGGTGATGGATTGGATGCTGTTGGAAGGAGGTTGTCAGCAATATCTGAAAAGTTCAACATCCCAGTTGAGTTTCACGGAGTGCCAGTTTTTGCCCCTGATATCACAATAGAGATGCTTGATGTCAGGCCAGGCGAGGCTCTGGCTGTGAACTTCCCACTGCAGCTCCACCACACTCCAGATGAGAGCGTTGACGTGAACAATCCACGCGATGGGCTCTTGCGAATGGTAAAATCGCTTTCTCCCAAAGTGGTTACTTTGGTGGAGCAAGAATCCAACACGAACACCACACCTTTCTTCAACAGGTTTGTAGAAACTCTGGACTATTACTTGGCAATGTTCGAATCTATTGATGTGACTCTTCCAAGGAACTGCAAGGAAAGGATTAATGTCGAGCAGCATTGTTTAGCGAGGGATATTGTGAATATCATTGCCTGTGAGGGGAAGGAAAGGGTGGAGAGACATGAGCTGTTTGGCAAGTGGAAATCAAGGTTGACAATGGCGGGTTTCGGGCAATACCCATTGAGCTCGTATGTGAATTCTGTCATAGGGAGTCTCCTGAGGTGTTACTCGGAGCATTATACACTGGTTGAGAAGGATGGGGCTATGCTGTTGGGATGGAAGGACAGGAACCTTATATCCGCTTCAGCTTGGCACTGAGAGTAGAGAATAAGAATAGGAAATAAGGAATAAGAATACAAGAGACATCAGTAGAAATAACCAATTGATATTTTATTTTATATAGTGTTATTTTTTTATAGATAAATTCTTGAAGCTGATAGAGGCTTGTGGTTTGGGTGGTGGATGATAAAACCTGTTGTAGCATCCATTGTCCTGCATATTCTGATGGCTGGACTAGGAGAAGATCACATTGTTTGTCCATCAGCGCTAGGGGTTCCATTATTTCTTGTTATGTATAAACGTCCATGTCCATATTTTCTATATTACCATTATGGATTCTTTATTTCAATTTCTTTCATTAGTTCAAACTCTTGGAAGGCATAGCCCTGCATCCCTTTTTTCTTGTACTTTGATGAGAAATTGAGCATTGAGAAACAGTGAAAAAACACTAAATTCAGTGAACAAGATAGGAGGACAACTAGGGCCTAATCTAAGATTCATTCAAAAGAAACTTATTGATCCTGAACAAGAAGTGCGTGTAATGCACGTGAGACGTGCGCTTTTTTTTTTTTTTTTTTTTTTTTTTTTTTTTTTTTTTTTTCCCTCTCGCTTATTCAGGAATGAGGGATCTTCAACATGTCTCATGGGATTGGTAAGAGAGAATGAGGGCTGGAATCTTTATTAGATTAATGGAAGTGGACGATTTGGTTGGCAAGTAAAGTTCCTAAAAGATTTAATGCAAGAAGACTCCAAAGAATTCTGATTTTCTTGCTTAATAAGTTGCTCAGTGGCAGATTACTTACCACCAATGGAAGTTGATATTCTATTTTGATGCCAATTTTTTTTTTTGTCAGGTCCTAATACTGCGGAAATTTGAATATCTACTTTATGGGTTCTTTGTTTATGATCTATTTGTGTTGAATCTGCACTTTTGATACTCATTGAGTTCTTAGCAAAAGCTTTCACAAGCCACACATTCCAACTCTTACCAATTGGTTGAGAATTCCAAAATTTTACCAGCTGTTTGAGTAAATAATACCAATGCCTAACTTGAAGCAAATTATATATATTCAAATAAAAAATAGTTTTGAATGTTCCAAAAAAAAAAAAAAATGTTTTGGATAGTTTTGGTTGTATTATAAAATATTGTTACTTTCTGTTTAATGATTTATATAAATTAAAACTAAAATTTGAAATGCTGCCCGTTGCATGTATCTATAATTCCAAAATTCAAAGTTACCAATAGGAGTGCTCATTAATTAATTGAAACAAAAAAAATACTTTTCTTCTTACTTCTTCTTTTTTTTTTTCTTTTTTTTTTTTTTTTTAATTTTTAATTTTTTAATTTTTTTTTTTTAGGTTCTTTAAAGTTTTAAGAAATATTCATTTAACAAAAATTAAGAAATTATCAAGGAAGAATAAACCGAGTGGCCAAATTATTTTTGGTGCTCATCATCAACATGCATTATGCACTCCTTCAAAAAAAAAAAAAAAAAAAAAAGCATTGTGCACGTGTACAATTTTCCATGTCAGCCAATAATAAAACATTTTTACTCCACGTGTAATATTTTTTTCCTCGTCAGCCCATAATTTTCAGAAGAAGAAGAAGAGGGCATTTTAAGGAAGAGAATACCAACAAAAAATACAGTTGATAGTCGATACAGAAAAGTTGACACAGAGTGAGTGGTGTTTGAGAATCATATACAGAGTGCTAAAATTTGGATTCCACCAAAACTCAATCACATTCCTGAGTTTGAAGCTTGAAACGGAGGTCCGTCCCCCATCAGGTATGAAACAATCTCTCTCTCTTTTCTATTTGTTCATTAAAAACCCGTATTGGGGAGGGTTTTATATGAGCACTGACAGGAGAGAGAGTACATTCACTTTACTAACTGGGACTAGCTTGATTGTGTTGGCAGAGGGTTTTATATACAAGGTTTTTTTTTTTTTTTTTTTTTTTTTTTTTTTAAATTTTTTCCCTCCAACTGGTTCCTTAGTAAAATCATTGGTTAGGCCATGTAAGAATACATTGAAGAAAATTTGATTCGTGAAATCTGCAGTTTTTTAAGCGTTTTGCCTTTGAGTGGTAGTTTCTTGAATTTTATAAAATTTCTTTTAGCCTTTTGATCTGGTTACATTTTTACAGAGAAAAAGATTGGATTTTTAAGGTGAATAGTAGATAATTCAACCAAAAGCATTTGCATTCGGTATAAAAGAGTCCAGGATCAATAGGTTTTTATTTTTTATTTTTTATTTTTTGGGACAAAAGTGAGTAGTACTAGTAGTAGGAAGATCTGTTCTATGTGTTTTGCCTCCTTCGCATAAGCTCCCTCCTCTTTTCTTTGATTTCGGGCGCAGATTGAGAATTTCAGATGCAACAGAGAAGCGCAAGGTAAGTCCCATTTTTAACACACTAGTGCCACTGAAAAATGTAAAATTTTTAAGATGCCCTTGGTAATTTTTTGTTTTTGGTTGCACTTGGTAATTTTCTAGTTAATTGTGTTTAATTTGTTTACCTCAATTGTTTAGGGTTAGTTAGTGATGCAGTTTGTTATGCATCTCAATTGAATATAAACTTGAATTAAAAAATATATATATTTATATATATACAAGCCAAAAGCCAACATTCAATTAGGTTTATACATATATATATATGTTTCTTCTTTAACTTTATAGATAATTGAGATGCTAATAATCATGTTTTTGTTATTCTTTCAATTATATAAAACAATGGTGGGTGACTGTGAATGCCCTCTGGAGGAGTTAACCGATGATATTGTTGTTCGTATATTGTCTCTTGTGTGCCTCAAGGAAGCTGCGGCTACCAGTATCCTCTCAACCTGAGGGCCGTATTTATGGAGGTTTACAAAGATGTCTCTCAACTTCGATTTTGATACATCTTTGCTCCCTTCTTTTTGGTATATTTCTCAGGTAGAAGACTATATCAATAATGAGAAAAGGGAAAGCTTCATCGATTGAGTGAATACTGTGGAGGACCAACACTCAGGTGGCATAGACTTATTCCGAGTTAACTACTTTGACTTAAGTGGGTTAAGTTCACTTTGAGAAATGTATCACTTGAAAGGCTCGTGTTGGATTTCCGTTTGGATTTTTCGAGTCGAATTAAGCAACATATTTAAACTTTCCCACCAACTTTTAGAGATATTGAACAATACATTGGGTTAAAGTCTCTCCGAGTGCTTATTCTGAACTATATGTGTGTGAGGGAAAGCATGCTACTGATTTGTTATCTAATGCTCCGCTTCTTGAGTGATAGTCTATGGGATTTTTGCCACAAACTGGTTCGTTTAAGAGTTTCTGGACAATCACTTGCAGTGAAGCACTTGGAGATCATTTCTAGTAGGAAGATGAGAACGTGGAAATTTGTGAAGTAAATATTGTTTCATTATGTTTTCAAAATGTAGCTTTTGCAAAGGCAATTAATGATTATAACTTTATAGTTAGGAATGTGCCTATGCTTGTTGAGCTGAACTGTTCTTACCCTTAGGTACTTTGTTTCTTTAAGTTGTTCAAACAGATTGAGGTTCTCAGTATGTATGATGTGATAATGGTGGTAAGTAATTGGTAGATATGCAATTAATTTTGATCTGGGGTTTTACTTTTTTGTTGGTTGATTTTGTGTAAAAGACTTGTTTTTCTCTTTTAGTGTTTCAGGTTGAGGGCTAACCTTATGCATATCCTGAAATATGAAATCTTAAGCGTTTGGATTTGAAATTGATGTGCGATGATCATGACCTAGAGTGTGGACGTGGTAGCATGCGTATTTTAACCGAGGCATTTCGTAATCTGAAGAAACTTGTATTGCATGGGGGTAGTTTTCACTTAGTAGATTGCTTAATTATTTATTTATTTTTATCTGAAAAAGGGTAGAAGAGAACTGCTAGATGATGGCACACATCTGTAATTTGGTGCTAAGAGGAATAATCTCTATCCGCTAGGGAATCAATTTTAGATAGATCTAGTGGATTATTTTGGTTTGAATATTCAAAATTGTTTTTTGAAACAAAATGTTCTTTTGTTTTTAAAACCATGCCAAAGATTGATTTAGGTATTTGTGTTCGCTAGGTACACTAGTGTCACGGACTTGTTTGTTTACCCTTCAAGCCGTGCGGCCTTAGTTGCTATTCCGACCCTTTGTTGCAACTAAGTAAGCCTTTTGCCCACTAAAAGAGAAAGCTAAGCAAAGAAAGCTAGAGCACAAAGAGAGTTTGGAAGAATGAAAGTATATTGCTTAAGAGAGAGCTTTACAAGAGAAGCTTGGATTCTTGGATGGTTTGGCCAAATGAGGCCTCCACCTATTTATAGGCATACAAAGCTTAATCCTACGGCTATAATTGCTTTAATCCTACGGTGGAGAATGGGTGTCTAGAACCTTCCCACCTACTTTCCCACCTACTTTACATAAAATATTTAAAGAAGCATCTAGAATGGATATGTACATGGCTTAGGTGCTTGGCCCATTGTAAGGCCCAAAATAGGCCCAAAGTGGATTGTAAGGCCCAAAATGGATTGTAAGGCCCAAAATGGAGAGAATGCTCACCAAGTGTTTGATGAAATGCTTCAACCGTGACATTCTCCCCCACCTATGCCGTCGACGTCCTCGTCGAGCTTGCTTCATGGAACCTCTTGATATGATCTTCAAATTGCCAAAGCGCGATAGCAGGTTCCCAACTTGCTTCGCTATCGGGAAGTCCCTTCCATTTCACCAAGTACTCATGACTCGGATGGTTGTCCCTTCCACGAACTACTCGATCAGCTAAGATGCTCTCCACATCCTTGTCATAAGTGTTGTAGACCCCTATTGGTGCTCGCTTGGACTCCCCTCTTGTTTGGTCTTCCTCATCCTTGTAGTATGGTTTCAGACAACTTACATGGAAGACCGGGTGAAGTTTGAGTGTAGGAGGTAACTCCACCTTATAAGATACCTTGCCCACCTTCTTGACGATTGGAAATGGTCCCTCGTATCGACGAACAAGGCCTTTGTGTAGTCCTCGGGTAGACTTGTGTTGGGATGAAAGGATTTTGATGAACACCAAGTCTCCCACTTGATACTCCACGTGCCTTCTTTTGGCGTCCGCCCACTTCTTCATCTTCTTGGTGGCCTTATGAAGGTACGACCTTGCTAAGTCCACTTGTTCATGCCAACCTTTGGCAATCTTGAATGCGGCAGGACTCCTTCCTCCATACTTGGTAACAAGTGTTTGTGGAGTGAGTGGTTGTTGCCCCGTGGCTAACTCGAATGGACTTCGATTGGTGGACTCGCTCCTTTGCAAGTTGTAGGAGAATTGGGCAACATCTAGCAGCTTTGCCCAATCATGTTGGTTGGCACTCACAAAGTGCCGTAGATATATCTCCAATAACGCATTAGCTCGCTCGGTTTGCCCATCGGTTTGTGGATGGAAGCTTGTAGAGAAATGCAACTCCGAGCCCATGAGCTTGAATAACTCCGTCCAAAACCTTCCGGTGAACCTTGAGTCTCGATCACTTATAATTGATCGTGGGAGTCCCCAATACTTCACCACGTGCTTGAAGAATAGCCGTGCCGTCTCCTCAGCTGGACACTCCTTCGTCGCGGCAATGAATGTAGCATACTTGGAGAATCGATCAACTACTACGATTATAGTGCTACATCCTTCGGACTTGGGTAAGCTAATGATGAAGTCCATGGAGATGCTCTCCCATAGTCTCTCCGGAGTTGGTAGTGGCTCCAATAAACCTGCGGGTTGTCGTTGCTCTACCTTGTCTTGTTGACAAACAAGGCAGGTCTTCACATACATCTCGATGTCATCCCGCATTTGTGGCCAGTAATAGTTCGTCTCCAACAAAGCTCTCGTACGCTTTTGCCCTGGGTGGCCAGCCCATTTGGTGTCATGGCATTCTTTGATCAGATTTTTCCTTATGTTGCCCCACCTTGGTACATAGATGCGATGCCCCTTGGTGTAGAGAAGGCCATCTTCAACCCAAAACCTCTTAGTCTTGCCCTCCATGGCAAGTTGTAGGAGTTGCTTGGCCACAACATCACGGTCCATGCCCTCCTTTATTAGGTTGAGCAGTTCCCCTTGGAACTTGGTTATCGATGCTAGTTCGGCCTTCCTACTTAATGCATCGGCAACTACATTGGCCGTACCGGGCTTGTATTCGAGCTTGTAGTCGAACTCGGCAAGAAAGTCTTGCCAACGAGCTTGCTTGGGGCTTAACTTCTTTTGAGTTTGGAAATAGCTTGTGGCCACGTTGTCAGTCTTTACCACGAATTTGGACCCCAGCAAGTAATGTCTCCAAGTGCGCAAGCAGTGGATGATGGCGGTCATCTCCTTCTCTTGGACCGTATACCTCCTCTCCGTGTCGTTGAGCTTGTGGCTTTCAAATGCGATTGGATGCCTTTCTTGCATCAACACGCCCCCTATGGCAAAGTCGGAAGCATCAGTGTGCACCTCGAATGGTTTGGAGCAATCGGGCAATGCCAACACGGGTTCCTTCATAATAGCCTCCTTCAAATTCTCAAAGGCTTGTTGGCATTGGGTGGACCAACTCCATGTCTTGTTCTTCTTTAGCAGATCGGTGAGTGGTGCGGCTAGGGCAGAATACCCTTTGATAAACCTCCTGTAATAGTTAACAAGACCAAGAAAAGATCGCAGCTCACTCACCTTGGTTGGAGGATCCCACTCTTGGATGGCTTTCACTTTGGCTTCATCCATGTGCAGCTTACCATCCTTGATCTTGTGGCCGAGGAAATACACCTCATTGGTTGCAAACGAGCACTTCTCTCTCTTCACGTAAAGCTCATTATCCTTTAGAACCTTGAACACAATTCGTAGGTGGTGGATGTGCTCCTCTAGTGTCTTGCTATAGATGACAATGTCATCCAAATAGACCACCACGAATTTGTCCAAGTAAGGATGGAAGATCTTGTTCATGAGAGTGCAGAAAGTGGCGGGTGCGTTGGTGAGACCAAAGGGCATGACGAGGAATTCATATGCTCCATATCGAGTAACACATGTAGTCTTTGGCTCATCACCCTCCGCAATTCTAACTTGGTAGTACCCCGACCTCAAGTCAAGTTTGGTAAAGTACCTTGCTCCTCCAAGTTGATCAAACAAATCGGCTATCAACGGTATAGGGTACTTGTTCTTGATGGTAACCTTGTTAAGTGCCCTATAGTCGATGCATAGCCTTAACGAACCATCGTGCTTCTTTTGGAACAAGACGGGTGCTCCATAAGGTGCTTTCGACGGTTGAATGTAACCGGCATCCAAAAGCTCCTTAAGTTGTCTCCTTAGCTCCTCTAGCTCCGGTGGAGACATGCGATATGGTGCTTTTGCGGGTGGTTTTGCACCGGGCTCCAACTCGATGCAATGATCCACCTCCCTCCTTGGTGGAAGTTTCTTGGGTAGTTGTGGTGGCATGACATCCTTGAACTCTTCAAGGACTTGGCTAACCTCCTTCGGTGGCTCCTTGGAAGTAACTTCTTCTTCCTCGCGTAGAGTAGCAAGGAATGTAGGCTCCCCTTTCTTTACTCCTCTCTTGAATTGCATGGCGGAGAGGCGGTTGGAAGTACTTGGCTTGTGCATGGTTGGAATCATGCAAGGGCCTCCCTCCATTATACACACCGTGTTGTAGCGAGGGAGTGGTACCACATTGAATTGCCTAAGAAATTCCATGCCAAGTACAATATCAAAGTCATCCATAGGAGCAATGGAGAAGTTTACGTTACCTTGCCAAGTGCCAAGGTGCAACTCCACGTTACGGGCCATGCCATCTAGCGGTTTAGCCTCCGCGTTCACCGTTTTCAACCACCCTTGACCTTTGTCGAGTTTGAGGCCAAGCCTCATGGCCTCCTCCTTCTTTATGAAGTTGTGAGATGCGCCGGTGTCTACCATGACTTGGGCATCTTTCCCATTGATACGTGCCGCCACGTACATTAGGGAGTTGTTCTTCGTGTTGTTGGTTGGGATTGGACTAGCCTTCAGTGAGTTGAGGAGTTGTATACAACCCATTTGCGTGTGCTCGTGAGTTTCCCTCTCCTCGAGCATGGCACTTAAGGACTTCCTCTTTGGACAATCTCTAGCCCAATGGGGACCATCACATAAGAAGCAATTTTCTTTTGGCTTGAATTCGGGCTTACCTCCTTTCTTCCAATCTTTGGTTGGTAGTGGTGGCCTTCTTGGAAACTCGTTACTTTAGGGAGTTTTATGGAATTTGGCTCCCCCACCTTTAATATAATTAATCTTAGGCTTAGAGTTGGAAGACTCACCTTGCCTAAATTCGACAAGCGTTTCAGCCGTAGTGAGAGCAGTGGAAATATCTTGTACTCCCCTTCGTTGAAGCTCTTGGCATGCCCACGGTTGCAACCCATCCATGAAGTTGAAAAGGAGATCCTCCTCACTCATGTTGGGAATTTGGAGCATTAACCCGGAGAATTGCTCCACATATTCACGGATGGAACGTTGGTGCTTCAACTCCTTCATGCGTTTCCTAGCTTCATTCGCCACATTCTCGGGATAGAATTGTTTCTTCAATTCACTCTTTAAATCTTCCCAAGAATTGATAGCGCATATGCCTCTCTTCATTTCTTCATGCTTTCTACGCCACCACACCGCAGCAAGATTAGTAAGATATAGGGTAGCAGTGTTTACCTTTTGCTTCTCGTCTTGGAAATCCAAGGCCTCGAAGTATCGCTCCATGTGCCACATGTAGTTGTCCAACTCCTTTGCATCCCTTCTCCCACTAAACTCCTTGGGCTTGGGAACATCTACCCTTGGAGTAGAGACTATTTGTTGGGTGGTGGCCGTGCCACTAGTTGCAGCTCTCTTGCATAATGCCCAATCCTCACGAGTCTCCTCTAAACTCTTCTTAAACTCATCTAATTGAGCTTGCATAAGGGACAAGGTTTCAATTACCTTTGTTTGGAAAGCTTGGCTTTCATGACGCCATGCCTCGGTGTTGGCCTCGTTGGTGTCTTGCATGGTACCTCTAAGCTCCCCCACTTGGCCTTCCACTCGGCCATCGAGCTCCCCCATGCCTTGCTCCACACAATCAAGCCGCTCCAACATGTCGGCAACGGCCAACTCCATCTTGACCACCTTGGTCTCCATGGCGGTGAGAACGTCCTTCGACTTTGAACGCCCACGTCCCTTCCTTGCAGCTTCGGGGATGACCTCCCTTCCCCTTGCTTCTTCAATCACAACCTCTGAGGAAGACATGTTGCTCTAGATGCTAGCTTTAACCTTGGGCTCTGATACCACTTGTCACGGACTTGTTTGTTTACCCTTCAAGCCGTGCGGCCTTAGTTGCTATTCCGACCCTTTGTTGCAACTAAGTAAGCCTTTTGCCCACTAAAAGAGAAAGCTAAGCAAAGAAAGCTAGAGCACAAAGAGAGTTTGGAAGAATGAAAGTATATTGCTTAAGAGAGAGCTTTACAAGAGAAGCTTGGATTCTTGGATGGTTTGGCCAAATGAGGCCTCCACCTATTTATAGGCATACAAAGCTTAATCCTACGGCTATAATTGCTTTAATCCTACGGTGGAGAATGGGTGTCTAGAACCTTCCCACCTACTTTCCCACCTACTTTACATAAAATATTTAAAGAAGCATCTAGAATGGATATGTACATGGCTTAGGTGCTTGGCCCATTGTAAGGCCCAAAATAGGCCCAAAGTGGATTGTAAGGCCCAAAATGGATTGTAAGGCCCAAAATGGAGAGAATGCTCACC
Source organism: Ziziphus jujuba (assembly GCF_031755915.1). Classification (NCBI taxonomy): domain Eukaryota; kingdom Viridiplantae; phylum Streptophyta; class Magnoliopsida; order Rosales; family Rhamnaceae; genus Ziziphus; species Ziziphus jujuba. The sequence continues at coordinate 37,612,886 of NC_083379.1, read as the reverse complement.
AAGTGTTTGATGAAATGCTTCAACCGTGACACTAGGAGCAGTGGTTTCAATAGGAACTTTCTTCATTGGGTCGCTAGGTTCACTAGGAGTATTGATTCTTTATAATATAATTTCTTTTCATTTTGTAACCAGCAAAGTTAAGTTTAAAATGATGTTTATGAGCCTATGAAGGCTTGTTCTTGTGATTAAGTAAGAAAACATTGTACATATTGTTATATTTTCTACCTAAAGAAAATAAAAATAAATTATATGTGCATGATGAATTCTATATATACTTTTTACTTAAAAATCAATTTCGGATTCAAAAATCTTGATGGATGGGTGATGAATTCTATATATAGTTCTTTCTTAAATTAATTTTGATTTAAATTGTTTGTTTTTATTTATTTTATTGGTTGATGTGTTGATGAAGGTGCAACATGAATTTCCGCTTTTGCAGAAAACAGAGATAAATGCATATCAAGAGCCTTCTCCTCCTAGTAGCTCCCATGAGTGCCTTAAGGAAGTGGAAATCCTTGGTTATAATGCATTCGGTGAAAAAGAGTGTATCACCTACTTGATAAAGCATTGTGTTGCACTGTAGAAAATTGTTATCAATTGTAACTTCAATGATCGTCCAAGACATATAATACCCCCTAGCAAACAAGGAATATTGAAGCATGAAGAATTTGCAAGTACACATGCAATGACTCAACTTAAAAAGACAAATTCCTTCTAATACAGAATTTATATGCATTTAAGTTGGTGGTGATCCACACATTATTATGCTAGTTGTTCAATACTTGGATTTAACTTTTATTGTTATTAATATTTATATTACGTATGCTACTGTTCTATAATTAGTTGCCAGAATTGTGCACTGAAGCAAAAGTTGATTAGAATTCAACTTTACAAAGATCTATTGGGTTATACAACTCCTTTTCAGCCTTCAATATTTTCTGACTTAACGAGAAATAAGTAAATAACAAAGGGAGAGATTATATTGATACTTGTGAGAGGATAAAATTGCCTTAAAATTCTCCGACACCATATGCTAATTTGCAACTGGTTTCCGAACCAGGGAACTCCATATAATTAGTTTTCGGTTTAGCAGTCGCCCACCTTTAAATTTTAATGCCTTCTAACTCTAGTTAACGTGTAAATATTAAATCTATAAATGCATATGGTATTCTTATTGCATTTTGTTGATGTTGGTTTCTCAAAGTATAGCGGGTCGAGGTTTGAAAGATTATAATTAGTGTTATGAAGCAACTAACATGAAGGCTGCTGTCAATATACATTCACTTCTTAGTATAATTTAGGAGTTTAATGTATAAATTTTGCTTTCGTACTTTTTTTTAGCAGGTGTGATAGATAGATAAGGGGCAAGAACACTGAAATGTTGAAAGCAGAAGAGAAACTGCTAGTGCTAACCAAACCATTAAATTGGTATTGTTCTATAGGCGCCCCTCCTTACACATCCTCTGTAAAATGACCTTTTGAATTTATCTTGGTATAAATTTTTAAGGTTAATTCTCAGCAATTTTTTTTTTTTTTTTAAGGTTAATGGTATTTTCATACCCTTAGAATTTTACCATTTATATACTCTTAACATTTTTTTTGTTTTCTTTTTAATACTTACTTTTGAAATAGTGATTGGGCTCAGCACTGCACTGCGCGTTTGCTAGGGCTCAGCCCACAAAAATCCTGGCAGTGAGTACTGGACCGCCTTTGTTTTTTTAAAAAAATAAACTTTGAGACGCTAATAATAGCCCAATTTTCAAATTTTTTTTTGTTGAGACAAACCCAATTTGCAATTTAAAAACCAATGTATTTAAATGTTTTCCTATTTCTTTGTTGGAGTCATACTATTTTTTATATTAGTCAAAAGAGCCACAAAAAAGAAAAAGAAAAAAAAGAAGTCATACTAATATTTTTTATCTCTAGAAACAGAGAACTAAAATCAAATTCCAGGGTCTAAAAGATATAAGAGGGTTTTGGGTATATATATGAAAATTCCAAAATGGTTTCCATCTGTTGTGTGTCTCGTCTCCATCGCATAAGCCCCCTTCCCTTTCTGATTCAGACTTCCAATCGAAAATGTCAGATACAAAAGAGAAGGTAAGATCCACTTGAAAAATGGAAATTTTTTTAGATGTCCTTAGGTAATTTTTTGTTCATTTCTAATTAATTGTGTGTAATTTATTTAACTTTATTTCAAATATTTGTTAGGGTTAGTTATGCATCTCAATTTGAGTATAAACTTGAATGAGAAAATAAATAAATAAATACAAACTAAAGAACCAACATGATTAATTTGAATTTGTATTTAGAGTGGCGTTTGTATATTTATATTTTAGGCAATTCAGATGCTACCAATCCTGACAAATGTCATTATTTTTGGTTATAGAAAAAAATGGTGGGTGAGTGTGAATGCGCTTTGGATGCATTGTCCAAATTGATATTCTTGTTCGTATAAAGACATAGAGTGACGAGCTAAAGCATGTGTGTCATGTTATTTTAATTTTCAAAAAAAGGTGCAATAGAAAGAGACTCTCAGGTTACTCATGTGTGTCATGTTAGTTTAATTTTAAAAAAAGGTACAATAGAAAGTTAAAAAAAGGTACGATAGAAAGAGACTCTCTGGTTACTCAAAACATAAAGTTGGACTTGAAATCGAAGAGCGGTCTAGCTAGATTGATGTTGAATTAGAAGGAAAAAAAAGAAGAAGAAGAAGTTGGAACTAAAGGACAAAAGTTTTTGTCCTTTTTTTTTTTTTTTTTTTTTTTTTTTTTTTTTTTTTTTTTGGGTTCAAGTAAAGTGGCAAAGAAAGAATATTTTGAAATTTGGAAAGAAAAGCCTTTTTGCCCAAGCATTAATTACATGATAAGATGATGAGAAATTTGTTAGATTGTGAACAAACAATTTTGTCTATACCAAATTGACTTTAATTAATTTTTAAAAAACTCTAAAAATTTTTATGCACTAAGGCAGTGGCACCAAAACCCAGTATGCAGCTTGCAAGAGCGGCTGGTTGTGTCCTGTGCTGAATATATGCTTCACAGTTTCTCACCATACATGGGAAACATTTAGAGGTGGCAATTCGTGTTTACGTATCGGGTTCGTGTCGATCCGTTTAATAATCGTGTAAAAAATGTTCAACCCTAATCTGATCTATTTATTAATCATGTCAGGTATCTAAAACACTAATCCGATCTATTTATAAACAGATTAATTTAACATGACCTGTTTAATACGATTACTTTAACAGATCGTATTGATCTGTTAATCTATTAACCTGAATATTGATCTATTAACTTAAAAATTAATCTATTTATTGAAAATTAAATTTAATAAAAAAAATTTACTTTTAAAAATTTATCTTTAAAAAATTAATAATAAAAAAATTACTTTTATAAAGTTTTTAAATTTGTAATATTTTTTACTTGTTAAATAATATATTATGGATAAAATTATAATTTAAAATTAAATTTAAATGGATCATAGCGTGTCAATTTCGAGTTAAAGGGATTAACTCGAAAATGATACGATTAATAATCGTGTTAAATAGGTTGATCCGATTATGACCTGAATTCATTTATGATAAATCCAAATTTATTTATTTCATGTCGTTTTCAAATAGTATCACCATATCATGATTTGGATTGCCGTTTCTAGAAACATTAGTATTACCATTGCTTAATTGATTCTACTATATTTTAGTATATCACAAGAACATTCAACGTGTATATAGATTATAAATATATTGGTTTGTGAACGTTCATGTATGTAATAATAATTATAAAGATATGGAAAATTGTTTCATATATATATATATATTACAGATGGCTATTGGGATATTGTTGATATAATTAATATTTTAATTTGCCCCTTTGCTCCTGTATATAGGAAAGAAGCCCGATTGATTAAATGGGCCAACAAGTTGAAAAACTGAAGGAAGAAGTTAAATTTTTACCAAAAAACGAAGAAGGAAGAAGTTAAACGGTTGCTAATGAACTCTTATAGGAAAGAAAAAATATTTTCAAAAGTTGGAGCTGATTGATGCAATCCAATGTTTAGGTGCAAGTTACCATTTCGAAGCGATCGAGATTGGTGAAATATTAGAAAACGTGCACCACAACTACTTATCTAATGGCTTTGTTGATGGATTGGGGAGCATGGGCATGATGACCTTTACGCTTTTGCTCTTCGATCTGTTTCGTTTGCTTGGGCAACGTGGTTATTAACTTATTATATTTCATGTGGTAAGTTTTATATTTCGCAAGAAAAGAGTACGTATGTATAGTAATTATTTCAGTAGTGATCGATATACGGCTAAGATGATAATAATGAATGTGAAAAGCCAAACATTGGATTTGCATAGAATGTTATTTTTTAAATGGTTGTAAAAATAAAAAATAAAAAGTTAATTTTTTTTAAAATTAATTTTTTAAAATAAAAAAATCAATACATAATTTATTAAATATAACCAATTAATAATAGCTATGTTACTTATGATCTCACTCGTAATCATCATCACTGTTTAATTTGTTGGAATGCCTTCACAAAGAGAAAATTTTGTATCCGCTTCAAATGATTTTATGGCACCAGCTAAAAACTTGCCCCATCAACTTAAGAAATTTTTTTTTTTTAATTTATTATTATTATTATTATTATTATTATTATTATTATTATATATATATATTTTTTAAAAAGTAAGCGTGTTTTGGGTTTTTGTGCCTCTGAGCATGCTTCCTTCTTCCATGTGTTTAATCTCCATTTCCGTTGTCGTGAACAAAAGCTTGAAGATCATCCTCCTAAAAGGTCATTTCCCACTGAGCAGATCTTGTAAATAATTTTTTAGGAACAAAAACAAAATGAGATTTGATTTTTGTTCAGACTAAATAGTTGAAACTACAAGAACATGAACATAAAATTCCTCAAATCTCGTCCATCCATGGATTGCAACTTCCTTCCTTGAATCAGTATTGGTACATATAGCTCTCCAAACCACATTTAAACCGAGATCCAACAGTAATGTGCCACTGCTGTATTTCCGATTCTTGTTTGCGCAAATGCGTTTTGATTTCCAGAATTTATTTTCTTCAATTTCACTGAGTACCCAGAAGGTGCAAAATTGTTGTTATGGTGGTATACTTAATCTACTCGAAAATCTTCCATGTGGGTTTTACAGGAAAAAACAGAAAAAAAAGAAGAAGAAAGAAGAAAAGATTCTGTTTTTGTTCACAATGGAGATGAGAATGATGACGCCCCCTTGGAAGAAAAAACAAAAAAAAAAAAAAAAAGGGTGTGCAGAAGGTTTAAGTTTCCACAAAAAAACAGAAAAAAAATAAAATCAATTAAGATGATAAGCTAACATGGCAAATTATTAACACATGCGATGTGGTAGGTACCACCAATTCATACAATTGAGATGTGAAAGATGACTTCCGACAATAATTATTTATATGTAACTGTTTCGACCATAATATTAATTTTTCAAATTAATATTTTTATTTTATTAAAATATTATTTTTGGAAAATTAATTAAATAGTATTAGTTCCACATTGATTGGAGATGATAGAGAGATAAAATTTGCACATGTATAAATAATGATTTTTGAAGTTGGTTTTTTGAAAATGTTCCATATCGGAACCATGTAAAGCAACTCAAAGTTCTTTACATATATAAGTTGAAGTTTCATTGGCTTTTAAAAAAGCAGCTCTACACATCTTTACTACAACTACAAGACATTAGACTAATTGGTTTATTCTCCTTACAATTTACTTTCTTTAGTTTATTGTTTTTAGTTGCTTCTAGTTGAAATTTTATTTTAAAAGTCTTTTAATCATTAAGACAATCGAACATTGTAAGATTATTTTTGTTCTCCAATAATCAATACAATCGTCTAAGGAGTTTGATTCAATTGGTGCATATTTTCTCTTATTTCTTTGAACTATACAGGTTTAAAGTAGCATGCTTGCGAATTTAGAAGATAACAGATTGTTGAAAATTTTTCGACATTATTCCAACATATCTTTTTGGCACGCTCAGTGGAACTCACGCAAAAATTCAACCGAGGACAATGGTTCAGACTTGATCAAGGTCTCTGTAGTCCAACACCCGTAACAATAACAAAGAGGAAGGAGCTGAGAAGACTCTTGATTTGACGGAGATGTCCAACCACGAGTCGATCTGTAAGCTATCCCGAGATCTGAAGGAGGGTCAAAGGAAGATGGACGTATGCCAAGAAACCTAACAACAATTCTAGGAGACTCAGCAACATCATATGGAAGACATTATGGATTTGTTGCGTCAACAATTGCAGGTTTCTCAAGTCTCGTTGAGTGGCGCAAGGCCATTTACTGGCCAAGAAGAACACGTGTAAGCCTTTTCGGCCGTACCTAAAGGTAACATGTCAAGGACTGATGCACCAACTGCTTCTGCGAGAACAAACGGAAATGAAGGAAGGACGGTCACACCAGAACGACAACCTTATATTCCCCCACTGGCTCAGAACCTAATTCATGGTAAAGGACTAACTGAAAACCAAGGCCAGAACATTAGAAATGGCCGGGAAGAACAGATTGTATTGGCCCCTTAGGCCGTACCACATGCGGTGCGGGCTTTTCAAGCTGCACTTTGTGGCATGCAGGCCCCTTAGATCGCAAATAGTATCCATGGAGGAAGGGCAGACTTTTAGCCTCATGTTTTCCCACTTGTCCAAAGTTCCCCACCGGAACCCTAGACAAGCCTTGATCCCAGGGAAACCCTACCGGACCCTCCTGTGGAAAATCTGGCAGAACCTCCCCTAAGGGATGGACTTACCACAAAATTCCCTGCACTGAAAACACACTTCTATAATTATCCCCTTATTCCTCCCACAGTACTACAAGCTGGTTCCACAAATTTCAGCACTCCAAAATAAAAATACAATAATCCAGTGCAATTTAAATACATAAGTGTCCCATACAGTATACATAGCTTTATGACATACTACAAAGTATAAAATACAGCAAGAGTGAAAGAAATAATACAACTGCAGTAAAAGAAGAACAAGGTACTGCACGAACAAATACAGCGAGGAAGATCAAATCCGCTCCGAGTGGACACCGACAACCTGGTACCTAGAGGAACGGAATTTAAGAGTGTGAGATGCTACTCATCTCCGTGAGCGACCCTACTACTAAACAATATAATACTACGGTAATAGGTATATAAATAATAATTATTTGGAAATAATATTTTCTCTCAAAACCTTACAATTCTCTCAGTTGGAAAGGTTCCCCTTTTAAAACATTTTCACAAAACCCTTTATTCATATTCCCCAAAAACCGAAACATCAAATCAATATCAGAAACAGTAATAAATAATTTTTAATTCCCATACAGTTTTAAAACATTTTATTTTGAAAACACAGTTCCAAAAATCAGTTGATGCACCCACTATATACCAGTGGCGCCAACAGTACCCAGCGTCCCGAGGTACCGCCAGACAGGAGGTTATAGAAAGAAACCGGCATACGGTCGCGTGGCGTCCCACTGCGCCGCTGCTAACCTGGTGTCCCGGCCAAAGGGGGGTGGCCACCCTCTCCGCTGGCATCCACAGGACACCCTCATAATATCACCTGCGCGCTACTCACACCCACCTGCGCGCTAATCATATCCGTGTGCACAATATCCATATCACATATACCATATCACATAATCAGAACACCAGTACGTGCACGGTGCATCTAAAAATTATAAAATCCGCAAATTTAAATTTTAAAACAAATTTCACATTTTTCATAAGCATAGCGGGCATAAACCATCCGCTTGAACCGGGAAATTCTCCACAATTTCTTTATAATCAATACCATAAATTCCATGATTTTCAAATCCACCAACTCCCAAATCCATCAATTCAAAAATTCACATTTTCCCAAGCATAAATAATTCTCGAAATATAATAATCAAATCTCATAATATTCCATGGGCATATTTTATAAAAATTGAAATCACTAACATAACCAAATATTTTCCTTGAAATATTTGAAATTCAAATCGCGCCCAATTTACCATTAAAACCACACCAATTTCAAAATCCTCAAAACCATAAAATAATTTCACATGGCATAAATTTGTAAAATGCGCATTTTCTTAAATCCAATAAATTCATAAATAATTCCACAATAAATCCAATAAATATTTGGCACATAGAAATTAAATTCCAAATATTTAAATCACACATAATATATTCACCAATTAAATTCCCCAAAATAAATTTGAAGGTGGGTCACTCACCTTGTGCACGTATCTCAATCAAGATCCTCCGTGGGATCGACTCCGCTACTCGCACGTGCACCTAAAACATCCACAGTACCAAACCACAAATATTAATATTTTATTCGGATAATCCCCAAATGGGTACCCGGGGAGCGAACACCAAACGATAACCAAAATTTACGAATTATATACCGAATCGAAGCTCGAGTGATGCTAATCACAGATCCGGTCTTAAATTCCGATGATCGTACCCGACGGGGTCGGAATTTCATCGGGAAGCTTTTCGAGTTTCGGCTCCGCAATTCTCCCAAACCGTAGCGAATTGGCGGAAATGGATGCCGGATTCGGGTTCAGGAGGTCGAACACTGCGGACTGGAGCTGGCCGGAAAACTGGGTACTCGCCGGAACAGTATTTTTCGGCGAGCCGCCGCGGTCACCGGCAACCGTCGCCGGCGGCGGTGCGTGCGGTGGCCATTGGCTGTGAAATTTTGCAGACTTGTAGATCTTGAGGAGAGCAACCCAACCGGACCGGCGGAGAAATCACCGATTGAAGATTTTCGGCCCCTCGCCGAAAAATGCTCCGATCCCGGCGCGTCGGTGGTCCGATGGCCGTGATTTTTGGTGGGTCGGCCGGACTTGAGGAGAGGATGATGGGTGTACGGCGCGTGTGGCCGGAAAATGGCCGGAAGAGGGTCGATTTGCGGTGGCCGGCGGTGAAGGGGAAAAACTCGCTGCCGAACTTCGGAGCTCCGATCCGGGCGCGTCCGGCGGCCGTTCACCGTGAAATTTGGAGGTTTTGCCGGAAATGAGGTGGGCAATCTAGCTGGCCAGTGCATGTATAGTAACTCGGCCGGCAAATTTGAAAATCTCCGGTGGCCGGCGACTCTCTCTCTCTCTTTCTCTCTCTTCCCCGAGTGTTTTAACAAATAAAAACCCCTGTGTGACACTGTTCATGCTACATGGACCAATCAGAAGCTGACACGTGGTGTTACTGTGCACTTAAGCCAGATATATTAAAATAATACGGTACCCAGCGAATTTCAAACGTCCGTAACTTTTTAACCAAATGTCCGATTTAAGCGTGCCGCTAGTCTATGAACTCGTATCGGCGAGTACTTTACAACCATACAAGAGTCAACTCAAAATTACATCACAAGAAAAAGTCAACTCCTGGCACCTTTTGGACAGTTTACACTTCAACTTGTTTCGCCCATAACTTTCAAACCGTAGCTCCGTTTCTGACGTGCTACTAGTCTACGAACTCAGGGCGTCATGCACTTCGCCACGATACCTTGGTCAACTCAAAATTTCCAACTAGAGCAAAAAGTCAACTTTTGACCCGCTCGGTCAACGGTCAACCTCGGTCAACGTGCACGGATTCCGGTGCGATTTGGGACGGGGTGTTACAACATATTGAACAATTTGGTCAAAACTTTCTGTATGTCCAAAATGAAGACCATCACCACCAGGCCGATTACCATGGCTCGACATGGAGACATGGACATAATGTTCGAAACTGGATGAACAACGGCCATGGAATGGATAGGAAGGCCGTTGAGACCATCATCCAGGAGATGATAGGCCTTGCATTCAGAAGAGTTGGTCGACCATCCTACAGAAGGCCTTACTCCGAGGCCATTGATCGGATAGAATTTCCAAGGGGATTCAGATTTCCTGAATTTACCTTGTTTTCAGGTGAAGAAAATCAGTCTACTGTGGAGCACATAGACTGCTTCACTATCTAGTGTGGAGAAGCTGCAGCCAATAAATTTTTAAAGCTCTGTTTGTTTGCTAACTCTTTGATAGGTTCTGCTTTCTCATGGTACATCAATCTACAACCAAATTCGATTCATACTTGGTAGGAGTTAGAGCAGAAATTTCATGAGCAATTTTATAGGATTAAGCTGGAGATCTTCATGGCTGATTTGTTGCATTTGCGTCAGATGGAAGGTGAATCAGTGGAGAACTTTATTGTCCGGTTCAAGAGGGCAAGGATCAGATGTCATCTGGATATACCAGAGAGAGAGTTTGTCAAGCTAGCCCCAGAGCGGACTGAGTTATAAGCTTTGGAAGAATTTTGAGAGGACAGAGTTTCATGATTTATTCGAGTTAGTCTCTTGAACGTCTAGATATGAAAGTATTTTAAAGGAAGAGTATCAGAGGAAAAACTCATCTCGGGGATCATACTACAGAGATCCAAATATAAAGATTTATTCGGTCGAAGCTGAAGACCAAAAATCGAGGACACCTCCGCCGAAATCAATGATAATGAGGTAGTGGCCACTAGACCATACGTATGCAAAGCTCTAGCTAGACCAACAAGGAGCCAGAGGATTCCTCAATTTATCATGAATACGAAAAAGAATTAGCTCGGGCTAAAGAAGGTTTATAGTTTTGACATCTCCAAAGCCGACCAAATTTTTGACCATCTGTTGGCCGACAAGGTAATTAAATTACTTGACGGCCATATTTTACCCACAGCTAAAAAAACTAAAACGAAACCATACTACAAATGGCATGGTATGTGGACGCATCAAATTGTCCACTGTGTGGTGTTCCGAAATACAATCCAAACTTTGATTAACAAGGGCACCTTGAAGTTCTCGGAAAAAGGAAAGGATATGATGGAGGTTGATACCAAGCCTTTCCCATTGGCCAAAGTGGATATGGTTTCGGCCAACATTGTAGACTTGACCAAACCTAGAGTTAAGTCGAGCTATGACATCCCTCATCTGGCAGAGTCTGGAAAAGGGAGAACAGATTAAGAAATGAGTATTTAGCCAAAAGAGCTGAACCATCTGCTAAGGTGCTTTGTATCATTGCAAGCATGAAGTTGACGATGGGAAGAAGCAACCTTTAGAGATATGTGAGCAAAATGTGTTAAAGTCACCACACGAGAATTACGGGCCTCATAGTCCAAAGTCAATGTTCCAGCGTGTCAGGACCCGTCCAAGATCCTTCATCGAAACCCTAGACAAGCCCTGATCCCAGGGAAACCTTATCGGAGCCTTCTATGGAAAATCCGGTATAACCTCCCCTAAGAGTTGAACTTACCACAAAATTATCCTGCACGAAAAGCACTTTTAGATACATCCCCTTATTCCTCCCACCTTACTACAATATATTTCCACAGATTTGCAGCACTCCAAGTAAATGACAGGGAATCAATATATGATTCAATAAATATGTGTCCAATCAGTATACAGAGCATTATACAATACAATTAAGTACGAAATTTCATACAATAAATGATAAAAAGGAAATAATACAAGATAGAAAGGAAGGAAGGAAAAGCCTCTGGAACTTTCGGCAATGAACCAAGACGTCAAGCTCGCCCCTGGACGATCAACGTCGACTAACCTGAGCTTAGGGGAACTGAATTTAAAAATATGAGATGCTAATCATTTTAGTGAGCGACCCGATCTACTAATCAATAACGATAATAATAATAATAATAATAATAATTATATTATTAGAAAATAACACTTGCACTCAAAATTCTCACAATTCACTCAGTTGAAAAAGTTCCCCTTTTAAAACATTTTCGCAAAACCCAATCTTTTATACCCCAAAAAAATCAAGGAATAATTGATTTAATAAAAATTTAAATAATCCAAATACAAATAAAATATAATAAAATAAATTTAGAATACTTGCATTAAAGAAATATAACATAAAAGTGAAATTCAATATATAATTCATAAAATTTAATTTAATAAATCAAAATAAACAATGTCAAAAATATAATTTAAGTAATTACAAACAATCCTGTAAAATAAGTGGTAGAAAAATACTATAATATTCATTTTGAAATATTCAACCAATCTATATAATATTTTTATGGCAAGATGCATTTTAAAAATATTAATTTAAAATAAATGACATAAAATATGAATAAATACATTTTAGAAAATACTAATTGGAAATAGGTGATAAAACAAATTAAATACACTTAATTTAAATGCTGCTTTAAAACTTTAGGATTTGAAATTTATATCTGAAAAATAATACTTGACGCATCACACTATATACCAGTGATGTCCTACGATATCCAGCATCCCGAGCACCGTCTGGCGGGAGATTAAAGAGAGAAACTTACATACGGTCGCTCCGGGGTGCCGATAGTGCCGCTTCTTAAACCGTCAACCAGGCCATGGAGGGGGCGACTTATGGCCAATATCAAACTTGCCTGCCCTCGGTCCAATGGCAACTCACGGGAGACATTATAACTTGCGCGCTCATCCACATACACGGTACAGAACACCAGTATTGTATGAGTGCATCTAAAATAAATAACCATATTGTTTTAAAAATAACAATTTTTCCAAAACGCACCGTGGGAATCCATACCATTTTTCAAATTCACCATCCCACATTTTTCTTTAATATCACCAGCATAAATCCATCGATAATATATAATTTTTCTCATATCATAAAATCAACTAGATAATATTTCAAGTGCATAAATATATATTTTGAGAGCACCATAATTTAAACCAATATTTTTTTGGAAATCTTTAAAACCAAATCATGCCAAAAATATTATTAAAACCACATGAAATTCATATATTTTCAAAATAATGTAAACGCATTTGTTATGCATTATAAAATCAACATCAAACTCAACAATAATTAATTAAAAAACTTAAACCATAATTCCTTTAAAATCCCAAGTACATTTTTCGCAACAACACATATATTAAAACCATTATAAATCGGCATTGTAAAATTAAATGGAAATCCCTTCAAATATTAAACATATATTAAAATTCACATGAAAACTTTCTAATTACACAATATTTCAACAATAAAATTTAACAATTATTAATAAAATTCCATATCCATAAAATTCTAGAAATCAAAATATTATTTTGTTGCACAAATAATTATAATTCATTCAATTTTGGCATCAAGATTCCAAATATAAATTTACTAAATATTCAACACATAAAACATATTCTTCAAATAACTAATTACACAAAATATATATTTTTAATAGTCCCCAAAATAGTTTTGAAGGTGGATTACTCACCTCGAGCACGCAATCCAACCAAGATCCTCCATAGGATCCATTCCAAGACCGACACATGCTCCTAGAATAACAATATTACACAACTCAAATAAATTAATATTTTATTTAGATAAATAATACCCGATACCCGGGGGCTAACACAAATGGTATCCAAAATTCACAAATAAGGTATCAACGGAAAGCTAAGGGGACAAGGATCATATTACCGACCTCCATTGGGCTCAACTAGATCGGAGGTGGTTGGAAAGTGGACGGAAGTTTTCGGCCGAATTTTCCCTTCTTCTATCCCATAAACGGCTCGGAATTTGGGCAAATGGAGGTTATTTTCGGAACCAGGGGGTTGAAATTTAGGGGAAAAGACCGGTCTCACGGTTGAAAACTGTCGAAAAAGGGGTCAGCCAGAGGACCGCCAGCCGCGAGTTTTGGACGGCCGATCCCGGTGCGTTCGCTAGCCAAATGGCTTGAAAATTGGCTGCCGACGTCGCCTGACCATGGGCTCTCAAGCCCACCAGCCCGTGTTGCCTTCCAGCCATTGAAACCCGGCCAAAATGACCGGTCAAAGAGAGAAGGGGAGAGAGTCAAAGGAGAGAGAGAGAGAGAGAGAGAGAGAGAGAGAAAGAGAAGTCACTGTGTGTGTTTTGCTGGTGTTTGTCGGGCTCGGGGAAGAAGAAGTTGAAGGGAAAGAAATGAAAAGAAAAGAAAAGAAAAGTGTCTTTCCCACATGGGGAAAGGGAAGGAAAAGAAGGAAAAAGACAAAAAGAAAAAGAATAAATAAATAAATATTAAAATAATAAAATAATAATATATAAAATGAAGACAAAATAATATAATATAGTATTTTCTTATTGCTGACATGTGTCACTTCTAAAATATTACACATGGTGTATCCCATTTGGTGACATGTGGTACAATTATTCATACTTTTAAAAATAATATTAAAATAATATTATATTTGAAAAACTTTGTAAGTCTATAATTTTTTAACGAAATGTCCAAACCAAGCGTGCCACTGGTCTATAAACTCGTGACAATGCGTACTTCGCAGCAGTACTTCGGTCAATGTGAAATTTCACCAGGAGCAAAAAGTCAACATTTGATCCCTTCTCGGTCAACAACGGTCAAACCCGGTCAACCTTGATCAAATTTGAGAAATTTTCGATGTATTTCGAGACGGGGTGTTACAAAGCGTCTAGGACCAAAGGTGTGAAATGGGCATTGGAAGCTGAACCATCAACACTAGGGGGGGCAATTTGTCTCCAAGCTTCAGGTTACATTTTTGAGGGATAATCAAACAAGATTGGTTTCTCAGAAAATTGAGAAGCCAAGGACATTCCGACCACCAATTACAGAAATAGGCCGTTGGTACCGTGCGGAATATAAGCATTATCAGCCGCTCACTAGGACTCAGAAGAGACGAGTGCAAAGGCAACATGCTGCAACAAGGAGACTGGTAGAAGAAGTAAAGGCTCATAGGAAGGCTGCTAAAAAAAGGCCAGTGACAATACTAATTTAGCCTGAAAATAAAAAAGAAGATAATATAATGAGGAAATTGAAGTCACATGTCTGCGGCTCGGAAGGAAGATAAGAAAGCTTGAAAAGTTTGGCGGAAACTACTGCTAAGAAAGTAGTTATCTCATCTGAAGTTAACACTTTAGAGGTGAAAAGATATGCAAAGAGATGGGTCAGAAAGCAAAATGTTGAAGTCTTATCATACTCAAATGACATGGACAACAATCTAGTGGAGAAAGACATAGTTGTTTCTTCAATCGGCAAGTCTTCGATGGTTAAATTTGGAACTATGGAAGAAGTGATGGTTAACATGGTTGTCATCCTGCCTTTATCATTTGGATCTTGACCTAGTCAGGAATGCATGATAGAAAAAGATGGTCAATTTGTGGAGCAAAGATTATGAGAAGATACCAACGGTATAGGAATAGCTTGGCAAAGACCGAATTGTTGAGCCATAAGGTTACTGCACTAATTGGATTTGAATTTTCGACCGAAAGGAAGATCTCAATTGATCAGCATACTGGACCAAATAATCTTCAAGGTCTTCATTAATGGAGGGTTTTTCTCTATGCCCTGGTAAGGATAAAGTGCAGTACTCAACCTGATGGTCTGTGGAGTAGAAAAAGTCAAAGCAATTTTTCGTTGAATGTCCCTGCAAACCATTTTATAGGATTTAATGGCCTAGAAGTGTATTGGGTTGGCTTGTGGACAGAGATGACCTCTTCTTAGGAAAGTATGCATGGAGCCAAAGCTACAATATCCACAGAAGACTGACATGATGTGGGTCCATGTTAGCATTGACAACATTGTTGATTCCCGGTATAGGTGACCAAGAACAAGTCTCCCAAATGCATAGGGAGAACCAATAGTAAGAGCTTTAGCTATGTGAATGCATCCTTTCATCACTTGCAATGAAGGCACGTAAAAGACGTACCTGCATAACTGCAACAGAAGAAAAGTAAAGTGTTCTTAATCTGAGGATGGTTTGTCTTTGCCTTGAATGTTCTTCAAGAAGTGGTTGTAAGAAGATTCATACTTTGGGAAGTTGGCTTCTTTATAATGTAGTATGCCGTCTTGAGATAGAGCAGTAATGGATAAAAGTTCGCCATGAGGTTTAAGGCCGAGCAGAATAGCTAGATCCATCAAGGTCGGTGTCATCATTCCAAACTTGAAATAAAAAACATTGGAAACATAAGACCAAAAGCAAAGTACAGTTGTAATCAGGCCCTTGTCGCATGGAATGTCAAGACAGGATAGACGTATCGCGGCATAAATTCCAGATTTTTTCCAGGTACTGTCGTAATAGGGGTCTAATCGATCCACCCATGTAATCCACTATGAAGGTGTGACCAGCTACGATTTAAAAGGTTTAGAATCTTCCCACTTAGCCCAACTTCAAAAGGCATTTTGTCTTTGAATTGAGGGCTAAGGTTAAATTCCTTGTAAAGTTGGTTTCTCTTGATCAAAATCCTGTCGTCAATAGCATCTTTAGTATGATTGATAGTATGCTCGAGTTGCTCCACATATGACAATTTATCTTTATTGGTGGTCTGCTATATATAAAAAGAATATTTTAGAAAAAAAAATATTTAATATGCCAAATTAAGGCCGTTAGTACCTTTGGCTGTGGAGATGAATCATAAGCCTCATTATTTTTTGTATTATGGCTATGGTAAAGCTGTATCCTCATGATCAATAGTTGAGCCGATTACCTAAGAAAAAATTCAACGGCTTGAAAAAGGTTTAAACAGCTATGAGATGAAATTAGGAGGGTTACTGGCAGGTTTTCAATACTATATTCATATATATATATATATATATATAAACAAAGCATGGGATGTTTTGATATGTGTATATATATATATATATATATAGAACCGAGAGAGTGCATGTGTGGCCGAATAAAGACATGTGGGCACCTTTTTGAGATATATATACACATGAAACCGTGTACATATATATATACAAAAAAAAAAAAAAAAGAGAGAGCATGGGATGTTTCGATATGTGTATACATATATATATATATATATGTGTATATATATATATATATATATGGAAATTCTATGGTGAGGACGGTCCACATGAGGATCGCAGTATTAGTAACGATTTTTAATAATATTAACGACGGTTTTTTAGAAAATCATCACCAATACTATAAAAAAACCGTCACTAATACTGTGGTCCGCATTAGCACCGTCCGTACCATAAAAGGACTGTATATATATATGTAACCAAGAGAAAGTTTGTGTGGCCGGCCAAAAGACATGTGGATACATTTTTGCCATATATTATGGATGAAGCCGTGTGCCTTGGTGCGTGTGTTTTATGCTTCACATGTGTAAATATATTAAAAAAAGAGACAAAAGACATGTGGATAAATTTTTGCCATATATTTATGTATGGAGCCGTGTGCCTTGGTGAGTATCTTCATGCTTCACATGTGCATATATATTAAAAAAAGAAAAAGAAAACAAAGCATGAGAAACCGTGTGCTTTTGTGGAGGTTTTCCATGCTTTACATGTATATATGTATATATATATATATATATAAACAAGAGGCATGGGAGGTTTAGATGCTATTTAGACACATATATATATATATATATATATATATGAAACCGAAAGGTATGGTGGATTAGCTAGATTGAAGACAAGTTGATACTTCGGTGTCATATGAAGCTGTGAGCAAGTGCTGCAGGTTTGGAGCATTACTTTATGCAGGTTCCAGTAAATAAACAAGTCAATATACACACATATTCGGCAAACACAAGGCCACATATCTACTTAAAAGATATGGATGGTTGATCCCACTTAAAAGATGGCTCAATTTTGCCAGAATTTCCATTTGGAATTGGAGTGTTTCGGCTGCAAGCAAAGTAAATTGAAAAACAGACAATCACATGTGTATCTATGGAATCCGTAACCTGCAAAAACATGGAGAATTTTTGGAAGCAATGGATTTGTAATTGTGATGATATGTTTATATACTCTAGGGTTTGATGGCCGCATGAGATACATATGAGTATTGATTTATTTGGTGCATTATATGGTGGCCGAAGCTTAATCTGGTAGTGAAAGAAATTAATATGTAGTTTATAAGATTCGGCAAAGTTTTTGTAAGGTTATGAAAGTTTAGCCGCATTAAAGAACATGAAAGGGTCTTGGAATAAGAAGCCATTTTTGGAGATTATGGAGTTGGAAATTACGGGATGGCGTTAAGAGGTAATATATTGGCATATTTTAAATAAAGTATATTTGGAGGCAACTTATCGATAAATACCTTGTGTGGCCATAGAACTTTACCTTAAATTGGTTTTATTCTTTCTAAGTCAAATATTCCATTGGGAAATAAAGCTTCACCTTGTGTAGCCATCTTTCGGCCGTTTAATGAGAGCTGGACATGCCATTTTGTGGAAATTAGTGATCGATTCATAATTGATACGTGTACAGGCCACAAGAGACGCTCAAGATGGAAAAAAGGAAATTCTAAGGATTACAAAGAATAAGGAAAGAAGGAAATCTTCCGTTTGAGTTGAATTTTTGAGCTTGGTGCGAGGAAATTTTGCTGAAGGCTTGATTGAGTCTATAAAAGTGTGGTCAGTTTAACCTTTAATTGGTATATGGAATCTTGATGTGTATGGAAGCCGTGGCAATTATATATGTGGCAGCTTATGGTCTTTAGTCAATTTTTGGCTAGGATGATGTAACTGGAAAGTGCCATGTCAGTCGAAAAGCTGGAAAAATAGATTGCAAACTCATATATGGCAGATTCTTGAAGTAGGTTGAATGGTGATAAAGATTTGGTTTAAGGATTAGAGAAGTGGAAAACCATTTTGGACTGACTTTGCTTTGCAATTTTTACATGTGACCACAAAATTACAAAGCAGAGGGGGCAATGTTTGGACCATAATATTAATTTTCCAAATGAATATTTTTATTTCATTTAAATATTGTTTTTGGGAAATCAATTAAATAGCATTAGTCCCACATTGATGGGAGATGATAGAGAGACAAAATTTGCACATATATATAAATTTAAGTTCCATTGGTTTTTAAAAAGGCAGCTCTACACATCTCTACTACAACTACAAGACATTAGACTAATTAGTATATTCTCTTTAGAATTTACTTTTTTTAGTTTATTGTTCTTAGTTGTTTCTAGTTGAAATTTTATTTTAAAAGTCTTTTAATCATTAAGGCAATCAGATTTTGTAACATTATTTTTGTTCTCCAATAATTAATACAATCATCTGAGAAGTTTGATTCAATTAGCGCATATTTTCTTTTATTTTTTTGAATTGTTACAGGTTTGAAGTGGCATGCTCGTGAATTTAGGAGACGATAAATTGGTACATATTTTTTTTATTTTTTATTTTTTTGAATTGTTACAGGTTTGAAGTGGCACACTCGTGAATTTAGGAGATGATAAAGCTCCACTCTACTTCCATCGTACGGATTATGCTGTGCCAATTCATGCCTTCTTATGGTCAATGAAAGTGGGTCTCTTTCAAGACGGCTTGATGCTAATTAAAGCGCATCCACATTATGGATGAAAATAAAGTTGAGAAAATAAATAGAAGGAAGTAGGTCTAACAAAATTCCAAATATACAATGATATGACACAAATTTGCATCATCATTTACGTATTAAGATTAATAATATGATATCGAATTCATATTGATTGTTATACAATATGATCCATTAAGCTTATGGATAATTAAAAAAGTATCTTTATAATAATAATATAAAACATCAAAATAAAAGAAAATTATTTTATAATTTGAAAATTATGCCAAAATTAAAATTTTTAAATTGGTTTATGTACCTAATAGTTTGATGATAGATTATACAATAAATAAACCAAGTGGGTTAGGATATTTTAATAAAAGGGTGCAGAAGGTATACATTTCCCCAAAAACAATAATTAAAATGATAAGTTAAATTA
This sequence comes from Ziziphus jujuba, assembly GCF_031755915.1. Lineage (NCBI taxonomy): Eukaryota > Viridiplantae > Streptophyta > Magnoliopsida > Rosales > Rhamnaceae > Ziziphus > Ziziphus jujuba. Next base: position 37,593,150 of record NC_083379.1, on the reverse strand, counting down.
TTAGCACGTGGTATGTGTTACTTGGAGTGGTACCAGCTAATTGATACCACCAATTCATACAAGATAAAATAATAAACCAGTGGTCCAATTGGTTAAGTGTCGGACAACGTGAAAACTGTATCATTATTATTATTATTATTATTCTTAATAGGATAGTTTTTTTTTTAGATCTTTTACTGTAATAACTTATTTACATATTTACAATAAGAGAAGTTCCTTTTTACAATTTCAAAGGAACTATATACTGTTATATTTTTTATATTTTTAAGAGAACTTTAATAATTTTTCTTTTGCCAAAATACCCACACATATTCACACTTTGATCCAATGCCAAGACCAAAACCACATCACCTGCTAGTTGCACAAGGAGAAAAAGAAAAGTCGGCAAAACAAAAGAAGTGGGACTATAAACAATTCGGAAGCCATAATTTCAGTCATCCAATATGTAATGTCGAGCTTGCATTTGTGAGAGGCATTATCATCATCATCTGCCTTTGCGCCTGTCAGGACCGTCCAAATGTCTTCACCGGAACCCTAGACAAGCCCTGATTCCAGGAAAACCCTACCAGATCTTTCAATGGAAAATCCGGCAGAACCTCTCCTAAGGGATGGACTTACCACAAATTTCCTGCACAGAAAACACACTTCTATATTCATCCCCTTATTCTTCCCACATTACTACAATGTAATTCCACAAATTTTGCAACACTCCAAATTAATAACAGTAATCCAGTACATAATTAATACATAAATGTCCAATACAGTATACAGAACATTATACAAATAAATATGAAATTAATACAATGATCGACAACGAAGTAATACAGGATGGAGAGGAAAAAGAAAAGGAGATGCTCCTTGGACTTTCGGCAATGAACTGAGACATCGGGCTCGTCTCGGATGATCGACGTCACCCAACCTGGACCTAGGGGAACGGAATTTAAAAAATATGAGATGCTAATCATCTCAGTGAGTGACCCTATCTACTATACAATTATAATACCATGATAATTAAGTAGATAAATAATAATTAATTGGAAATAATATTTTCTCTCAAAACCTTTACGATTCTCTCGGTTGGAAAAATTTCCCTTTTAAAACATTTTCACAAAACCCTTTATTCGTATTCCCCGAAAACCAAGACATCAATTTATTCAACTACATATCAAATAAAATATAATAAGTCAAGGATCCAAAATTTATAATTAAAAGAAATTAATTTATTGAATAATTAAGTAAAGGGAAAATTAAATCAATTTAAAATCCCCATTCAATTAAATAATAAAAATAGCATTAATCATATTCTTAATTCCAATGCAATTTCAAAATATTTATTTTAAAATCCTAGTTCTAAAAATCACTTGATGCACCCGCTATATACCAGTGGCGCCAACAGTACCCAGCGTCCCAAGGTGCCACCAGACAGGAGGTTATAGAGAGAAACCGGCATACGGTCGCGTGGCGTCCCACCGCGCCGCTGCAAACAGGTGTCCCGGCTATGGAGGGGCGGCTTACCCTCATCCGATGGCAAATACAGGACAACCCCATAAATCACCTGCGTGCTACTCACACCCACCTGCGCGCTAATCACATCCATGTGCACGCTAATCACACCTATATATTAGAACACCAGTACGTGTATGGTGCATCTAAAAATCATAAATTAATACATCTTAAAATCTCAAATTTTTTTTATAAACATGCCGGGTTTATTCCATCCAATTAAACCCGTAAAATTCCCACAATTTCTTTATAATCGTCGCCATAAATTCCATGATTTCCAAATCTGCCAACTCCCAAATCCACCAATTTAAATATTCAAAATTTTCCAATGGCATAAATATTTTTGAAATATAATAAATTAAATCACATAATATTCCATGGGCATACTTATAAAAATTGAAGTCACCAACATAAACAAATATTTTCCTTAAAATATTTGAAAGTCAAATCATACCCAAAATAATGTTAAAACCACAAGAATTTCATATATAATTGAATTCCACAATCCTCAATACCATAAAATAATTTTCACATGGCATAAATTTATATAATGCATATTTTCTTTAATCAAAATAAATCCACCAATAATTTCCACAGTAAATCAATTAAATATTTGACACATAGAATATAAATTTCAAATATTCAATTCACACAAAATATTCACAAATTTAATTCCCGAAACTAATTTGAAGGTGGGTCACTCACCTCGAGCACGCAATTAAACCACGATCCACCATAGGATCGATTCCACAATTCACACATGCTCCTAAATTAACAATTTTATACAGTCAAATAAAATAATATTTTATTCGGGTAATTAATACCCGGTACCCAGGGGCCTAACACAAACGTTATCCAAAATACGCAAATTATATGTCTATGGAAAGCTTACGAGATGAGGAACGTGAAACCAATCTTCGTCGGACCCATTTTGACCGGCGGTGGCCGGAATTTACCCGTGAAGCAACGGCTGAAATTCAACTCCTTGTATCTCGCAAACCGCTTCGAATTTTGGAAATTGGAGGCCATATTTGGGATCAGAAGACCCAAAATAAGGGGAAAGGAGGTTTAATTTGGACTGGATTGGCTGGAATACGGCGGAATCGCCGGAAAATTTAAACTCGCATCCGCCGACTTCACCAGCCCGATCTGAGTGCGTCGCCGGTCGGCTGGCCGCCAAATTTGGCTGGTGAGCTCGAGGGTGTGTGGTCTTGGACGGTGGCCGGCGCGTGTGGCTTGTGGTGGCCGGAGAAAGATGAACACGGGAGAGAGAGAGGGATGGCCGGTGGGAAGGAAGAAAGAAGGAAAGAAAGAATAAGAAGAAGAAGGAAGAAGAAGAAGAAGAAAGAAATTCCCCCCGTGTCCCCCCCCCCCCCCTTTTTTTCCCCACGTGGGGAGAAGAAAAGAAAAAGAAAAAGAAAAAGAAAAAGGAAAATAAAATAAAATAAAATAATTAAATAAAATAATTTGGTATTAAGCATGGTTGACATGTGGCATCTCAACATGGTGACACATGGTCACATTTATTAAGTCATACGTGGCACATCATTACACGTTTTAAAAATAATATTAAAATAATACAGTATTTGAAAAACTCTACAGGTCCATAACTTTCAACCCACATGTCCAAATCGGACGTGCCGCTAGTCTACGGACTCATATCGACGAGCATTTCACAACCATGCATGAGTCAAAGCTCAACTTTGCATGAATAAAAAGTCAACTCCGGCATCCCTTGGACAGTTTGGACCTCAACTTGTTTTGCTCATATCTTTCAAACCGTAGCTCCATTTTCAATGTGCTACTAGTCTATGAACTCGTGCCAACGTGTACTTCGTAACGGTACTCAGTCAACCTAGAATTCCATCCGAGTCAAAAGTTAACTTTCGACCCCTTCGGTCAACGATCAACGGTCAACCTCGGTCAAAGTTGAAAAATTTCCGTTGTACTTTGGGACGGGGTGTTACAGCGCCACCATAGCTCTTGTGCCCTTGCAACTATTTCATTCCATCAAGGAAACAACATTCTTGCACATGTTGGAGTATTTAGTCATTACTTCTGAATAATTTTAAAAATAGTTGGTTGTATACTTCTAAATGTATTAAAAATTGTTCATTTTGGTATTTTTGAATAATTTTGAAAAATGCAATCTTTTAAGGTTGTTTAATGGTAAATTTCTGAACAACTTCAAAAATGTTTTGTTGAATATTTCTTAATATTTTCGAAGTTGTTCGGTTGCATCCTTCCTAGTGTCTTTGGATATGCATGTTTGGTTGCACATTATGAATTTAATTAATAAATATCTTTAATAATAATTTTATATAATAAAAAAATATAAATTAATATTGAAATTGTATATAATTAATTTAACAGTGTAACTAAAATTTCTCTTGTACAAAACTAAAGTTGTATAAAAAAAAAAAGATACTCTAAACTAACAGAATAAAATAAAGCTATTCATTACTCCCCCCAAAAACAAAAAAGCTATTACAGTGGAATATTGTCGCGTGTACGTCTGTTTTTCTGTTCAATTAATTAATAAATAAAGAATAAAAATAAAAACCAAAATAATTTTGCAGCGCTCAGCTAAGCTCCCTGTATAAATATCAGGCAGGAAATTGCTTTTGAGTTGCACCAATTAGAGAGAAGCAGCTCCTTCTATTTCCATCTACAACTAATAAATCAAACAGCTTAGAAATGTCGATCCAGCAGGTTTCAGCTTTAACCCAAAATAATAAACGTCGCTTTGCAGATTTTGATCCCAGCGTTTGGGGTGATTATTTCTTGTCCCACAGCTCTACGGTATGTATATATACTATATAGTACTGATGCTTTCTAATACTTTTTTTAGTATTAATTTCGCAAGAACATTTTATATAATATGTATTACTAGTAATTTCTTGTGCAATTTTACATAAAAGGCCTAGTGGGATATGTTGATCAGTATTAATTTAATTTGGTCCTGTAGGAAACGGTGCCGATAGATGCAATGAGGGAACAAGTTGAAGAATTGAAGGAGGAAGTGAAAGAATTGCTATTGGATTCTCAAAAGCAACCATTGCAAAAGTTGGAGTTGATTGAATCAATCCAACGTTTGGGAGTAGCCTACCATTTTGAGAGGGAGATTGGTGGAATATTAGAAAACATGCACCACAGCTACTCTGATGGCTTTTTTGATGGAGAGCATGGGCATGAGCATGATGACCTTTACGAAGTTGCTCTTTGCTTTCGTTTGCTTAGGCAACATCGTTATTATATATCATGTGGTATGGTCTCTCTGTAATTCCTTATACATATCCATGGATTATTATTATTATTATATCATGGGTGAGAAAGAATAAAAAAAAGAAAAAAGAAAAAGAAAACTCTACTGAAGTGTCATGCAGAGACTCCTTGGATGGATTGAACTTTATACTTATTAATATCCTGTTCATACTTTATTATTATTATTAAGGTTGTAGTAATACAATCGGCATAAATCCATTTTGCTAAAATTTTGTCATTCCAAATTGGCTCCTTTTCAAAATTTTTGGATCCGCACTGTTTTTATCTTATCTGTGCTTGAATATGGACCAATGCTAGCTATAAAACTAGTGGTTATTTGGATGATTATTCTGAATTTGAATTCTATACCTTTAAAATTAGAAGAAAAATAGTTATAATATATATATATATATTTTTTTTTCACTAGTCATCAACATTACTTTTGCTCTATTCAAACTTACTAATTAGTTTAATTTTTGTCACTAAACGGTTGAAAACACTTTTTAGATTCCCTATTCCGTAGCATATATAATCTAGCTACCTTAAAGGTTTTTTATGTTAGATATAATTTTGATATACATAGTAAATCTACATTTCAACAGCTTGAATTTTTAGAAACAGTAGTAATTTTATAGTCCATGGTAAAAACTTCTGATACTAGTGACTAATTAATATATTTTCTTGTGATTTATAGATAGAATAAAAACCACTTATATTTTGAACAATTGACTCTAATTTTATTAATTTGTTACTAAATATAAATTCGGTCATAACAAAATTATGGATAAATTATATGACTGGTCTTCAAGATATACTGCCATTTATAAATTGGTTTCTAAGGTATTTTTTTTGGCATTTTAATCATTGAACTCATCAAAATATTGTACCGTTAATTCCGCCATCCAAATCATATCCTTTTAGGTATTAATTTGTAATATAAGTTATAGTTTAGGGATCAATTTGTAATGCTTGACATAATTTGAGAATTAAATGAGATTAGGTGTTAAATGTAGAACCCCCAAACTATGTTTTATGTAACATAATTGGTCCATAACATAAGATTTGCATGTACATCTTGGATAGAATAACATCAAAGAACTAACACTGCAATATTTTAACGAGTTTACGGACCAAAATGTTAAAAAAAATTGTTTAGAGACCGACTTGCAAATAGAATTATAATTTGGAGACTGATTATGTGATTTATACTAAAAATATTTTAACACTAAATATTGTTACATTTCACCAAAAGAAAAATGCTAAAGATCATAAAATTTTATTTCTCAGCGCATACCGCCTAAAATATATATGATTAGTACTACAGGTTGCCTGTCAGGACCCGTCCAGAATTCCTTCCCCGGAACCCTAGACAGCCCTGATCCCAGGGAAATCCTACCGAACCCTCCAACGGAAAATCCGACAGAGCTTCCCCTAAGGGATTTACTTACCACAAATTACCTGCACTGAAAACACACTTCTATAAACATCTCCTTATTCCTCCCACAATACTACAAATTGGTTCCACAAATTTCAGCACTTCTCAAAAACAACAACAGTCCAGTGCAAGATAAATACAACAAGAGTGAAAGAAATATTACAACTGCAATAAAAGAAGAACAGGGTACTTCACGAAGTAAAACAGCGAGGAAGATCAAGTCCGCTCCGAGTGAACACCGACAACCTGGTACCTAGAGGAACGGAATTTAAGAGTGTGAGATGCTAATCATCTCAGTGAGTGACCTTATCTACTATACAATATAATACCACGGTAATATAGTAGATAGATAATAATTAATTGGAAAATAATAATTTCTCTCAAAACCCTTACAATTCTCTCAGTTGGAAAAGTTCCCCTTTTTAAAAACATTTTCACAAAATCCTTTATTCATATTCCCCGAAAACCAAGACATCAAATAAATACCAGAAACAGTAATGATTAGTTTTTATTCCAACACAGCTTTAAAACATTTTATTTTTAAAACACAGTTCTGAAATCATTTGATGCACCCACTATATACCAGTGGCGCCAACAGTACCCAGCGTCCCAAGGTACCGCCAGACAGGAGGTTATAGAAAGAAACCGGCATACGGTCGCGTGGCGTCCCACTGCACCGCTGCTAACCTGGTGTCCCGGCCATGGGGGGTGGCCTACCCTCATCCGATGGCAACCACAGGACAACCTCATAATATCAACCGCGCGCTACTCACACCCACCTGCGCGCTAATCACAACCGTGTGCACACTAACCATATCACATATAAACAGAACACCAGTACGTGCACGGTGCATCCAAAAATCATAAAATCCACATATTTAAATTATATAACAAATTTCACATTTTTGCATAAACATAGCGGGCATAGTCCATCCGCTTGAACCGGGAAATTCTCCACAATTTCTTTATAATCAATACCATAAATTCCATAATTTTGAAATCCACCAACTTCCAAATCCACCAATTCAAATATTCACATTTTCCCAATAGCGTAAATAATTTCTCGAAATATCATAATTAAATCTCACAATATTCCATGGGCATATTTTATAAAAATTGAAATCACCAACCTGAGCAAATATTTTCCTTGAAATATTTGAAAATCAAATCGTGCCCAATTTACTATTAAAACCACACCAATTTCAAAATCCTCAAAACCATAAAATAAATTCACATGGCATAAATTTGTAAAATGCACATTTTCTTAAATCCAATAAATTCACAAATAATTCCACCATAAATCAAATAAATATTTGGCACATAGGAATTTAATTCCAAATATTTAAATCACACACATATTATATTCACAAATTAAATTCCCCAAAATTAATTTGAAGGTGGGTCACTCACTTGGAGCACGCAATTAACCCACGATCCACTACGGGATCAATTCTACGACTCACCGGTGCTTCTAGAACAAAATTCACAGACAGTCAAATAAATTAATATTTTAATCAGGTAAATAATACCCGGTACCCGGGGGGTAAAACACAAACGTTAATCAAAATAGGCGAATGATATACCGAATCGAAGCTCGTGGGACGAGGATCACCAATCCGGTCTCCATCGACCCCAATTCCGCCGGAGGTGGCCGAAATTTGGCTGGAAAGATTCGGCCGGTTTTCAATCCCTCGTATCTCGCACACCGCTTCGAATTTTTGAGATTGGAGGCCATATTTGAACTCAGAGGACCCAAAATAGGGGGAGAGGAGGCTTAATTTGGACTGGGCTAGCCGGAAAACACAAGAAAAGAGGAGAGAGAAATTTTGCCGGCCGGCGGCTTCTCCGGCCCAATCGGCTCGCGTCCGGCGGCGGCTGGCCGTGAAAATTGGCGGCCGAGCTCGCCTCCTCCTTCCGCACGTCACTGGCCGGCGAGTGTACAGTATGGGTGGCCGGAATTTGAAAAATACGGTGAGAGAGAGGGACGGTCGGGAGAGAAAAATAACTGTTGTGTATGTGTTTTGATGCTCGGGGAAGGAGAAGGAAAAAAGGAAAAAAGAAAAGAAAAGAAAAAAGAAAGAAATGGTGTTTTCCCACGTGGGGAAAAGAAAAGAAAAAGAAAAAGAAAAAGAAAAGAAAAAAAAAGGAAAAGAAAAAGAAATAAAGAAAGAAATAATTAAATAATATTAATAATAATATTCTTATTTAAAATAATAATAAAACAATTTGATTTTTTACACATGGTTGACATGTGGCATTTCACCATGGTGACACATGGTCACCTTCATTGAGTCACACGTGGCACATCGTTATGCGTGTAAAAATAATATTAAAATAATACGGTATTTGAAAAAAACTTTACAGGTCCATAACTTTCAAACCACATGTCCAAATCGGACGTACCGCTAGTCTACGGACTCGTATCGACGAGCACTTCACAACCATGTATGAGTCAACGCTCAACCTTGCATGAATAAAAAGTCAACTATGGCACCCCTTGGACAGTTTGGACCTCAACTTGTTTTGCTTAAAACTTTCAAACCGTAGCTCCGTTTTCAACGTGCTACCAGTCTACGAACTCGTGCCAACGTGTACTTCGTAACGGTACCTCAGTCAACCTAGAATTCCAACCGGATCAAAAAGTCAACATGCAAAAATTTCCGACATAGTTCGGGACGGGGTGTTACATTGCCACTCCACAAATAGCTTTTTATTTTTTTAATCACATATTATGGTGGCAATCCATGACTTATTAGTGAAAAATTGGGAAGTCAAAATATTGGATCTATAGCATCTCCACCACAAATACTTTTCTTCATGATCCATTATCATGAAATGATCAAAAATCATTTATGTTTCAATATTTGTGTACACTGCATAAAAATATATAGAAATTTATTCTTCTTGGAACTATATCCCTGGGTACAGCATAATTTTCCATCATGAATTTAGAGAGTTCACATAAAATCAAATATGTATATATAAATTTGCACTATATATATATATGAATAATATGTGTGTGTAGCCTGCAGATGCAATCATTTTTCATATATAATTATTAGCTTAATTGTGGTTCATATTGAGACAGATGTATTTAACAAGTTCAAGGACGAAGAAGGTACGTTTAGGGCTTCCTTAACCAGTGATGTGCGGGCAATGCTAAGCTTGTACGAAGCTGCTCACCTTCGCTTACATGGAGAAGAAGTTCTTGATGAAGCTATCTCTTTCACTATCACACATCTTCGGCACTCGTTAATGGAGATCGGTCATACAAGCCCCCACCTCTCAGAAAAGGTCATGTGGGCCCTGAACCGACCCGTCCATAAAACCATCCCAATGTTGGAGTCCAGGCATTACATCTCTATCTACCCCAAGGAAGATTCCCACAACAAAACTTTGCTCAAGTTGGCAGAGTTGGATTTTAATTTATTACAAGCGCTACATCAGAAGGAGCTAAATAGCATTGCAAGGTAGACCTGAAACCTTTTTAAAATTTTTTTTTTAATTATTATTAAGAGTTACAACCAAACTTTCTATAGCTACTACTAAAAGCCAATAAATAAATATATATAAATATGAACTTATTATAACGGATTTGCACATGCTCACTATAAAAAATATATCGTATATATATATTTATATACATAAAAAAATATATACATACTAACTATAGTGCATAGTATGTATGTACACTATTTATATATATAGCGTACATATACACTTAGATAGATCTGCTTGCCTGTTATATGATGGACATAACCAATTTTTCAAGGACAAAAGTTTATTAAATATCCATATCGATCTCTTGTATTGGCTACAGATGGTGGGTACGGTAAGCCATTATAGCAAAATTAATGCCTATATATGCAAAATATTATTTATATATATTTTTTTGCAGTCATTAATAATTAAGGTTTTTGTAATATATATATATATATACACATTTATGGATAATGGATCTAACGAATTAATGTGATTTAGAGAATTAATATGTGATTTAGGTGGTGGAAAAACTTGGACTTTGCAAGAAAGTTTCCTTATGCAAGAGACAGAGTTATAGAATTGTACTTTTGGATATTGGCAATGTACTTTGAACCCGAATATATCCATGTACGAGAGTTTGTTACCAAATCAGTAACCATGATATCAATCATAGATGATACCTATGATGTTCATGGTACATATGAAGAGATCAAGCTCTTTACACAAGCAATCAAAAGGTTATATCAATTTAACCTTTGCTTAGTTATAATTTATTTGATCTATTGCTTAGTTATAATTTATTTGATCTATTGCTTAGTCAATAATCTTTCTTCCATTTTCCTAGGTCCATGGTAAATTATATATTCTATTTAATTTTATTATTATTTTTAACTAAAAAAACTTATAATTTATCTCCTTAAGAGATTTTGGTGATGTGATTCTTTGTTATTGCCTTTCAGATGGGATATTAGTGCCAAAGATTCCCTTCCAGATTACATGCAATTGATATATGAGGCAATTTTAGATGTCTATGACGAAATTGAAGAGCATAATGCTAAGGAAGGAAGATCATATCGTGCACATTATGCAAAAGAAACAGTAAGCCAGTTCTTTGTTTACCTTAAGTAATTAATATTACTACTTCAATAATTGATTATGCGTGAGAGTTTATTTTTTGCTATGCCTATTTGATCGAGATCAAAATATAAACATGCAAGAAGAAAAGGAAAAGGAAGGTATATCAACTTAAAGAAATTAATAATGTTATTTTTTTACAACATAATTTTTCTGAAAATTCTTAAAATTTTTATAGGATATCTCAGTGGCCATACCACTATGCTAAGCCTATATGTACTGTATCAAAAGTCAAAACTAAAACAATGCACAACTTATAAATTGAAAGTCCAAATTGCAATTTTTAAAAATTCAAAGTTTAAGTTACAAAATTAGAAAAGTTAAAAATATCAAAATACAATAAATTCTAAAAATAAAATGCTATGAATTAATAATGATTTATAATTTGGCATTTTATTCTTATGTAGTTTATAATAAAATAAGCCATATATATATATATATATATGTTGGGGTGAGAGGGTTATGACCAAGAGCAAGCTAGCTTGTAGTGTTAGCAACAAGCAAGCTTTTGGTGATGCTCTTGGGAATGGTTGTGTGTGAGTTGTGTTTTTAGGTTTTGGTTATGGTGTTTTCTGGTTTTTAGGGTTCCTAAAGTGTTCTAAGGTGTTGAAGAAGAGATAATAAGAAGGGGACCACGTTGCTTTTGAAAAATGAGGCTTGGATCTATAGCCATTTCATTCATTTTGCAATATAAGCTTGAAATTACAACTAGTTCACACATGCCAAGCATGTGAGCTTACAAAATGAGTAAAGTATTTGAAATTTAAAAAGTAAAATGGTCAACACCTAACTTTTCATACACAAAAGAGTAAAAAACCAGCTGCAACATGTCTATTCCAAATATAGTAAAAAGTGGCACATGGTTTGAACTAAGTTCCTATTGTTTAACTAGTTTGGGTAAACAACCAAACTAGCTTCACCTACTTAGTTTCCCTTTGTATCTGCCTATGAAACTTGGTTTGAAGCATCCTTGGTCATCAATAAATATTGTTCCAAGAGCTAGGAAAGTTCTGGAACCGGATCATGGGCCAAACAGCTCCAAAACTGGCCCATACTCTGCATACTGGGCCCATCAGATACAGCAATCTGTTTGGAATAGTGGAACTATATTGCTGGAAATTATGAATCCAGCACCATAGGCACTTCAAGCATAACATTCCTACTCTTTTGTGCATAATTTTGCCTATAATTTTGCATACATAACTTAGGCACAAAACATTATCAAAATATACCTTGAATCAATTAAAAACATACAAAAAATATAAACTCATACTTAGGCACATTGACATGCACCATCAAGTGGCAAAATTGCCACACTTCAACACTCCTCCTTGGCAATTTTGTATGAGACATTGAGAAGTCCTCTCAATATCTCAAATCTCTTCTTTCCCAATGGCTTGGTGAAGATATCCGCCAAGTTCTCCTCGGAAGTCACATACTCCAACTTCACTTCACCATTTGCTTCAAATTCCCTTAAGGAATGATACTTAACCGGTATGTGCTTGGTCCTCCCATGTTGGACTGGATTTTGAGCAATTGCTATTGCTGAAGTATTGTCACACAATATTACCGTGGCTTCCTCTTGCTTCAAGCTCAAGTCCTCCAATAATTTCCTAAGCCAAACACCTTGATTAGCACAACTTGAGCAAGCAATATACTCGGCTTCCGCGGTGCTTTATGCAACGGTTTGTTGCTTCTTGGAATTCCATGAGAAAGGACCATTTCCAAGAGTGTAAATGTAGCCCGATGTGCTCTTGCTATCATCCAAAGAACCAGCCCAATCACTATCACTATAACCAAGCAAAGCTTCATTCATGCCATCCTTGTACCATATACCAAAATCACTAGTACCTTTCAAATACCTTAGGATTCTTTTTGCACAACTAAGATGATTTTGTGATGGACTATGCATAAATCTTGACAAAACAGCCACACTAAACATGATATCCGGTCTAGTAGAGCATACGTATAAAAGGCTACCAATTAAACTTCTATAGATGGAAGGATTTACCTTTGGAGAATCATCATCCTTCACCAACTTGGTGCCTTCATTCATAGGTGTGGCAACGCTATTACAATCCTCCATGTCAAACTTTTTGAGCAACTCCTTCACATAGCTTTCTTGAGATATGAAGATGCCCTTGGATGATTGGACAACTTCAATTCCAAGAAAGTATTTCATCTCTCCAAGGCTAGACATCTCAAAGTTCAATTCTAGCTCACTTTTGAAATTGCTCACTTCTTTCTCATTACCACCGGTCACTAGAAGGTCATCAACATAAAGAGAAACCAACACCATGCAACCATGAGTCCTAATATACAATGTAGGCTCATTAGGACTCCTCCTAAATCCATGCTTTGTCAAAAAACCATCTATATTGGCATACCATGCCCTAGGAGCTTGTTTAAGGCCATACAAGGCCTTGTGTAACTTGTATACCTTTTCTTCACTTCCTTTCTTCACAAAACCTTCGGGTTGCACAACATAGACCTCCTCCTTCAATATTCCATTCAAGAAGGCTGACTTCACATCAAGGTGATATACTTTCCAAGACTTTTGTGCCGAAATTGCAAGAAGAAGTCTTATGGTTTCCATCCTTGCAACCGGTGCAAAAGTCTCTCCATAATCCACACCGGCTTGTTGTGCATATCCTTTGACAACAAGCCTTGCCTTGTGCTTATTTATGGACCCATCCGGATTGTACTTGGTCCTAAAGATCCATTTCACCCCAATAGCATTCTTTCCCTTCGGTTTTGTTACCAAGCTCCAAGTGTCATTCTTGTTTATCACATCGATTTCATCTTGCATGGCTTGTCTCCACTCTTTTCTTGCCATAGCCTCATGGACATTGATTGGATCACTCAATGCCACATTACACCTTTCATAAATCTCATTAAGAGGTCTTGTGCCTCTCACACCATCACCAATCTCCAAATCAGCCCCTATGGAGATTTCTAGCTCATTCTCATTATATTCATCATCATGGGCAGCACCTTCATCATTTCCTTGTTCCTCATCATTATCATGAGCTTCAAGCCGATTGTCTTCATCCGTACTAGCCAACTCCTCCTTACTACAAACCCATTTAGCTTCGTCATCAACTTTCACATCTCTACTTATCACAAGTTTCTTGGTTTCCAAGTTATACACTTTATATCCCTTGGTCACATCACTATAGCCAACCAAAACACCAACTTGTGACCTTTCATCAAGCTTTCCTCTCTTCTCTTGTGGTACTAGGATGTAACAAATGCTTCAAAATACCCTTAGATGATCAAGAGAAGGCTTATATCCAAACCAAAGCTCAAATGGGGTTTTACTCCTCAAAGACTTTGAGTAAAGCCTATTTTGGATGTAGATGGATGTATTAACTCCTTCGGCCCAAAACTTCTTTGGCAAGCCACTTTCAAACAACAAACATCTAGCCATCTCCATGATGGTACGGTTCTTCCTTTCACATACACCATTTTGTTGTGGTGTGTATGGTGTAGTGAATTGATGAACTATACCATGATCCTTACAAAGTTGTTTGAAAGCCTCACTTGTGTATTCCCCACCATTGTCCGTCCTTAACACCTTTATAGTGCAACCGGATTGATTTTGCACTAACTTCATAAATTCTAAAAACTTCTCCAAAGCTTGCGATTTTCTTTCAAGGAAATACACCCAACACATTCTTGAGTAATCATCAATGAAAGTTATGAAATACTTGCTGCCATTTAAGGATGGAACACTCATAGGACCACAAATATCCGAATGTATAAGTCCTAACTTCTCCTTTGATCTCCAAGAACAAGATTGAAATGCTAGCCTAGTATGCTTTCCTTTTTGACACACTTCACACACATGTTCTTGCTTCTCCGCCAATGGCATGTCTCTAACAAGTTCATGTGTGCCTACCAATGACTTAAAGCTAGCATGGCCTAGTCTTTTATGCCAAAGTTGAGAGGTGTTCTCAACTTTGGTGTTCAATGCAACCGATGCACCATTTTCATCCATATTCAACCTAAAATTCTTGTTCTTCATTCCAACACACATTAATTCATTTCCATGTGGATCAACTATAGTGCATGTCATGTTTGAGAAGTGTAATGCATATTTGTTCTCAAGCATTTGACCTACACTAAGTAAGTTCTCACATAAAGAAGGTACATAGAGAACATCATGGATAGTTTTGATACCTTTGGTGGTGTGTATCACCACATCTCCTTTGCCTTTCACTTCCATCAAGGCTCCATTTCCAATTTTGACTTTGTTGTGGCTGCTCCTATCCAAGTTTTTGAACCACTCATGCTTGTGAGACATATGGTGTGTTGCTCCACTATCAATGATCCATCCTTCATCATTCTTGATGCTACTAAAACAAGTAGCAACAAACAACTCTTCGGATTCACTATCACTTGCATTATCTTTAGCAACATTTGCTTGTTGCTTATCTTTCTTGGTTGCCTTGCATACTCTCTCCAAATGACCCTTTTGTTGGCATTTATGGCAAAATGCATCCGGCCTCCACCAACACCTTCTTGGATGATGACCTTTCTTCTTGCAATGGTGACAAGGTTCATAGGACTTCCTCTCGGGTTTGCTAGTTTCACCTTTCTCCTTTATGACCTTAAGCTTGTTCTTCTTTTGATTTTGTGTCTTTTGATGTTGTTTAGACACAAATGCAGCCTCCATTGATTCTTCATGTCTAATCCTCCTCCTTTGCTCCGTAGCTTGCAAGGCATTCACCAACTCGGTCAAGGAAATTTCATTTAGGTTCCTTGACTCCTCCAATGAAGATATCTTAGCTTCAAACCTCTCGGGCAAGGAGACCAACACCTTCTCCACAATCCTTTGGTCACTTAATCTTTCACCTAGCACCCTAATTTGATTCACCACATTAAGAAGCCTTGTGGTGAACTCCTTAACCGTTTCTTTGTCTTTCATCTTGATAGTCTCAAACTCCCTCCTTAGGTTAAGGATTTGCATTTGCCTTGTCCTTGCACTCCCTTGGAACTCATCTTGAAGTTTGTCCCAAGCTTCTTTGGCACTCTCACATGCCATTATCCTTGTGAAAATGGTATCACTAATACAAGAATGAATGGCGGTGAGAGCCTTGAAACCTTTAGCCAATTCCTCCTCATGGTGCTTGATTTGGTTGACCGTTGCCCCTTGTCTCAAAGGCTCGGGTTCTTGGGGATTTATGGTGACCTCCCAAAGACCATAAGCCTTCAAGTAGGCTTGCATCTTGATACTCCAAATGTTGTAGTTCTCCCCATTGAAGATAGGAGGAGAAGGAGTTGAAAAACTTGAAGAAGCCATGTGAATGTTGCTTTCTAGTATGAAGGAATATGAAAATATATTTGTGATTTCAAGTATCTCTTCACTCTCAAGGAACGAACCAGCCCAAAAACCTCACAAATCTCACAAAAATGTGCCTTGCTTTGATACCACTTTGTTGGGGTGAGAGGGTTATGACCAAGAGCAAGCTAGCTTGTAGTGTTAGCAACAAGCAAGCTTTTGGTGATGCTCTTGGAAATGGTTGTGTGTGAGTTGTGTTTTTAGATTTTGGTTATGGTGTTTTCTGGTTTTTAGGGTTCCTAAAGTGTTCTAAGGTGTTGAAGAAGAGATAAGAAGAAGGGGACCACGTTGCTTTTGAAAAATGAGGCTTGGATCTATAGCCATTTCATTCATTTTGCAATATAAGCTTGAAATTACAACTAGTTCACACATGCCAAGCATGTGAGCTTACAAAATGAGTAAAGTATTTGAAATTTAAAAAGTAAAATGGTTAACACCTAACTTTTCATACACAAAAGAGTCAAAAACCAGCTGCAACATGTCTATTCCAAATATAGTAAAAAGTGGCACATGGTTTGAACTAAGTTCCTATTGTTTAACTAGTTTGGGTAAACAACCAAACTAGCTTCACCTACTTAGTTTCCCTTTGTATCTGCCTATGAAACTTGGTTTGAAGCATCCTTGGTCATCAATAAATATTGTTCCAAGAGCTAGGAAAGTTCCGGAACCGGATCATGGGCCAAACAGCTCCAAAACTGGCCCATACTCTGCATACTGGGCCCATCAGATACAGCAATCTGTTTGGAATAGAAAATGGACTTTCCCATGTCATTTTGACCTGAAATTTGAAACATAGTCTTATATATATGTCTGTAGACATTCCTCAAAGTTTCAGCCCAAAAATCCATTTGCAACCTGAGATATAGGATAAATAGTGGAACTATGTTGCTGGAAATTATGAATCCAGCACCATAGGCACTTCAAGCATAACATTCCTACTCTTTTGTGCATAATTTTGCCTATAATTTTGCATACATAACTTAGGCACAAAACATTATCAAAATATACCTTGAATCAATTAAAAACATACAAAAAATATAAACTCATAAAAGGAAAGGATTTGATACCAAGGTGTGCATGCTAGCCGGTGACATGCACCATCAAGTGGCAAAATTGCCACACTTCAACAATATAGTCTATTAGACCATAACTGTGTATATATATATAATGTTATTTTATTGGATATTGTCACTCTGCATATAGGAGGTACATCCTATTACAGGTACACACATGCCTAGGAGAAATGAAAGGTATTTGTTTTTCCTATAGATTAAAAATTCTGAACATAAATTAAGTTTACTTGGGGTTTTATGACGTCTTTAGATGAAAGAAGCAGTACAGGCTTATTTTGATGAAGCTAGTTGGTTTTACGATGAGTACATTCCCACATTAGAGGACTACATGTCGATTATGGATGTGAGCTGTGCTTATCCTTTTATCATAAAGACTTCTTTTCTCGGTGTGGGTGAGATAGCAACTAAAGAGGTGTTCGATTGGGCCTTCGATAAGCCAAAAATCATCAAAGCTACGTCAGCTATTGGCAGAATAATGAATGACATTGTGTCCCATAAGGTAGGCAGCTATATATTTAGTCATATGCCTAATTTGCATTTGCTTCATAAATCAAGCAACGAGTTGTCTCCAATATCTATGCCATAATATTGAATTTGTTTGTAATGGTATAGTTTGAGCAAAAGAGAGGACATGCTGCTTCTTCGGTCGAATGTTACATGAAACAACATGGCGTTCAAGAGGAAGAGGCATACAAAATGTTGCGTCAAAAAATTGAAGATGCATGGAAAGATATAAATCAGGAGTTACTCAAGTCAACTTTTGTACCAACAGTTCTTCTGGGGCCCATTTTGAATCTTAATCGTGTATCGGAATTTATTTACAGGGATGATGATTGCTATACAAAGGCTCATAAGATCAAAGATGACCTTGCTTTGTTGCTTGTACACCCCGTTTCCACTCTTCATCAAGATGTTCAGCCATAGCATAACCAACTTCTCCTTGGTTTATGTGCTGATTAAAAACTTTTTTTTTCCCCAAAAAAAAAAAACTTGCAATTTGTATTCATATAATTTGAGCAAAGCGTGGATTGTTTGGTTTTGTTATTCTAGACGTTAGGTTTGCTTTAGTGGGTTGTTACCACTCAGTTAATAAACCATATTGTTAAGGGACGGTCTTACCACGTTTTAGGAGTTGTTAGACGTGGGCTGTTTGTTTTCCCATTTGATTTGTTTTATAAGGCGATATAATAGCCACACTTTTTTTCAATTCAATAAGAAATTTGCTCCCGATTTCTGTTTCTTTTCAAGAGTGTTTTTGATTTCTAACGTTTGGTATCACAGCTCCATTTCAAGGCCTTACCAAGGGTGGCTTTTTTTTTTTTTTCCTTTTTTTTTTGGGGCATAAATGCATTTTAAATTCAGAAAATTTCACTTTAATAGTTCACTTTTCATTTTATGTCGGTACATTATTTATTATGGATAATATATTGAAATAATTGGGCTCCTGAATTTGATCTCCTTAACTTGCAGTTTGAACACAAGAAAGCGAACACTTGGCTTCAATCATTGAATGCTACATAAAGCAGCATGGCGTGTCGGAGGAAGAGGCATATGATGTTTTGAATAAGGAAGTGAATTATTGGAAGGATGTAAATGAAGAGTGCTTAAGATCCACCTCAATTTTCGATGGTAATTCTTATTCGTGTTCTTAATTATGCTTGACTCACGAATGTGGTGGCAACTAAAGCCACATTTGCTTATCAATTAACAAAATTGACTGTGCTGTAATTATTGCAAGGTTCTTCTTGCTTCTTCAAACTTCTTCATACTTCTACTAAG
Source organism: Ziziphus jujuba (assembly GCF_031755915.1). NCBI lineage: Eukaryota > Viridiplantae > Streptophyta > Magnoliopsida > Rosales > Rhamnaceae > Ziziphus > Ziziphus jujuba. The sequence goes on along the minus strand of NC_083379.1, from coordinate 37,574,135 downwards.
GTGGTACGGCAGCAAGCTCTCTACAGCTAGCAAATGAATTCAATTTGAATTTTGCAAGCTCTACCGCCTTTTTCTACCCATATTCATCTATATATATGTATTTCCCTTCCTTTCAAAGTGTGATTCCATTTGGGTGTGAGAAATACACATAGAAACAAAGAGAGAGAAGGAGAGTATTAGAGAGAAAAATAATATTCGTGTTTTTCCTTTGTAAGAGAGTGTGTAGGTTTTCTCCTATTATAAGAGAGAGAGTATTGTTATATGTGTTCTCCTTATTTTAGAGAGAAATTATTTTATTCTTTTGCTTTAATAAAATCCTTCTACAATTGTCAATTATTTGTATGTATTTTATTTGAATATTTTGCACATAAATTCTAATTTTTATCATTTCTACTTCAGCTGCAATTATGAATTTTATACCTCAATTTCCTAAAAATGAATCCTCTTAGAAGGTTAAAGATATCTTCATACATGTTGGAGAAGCTCTGAAAGATGCTGTTAGTGCTCATAAATCCAGTTGTGGATGTTGCTGAGGATGTGCTTTATTTATTTTTATTTTTTTTCTTGAGGACAAAAAAACCTTAAATTCATTAAGAAATAGAAAGCAAGTCATCCTGTAAAACAGAAGAAAGCAAGTTGGCTCCTCTTCCATCCAGTATTCATACAACGTTGTACACAAAGAGTGATGAGCTAGCATATGCACAGATTTATTAGTACTTCTAGGCCTATAATAGCAAACAAAAGATCCCCAACGAATGGAACAAAATTTTCACTTCTTCGAGTAAGTGACATTCCACACCTATATAAATATTATTATCATATGATAAGCGAACAACTTCAGATGAATCAGTCATCAATTCTCCGCTTGCAAAACCAGCTTGCACACAAAAAACCAGAGCCTTCTTTACCACCATTAATTTAGCAGCTAGAGTATTTCTCTTCTGGAAGAAAGGCTTGGACATTGCACCCATAAATTGACCATGACCATCACGAATAACCACCCCAATTCCAAATTTACCCTTCATCAATCGCACCGTCAATAATAATTTTATAAACACCCGCAGGTGGTGGTTACCATTGCTGTTGACATTGATAAGCATTATTTACAGAAGGTGATATCGCCATTATTACCAATACATCAAGATACTCAACATGCAAATGTGCTACAGAATTTATTAAAGAAGAATTATCCCTCGTCTTACCACCATGCACCACAACATTAGATGGTTCCATAGTGCCCAACACACTTATGCAAACTGCTCCTGCTATCAATCAGTCGATGAAGATAAAGTTGTGCAACGCAACTCATTGAAAGAAGAAAACTTCAACTTTCTCAGCCTTGCAATAAACTCCACTTCTCTCCACACTCCTTTTACATTTTCACACTGCCAAAGTGCATGCAATGTAGTCTAGTACTTGCAATGACAGATTGGGCAGACTCCAAACTCAATTATCTTCTTTTGACAAAGAAGATTAGCACATGGTAATGGTAACACCAGGGAGCTTGCACGCCAAAGAAACAACTTTATCTTAGTGGGGACTTTAAGGCTCCATATTCTGCGCCATCACATCTGACCATCCCTTCTAACAGTACTACCTATTATTGCTCCTCCTCCCAACTTTCGAGCATCCAATAGCCGGAGCGAACAAAATAAACAATAGATGAGGAGTAATGCCAACTGAATTTGTCTCTACAACCCAACCCACCAATCAGTGCCTCCAAAATACACTCAGCTTCATCAGCAGTAAAAGTAGCCCTCACCAAGCCTTCATTCCACCCTCTGATGGCGTCAGCAGAAGCTACGGTAGATTCATCATCTGGTACCCTTGGAGAGAGAATACGAAAAGAGATAGAGTGTGAAACCCAAGTATAGTTATAGATCTTTATATTTTCACCTTTACCTAGCCTCAAAAGACATCCACTCTCCAAGACTCCATCAACCCAACACAAGCTACTTGAAACAAAATAGGAGAGCAAAGCTCTGTTATCATGAAGCAAAACAGGGGAGCAAATGACATGAACAGTATATGTTTTATTAACAGTTGTAAAGATATATATACGTGTGAAGTACATCATAACTTATATGAAACTCTAATACTGTTAGGATAAGTATGCATTATTGTATATATCTCTAATAACTCTAGATAAACAATAACATAATTTAATAATAATCCTAACATCCCCCCTCAATCTCAATGGAATGCAATTAAATTGAGCTTGGATCGAAAATAGTGAAAACGAGCACTAGGTAAGACCTTTGTTAAGATGTCTGCAACCTACTCATTTGAAGGAACATACTAAATAACAAGCTTGTTTTGAATTACTCTGTCTCAAACAAAATGAACATTGATCTCTATATATTTAGTTCTAGCATGAAACACAGGATTGGAAGCAAGAGCACCTACACTCATATTATCACACCACAAAATTGGCACCTGGGGAAGTTATATACTTAACTCGTGAAACAAATACTGTATCCAAGTAAGCTCAGTAGCACCATTAGCAAGAGCACGGTATTCTGACTCAGTGCTTGACGTGGCCACCGCTTGTTGCTTTTTTGAAGACCAAGACACAAGATTATCATCAAGAAACACAAAATACCCCCCTTAGACTGACAATCATCAACATTGGATGCCTAATCAACAATAGTATAACCAAACAAAGTAGCCTTTAAATATCTTAGTACTCTCATGGAAGCCATCCAATGAACATATGTAAGACACTGCATAAATTGACTCAACTTGTTGACAATTAAGGACAGTTCAGGTCGGGTGAAAGTCAAGTACTGTAAGGTTTCAATAGTACTTTGAAATGTAAACACATCCCTAAAGGGGGTGCCAACATTCTTAGCTAATTGAACGCTAAAGCTTGTTGGAGTAGAGATTATCTTGGATTCGGCCTTGCCAGTTTTGAGAATAAGGTCATTGACATATTTGGTTTGAGATAAGTAGTGGCCGATAGAATCTCTATATGCTTCAATACCAATAAAAAAAGAGAGTGGTCCTAAATCTTTCAAAGAGAAACTGTTATCTAGCTGTTTAATAAAAGCATGAACAAGTTGAATGGTTGAACTAGTGATCAGAATATCATCCACATAAATAAAAATCCAAAGAGTACCAAAGTTCAAAAGAAAAGAGATGAGTCCATTTTTGACCTCTGAAACCCCCACTGAA